>NC_059430.1:18964610-19305860 GCF_021028975.2 Sphaerodactylus townsendi
AAGATTTCTGCCCCCTGAGATCTCCCACTATTTGTGGCGACCAGGCTGGCTACCTTAGTTGGATCCCACAAATGCGACTGTTATTTTATTGGATTTACACCTTCTCTTCATCCAAAAAACAGCACTGAAGTTCTGCATTGAGCCGCTTCAGCGGGGAAAGGAGAGCTGTAAGGCTGTGCTGCTGGTGTGTGTGTCATCGCAGTGGTGTGGCTAGGGAGAGCTTGCTGATAATTTTCTCCATCCAGAAATACCTGATGTTTGACACACAGTAGGGGCATGCCAAAGGCATTTTTAAGTTCATGAGCAATGGTACGATCTCCGGAGATCGATGTCATCCTTTCCCTCGATGGCTTACTGCTTCCTAGGGAGGCACACATTCTGTCAGATTCAAACAACCCAGCCCAAATCCCTTTCCAGGATGGTGGCGGGATTTTCACTCATAGATCCCAAGGGCCCCCTTTGGCGAATTATTGGTCTAGTTTTGTATCAAACGGAACAGAACATTTGTTGTTTTTTTTCTCCCTTCTAATATCGCTTCCCCACCTAAATAATTCTGACTGTCAGGGAGTTTCTAGCAGCTGTACTTGGTGTATTTTCTCTCTCTCTCTCTCTCTCTCTCTCTCTCTCTCTCTCTCTCTCTCTGTCTGTCTAAAGTGTTCCTAAGAATATTTCCTTGTGCTGCCCTAAATCATTTGTCTTCATCCTTGACACCAGGGTAGGAGTAGCTGCTGACTCCGAAACACATCCTCCTCTAATTATTCCCTCAATGAGCCCTGCATATTCACCTCTTTTTATCTTTCTTCAGATGTAAATTCCTCTCGGTCCCCTGACCATTCGTGTTGCTTTTTCTCTGAACTCCATCCAATTTGTCAATATTTTTCTGGTAATTAGGTGCCCAGAACCAACAGCCATTTTCCTCATGCAGGTGCACTTCAGATCAGCCTGGATCGTACACTGAGCAGTCCCTCTGCAGGTGTGTCAAGGAATGAGAACGCTCCTGAGCGCTCTACACCGCCGGTTTACCAAACGAGGGGGAATAATTCCAGAGAGGTAGCTTTTTAAAATAAAACAGGAGTCCAGTGATGCCAGCAAGACTAATGAAAGCAAAAGCCAGACTATTTTTTGTTAGTCTGTGGACACTTTCGCACATGCAGAATAAATGCACTTTCAATCCACTTTCAATGCACTTTGCAGCTGGATTTTACTGTGCGGACTAGCAAAATCCACTTGCAAACAATTGTGAAAACGGACTGAAAGGGCATTATTCTGCATGTGCAAAAGTGCCTTTTAAAATGGCAAGAATGAAGAAGAGAAGAAGAAGAGGAGTTTGGATTTATATCCCCCCTTTCTCTCCTACAGGAGACTCAAAGGGGCTCACAATCTCCTTGCCCTTCCCCCCTCACAACAAACACCCTGTGAGGTAGGTGGGGCTGAGAGAGCTCTGAGAAGCTGTGACTAGCCCAAGGTCACCCAGCTGGCGTGTGTGGGAGTGTACAGGCTAATCTGAATTCCCCAGATAAGCCTCCACAGCTCAGGAGGCAGAGCGGGGAATCAAACCCGGTTCCTCCAGATTAGCTACATGAGCTCTTAACCTCCTACGCCACTGCTGCTCCTCCTGTGCCACTGAAGGTGCAGAGGCAGAGGTCAGGTGACGCATTGGGAAGGCTGCAAGCCATTGTTTGGAGAATGAACAAGATCTGGTGCTCACCAACCATTGCCCTAAAGGCCAAGATCCGCCTGTTCACCTCCATTGTGATCCTAGCAGCCATTTATGCTAGCGAGACCTGATAGGCATCAACAAGTATCAACAACAGGCTCAAGCCTTCCAACAGAAGTGCCTACGCCGAATCCTGAAGATCCAATATTATGACCACATCACTGACAAAGAAGTGCTCCGAAGGGAAAACTTCCTGACGGAAAGGGCTGTTCAACAGTGGAATGCACTACCTCGGAATGTGGTGGAGTCTCCTTCTTTGGAGGTTTTTAAAGAGAGGCCGGATGGCCTGGTTGTGTCTGTATTTAATTTTCAGTGGGGATTCACCAATAGACTCCCTTCCTGCGATTGAAGAAGAAGAAGAGTTTGGATTTATATCCCCCCCTTCCTCTCCTGCAGGATCAAAGGGACTTGCAATCTCCTTGCCCTTCCCCCCTCACAACAAACACCCTGTGAGGTAGGTGGGGCTGAGAGAGCTCCGAGAAGCTGTGACTAGCCCAAGGTCACCCAGCTGGCGTGTGTGGGAGTGTACAGGCTAATCTGAATTCCCCAGATAAGCCTCCACAGCTCAGGCGGCAGAGCTGGGAATCAAACCCGGTTCCTCCAGATTAGATACACGAATTCTTAACCTCCTACGCCACTGCTGAAACCACTCAGACATCCCTCCTTATCATGCACAGAGCCACAGTAAATGATTGATACATGGAGTCTCAAGTTGTATCGGCATGAGTAAAGTGTAGGTAAATTCAGTATGTTAAAGCAGCAATATTTTATTGCTATTGTAATATCATGGTCCTTGTCTCGAGTCTCCATAGTAGCAGGGAACACAAGTCCTCCAAATAAGCAGGACAAAAATTACAACCACTCTTTTCTCTGCTCCACAGTCAAGTCTATCCAACCGGCATCAACACAGGGAAGGCTTAATGTGAATTGCTGAAATTTGTGAATTAGAGCCCAAATAAACATGCACCATTAAAAATCAAGGTTCCAGCGGCACAAAATAAACTTTGTTCATTTATTTGACAAATGCAGTTTAGCTTTAATTATTTACGCTAATACTCGGCACTATCTCATAGAAGTAAACGTTCAGTGGTATATTTTGTAAAAAGTAATTAAGTCTTTTTAATGTGCAATCTCACAGTAGCATGGTATCGCCTGGTACATCTCGCATAAGAAACTCGCCAAGCAAACCATTCCTTCTTGTTTGAGAATTATGGGACGCGAGGATGGGTGAGAGGCGGTTTCACATTTTGTTTTTTTTTCACCGTAACACTTTCTGATTCAGGGTATATCATTTGGAAGGATCAGGTGGCTGGATTTGCATACACGTGTCTTATTATACAATACGGAGGAAGAATTCTTGTAAATATCAAACAAAACTGGTTTGTGATAATGTTCCTGAAAGAGGCACACGGGGTGTCCTACAAATCTGACTTGTCAACAGCAAGCAACACAAAACAACACCAAAAAAAAAAGAATTTCCTGTGTTCTCCGAGTCGCAGTGCAGTAAAGTCATTTGAAATGACTCTCTGCTATTATGGAGTCAACCCTTCAGTCATGGGGGCTTGTCAGGAAGAAATTTTTATAAGTGACTGCTTCACAGGAAAAGGCCTGCTCTGAGGAGAGTTCTTTGACTTTTACCACAGCCGACCACTTTATCAACAGCCCGGGCTGCCAAAGGACAGATTGCGTGACATACAAACATGTCAGAAGGAGCGGCAAGTAATGTCGCCAGCCCACAGCGGCACCATAGCAACCTTCTTCTGGGGCAGCGGCTGTACAAGCGCTCCCGCCCATTACGGCTTCTCTTTAAGGGGAAGTTGGGCTCCGGCACCCTGGCCTCCGCGCCTCCCGCCAGCCCGCAACCCAAGTCTCGCGCCGGCACCGCTGCCTTCTTCCGGGTGGGGGGGGGGCCCCGGCGGCGCTGGCCTCGCGCCTCCCGCCGGCCATGGCGGAACGGCGGCCCTCTTCCAGCCGGATGGCGGGCCCGGCGGTGTTGGCCTTATGCCTCTTGCCGGCCCAGGGGATCAGCGGCCCATTTTTGGGCCAGCCCACCTGCTTACAGCCGCAGCCACCTTCCCTTGCGAAGGGGTGGCATGAGGGGCTACTACATGGTTTTCCGAACTTCATGCCACCCCCACCCCACCCCCTTTTTGTCTCGGTTCATGTTTCAGGCACTTTCTGTTGTTGCTGTTTACTGTCGTTTTATAAAGTTTGCTGGGATGGGGAATTCATCGCCAGAAGCATTGCATAACGTATACTGCTGCTCCTTTTTTCCTATCCTTCCCTGCCGCATTTACAAGGCTAGTTACTAGGGTGTACTCTTCTCGGTTGCTGGCACTTAATACACCACCATCCCTTCCCAGTCCGGCCCACTGTTCTCCTTAAGCACTGGGTTTTCTTTCAGCATACAGCTGGCAGTATGGCTCCTACAGCAGCTAAAGGGGTGGAGGCCCCTGCAAAGGAGCAGAGGGCAAGCTTTCTGAAGCCACCAGGGCCAATAGGGAAAAACCCACGGAGGCATCCAAAGGTGCCCCAGCCAAAAAGGCCAGGGTCTCTGTGACAGCGGCGGCTGCACAGGCAGAGCCTGGCAGCCCCATCCATAGAACACGCAGTAGCGGGGCCCCAAGGGTTACAGCCAATGGCACCACCACCAGCAAGCGACCACCAAGGAAGCCGGTGGCCCCAGACCAACAGCGAGTGTAAGAGGCAGAGCTCTAAAGCGTGCACAATTAAGCCAGGCTTCGGCCTTTGTTGCCACCTCCACCAAAGGGGTGGCCGGACTGGCCTGGCCAAAAGCGCCAACCAAAGGGGAAGCTGCCTCTAAGCATAAGCTTGGCCCCTTATTTCACATGGGGAACGTTTTCATGCGAACCATGGCCAAATCGATGATGCAGCTGTCCAAAAGCAGCGAGTGGTTCGATGCCCGTGACCAGTCAGCGGATTCCGACTCTCCCAGCACTAGCTCACATGCGATGGCCAGAGTTCCTAGGGAAGGGAGGTTTTTCCTATCTCTGACCAGGTTGACAGCGACCAGACAAGGGAACTCTCGTCGACGGACGGTGAGGAAGAAGAAGACCGGAGACTGCCACGCAGGTCCCGGAAGCGCAAGACCAAACATCACAGGGGTTCACGGAAACATCGTGACACCTCCTCGTCCAGTGGAATTGTCCTCTGATTTGGGGACTTTCTTGAGCGGCGGATGGTTTTATTCGGGTTTCCGGAGGGTATTCCCCTGCGTTGCCTCCCCTTCCCTTGGCAAAGCAGTGACCTTAGCTTGGGTCTCCCGCGGGATGGGATGAATCATGATTCGAGTTCTGTCCAATGGCGAGTTAGCTTCCAGGACCCCGAGTTGTACACCTCCCAAAGGTCAAGGAGCGAGCATTGGATGGATTTACTATGTCGATGTGCAGCCTTAAATTGAGGGTCCCGGCCAGTGTTGAAGCGGTTTCTGGGGATCTGCCAAGAAGAGCTCCACAGCCCCTAGGGTGGACGGTCCTTCACCAACTGGCTATCCGGTTTGGTGAATATATACCATGCTCATTTGACAGCTTATCAGCTTAGAGCTTGGCAGTTATTATTACTACTAATAGCAGTAATGAGGGCCAAGAGCCATTGCTGGAGAGGAGCGCCCAGCAATAGGCTATGATGAAGAGTTTAGTAAAAGTGCCTCCAACGCGTTACACCAAAACTTTTCGCAGCTGGCATCTAGTTCGCTAATAGAGGCGTGGACGAAATGCTTGTACGGCCAATGCCAAATCAAAGCAGTCTTCCTACAAGAAGCGCGTCCCATTTTGGCGGCAGCTGGTGCTTAATTGCTAAGGGGAGTTTAATGGGGAAGTGCCACAGAGCAAAAGTAAAGTTTGAGCATGCCTGTAGGCGGTGTGCTGGTTCCCCACCCTGCATCAATTGCCCAAAGGAAAACCTGCCCAGTCCTTTCACATTGGTGCCCGGCCCACCACCAGCCCCAACAGCAGAAAGGGCCGGAGGGTCGAGGAATCAGGGGCCACAACCTCTGCTTGAAGGCAGAGGGATGCCCGGAGACCTCACCACAGCCTGGCCGCCTCCCGGGTGAAGGTCTCTGCCCTGTTCCCATTACTCCAAGCTTACCCGAGGGAGGCAGGCGAAGCGCATTTTCTTGATAGATGGATTCACCAAGGGTTTTAGAATTCCTTCTACATGGGCCCAAGGGTGCCCACTGATTGTGGGAACCCTGAAGTCAACTAAGGACTTACTTAGGAGTGGTTGAACAAAAAAATTAACAAAAGAAATTCAAGCAGGCAGGGGGGTAGCTGGCCCCTTCTCATCCCCTCCCCTGCCCAATCTCCGAGTGTCCCCTCTAGGAGTAGTTCCAAAGAAGACGATGGGGGAGTTTAGGTTGATACATGCCAGTTACCAGTGGCTCTTCAGATGTGCCTGATGGCATCACGATCGGAGTTCAGCTCTGTCAAATGCATACTCTTTAGATCAAGCTGTAGCCCTCATCAGTTCATGGCGGGGCCCTGATGGCGAATTGTGACATTCAGTCAGCTTTTTTAAGCCTGCTGCCCATTCATCAATGACTTTTTGTTTGCTGGGTTTTAGTTTCGGGGCCAATGGTTGCGTGGATAAATCCCACATGCTGGGAAATGGAGCTGCTCTGTGGCTTGTCTGCTGACTTTACCGAGGCGTTCAGCACATTCAGCATTAAGGCGTAATGGGCCATGACCAGCCTCTCCTCACATAGCACTACTTGGGCGATTTTTTTTTAATCGCCATAGGTAAAGAAGCGGCACACCGGAATGCAGGAGTTGGGCTGAGGAGCCTTCCACACAGCTGGCGGACGAGATCTGGGCATACCTTTGGCGAAGCAGCGAGAAGACAGAGGGCCCCACTCCTTCGTTGGTATTTTTAGGTATCACACTGGACACCGTGAGGGGTTCTTCCAGCTTGCCCCCAGACAAGTTGGACAAGATGCTTGCTCTATTGCAGGATTTTTTACAGCGCAGCAAATGCACCCTTAAGGAGATGCAGGTGGTCCTCGGGCACCTGAATTTACATATGCGAAGTGGTGTCACCAGGCCGCCCATTTTGTGCACCTGGCTGTCTCAGGCGATGAGAGAGTTAAAGGCCCCATCACATTATATCCGTTTGACCAAAGGCATTAAGGCAGATTTGGCTATCTGGGTGGAGTTTTTGAAGCATTTTAACGGTACATCTTTATGGCAATCTCCTTTAGATGCACGCTCTGCCCTGCAGGTTCAGTCTGATTCCTCTGGAAGTTTGGGTTTTGGGGTCTTCTTCGAGGGTCGCTGGTGTGCCCAGCGGTAGCCGAATGGAATGGGAAGCTACTGGAATGTTTAGAGATTGCTTTCTTGGAATTCTTTCCCATTTTGGTAGCCGTGTTCTTGTGGAGCTTGTGGTTTGGGGACCGCCAAGGTTCTTTTCTGGTCGCGATAACACATGCCAGTGGTCCGGGTAATCAACAAACAATCTTCCCGTTCTGAAAGGTCATCACGTTTGGTGGGGAGGTTTGGCCACCTGTTTGCCCAACAACATCTCCTTTTCAGCTAGGCATGTGCCGGGAGTGGACAACAACATTGCTGATGCCTTATCCAGATTCCAAATGGATAAATTCCGGGCATTGGCTCCTACGGCAGCCGTTAACTGATTTCTTCCCAGGAACTGTAGGTCTTGCTTGAGATTAGTGGCCTAAAAGCATTCAGGAATCTTTGGCACCAGCGACACGTCATGCTACCAGAGGTTTGGAGGACTTTTGGGTGCCGGCAGCAGGGCGGCACAATTCACCTTTCAAGGAGGCCATTCCTGCGATATCTGGCTCACCTACAGAGGCACGGGGCCCGGTCGGCACGGACTCTCGCGTGTTTTCTTTGGCGGTGTGGCTGCACAAAACCTCGCCATCCTGACCCCTCCAGCTCTTTTATGCAAGCTCGCCAGGCCATCAAAGGGTGGGCTAGAATAACCCCGCGGAAGCAGGATGGCGGCGCCGGTTTTAAACACCCCTGCTACGTAGCTCACAGATACCCTCCCCAGAACAGTTACTCGTTTTGAATCCCCTTACTTTTCAGGGCTGACCTTGGCTTTAGCATTCTTGGGGCCTTTAGAGATTGTGAGCTAGTCACCAATAGCTCCGACACCTCAGCTAGAGCTCTAGCAGGGGGTAGCGTCAGCATTGTAGACCAGGCCTTACATATACACCTTGGGTTCAAAAAACTGGGTAAGAGTGCTAAAGGGAATCCATAATCATCCGTTCCAGCACCGCTGAACTCCCTGCCCAGTCACATTGACGGAGGCTTACTTAGTCGCCCGCCCTGACATCCCGGGCCCACTGCTCATCCACAAGGATGGGTCCTGCTTGTCACGTTACCAGCTGGCCAGTGTGTTCCGTTTGTGTCTCAGGAGACTCCACCTTCCCCACAGGTCCTTTGGCCTTCATTCATTCAGAATTGGGGCAGCATCCACCGCCGCGTCTTTGGGCTGGCCAGTTCAACACATCCAGTCATTGGGCAGGTGGCGTTCCTCCGCCTAAGACATGGGGTCCTTCCGCGCTGGCGTGACTTTTCTGTCTCTCAGTTTCTACAGGTACCCGGCATATATGGATTATTGGGCACAGCATCGTCCACTGGGCGTCTCGCTACGCGGCATCCTCCGGCTGGGGATGGAACTTGGGTCTCCCTGCGGGAAACAGAGTTTCGTGGTTCGGTGTCAGAGGTATGCGTTGGGAAGCCCTTCTGCCCATGCTTCTGAACAAGGTGGATCGCCTGGGAGCTCCGCATGCTCTCATCATTCATCTCGGCGAAAATGACTTACCTGCTTGCAAGCGTATCACACTACTTCACAAGATGCGGGAAGATTTGGGACCGGATTTTCAAGATGCTTCCGAGGGACGGGATCTTTGTGGTCAAGCTGCTGGAGAAGCGCTGCTGGCCGAGCGGTTTCCCCAAACAGGTGGACTTGGCCAGAATCAACACCTGTCGCGCGGTTTCAAGTTTTGTTCAGGCAATGGGGGGCCATTGCGTAGCCCACTGGGAAATTTCACAAACTGGCCCAACATAGGGACATGGGGGGCTGCTTGTGCCTGGGGTATGGACTGTTGAAACGCATAGCATGCAGCATTTGTGTGATTGGCTCCAGGTGTAGGAGGCGTTTGGCGGGGAGCTGGAGCCCAGCTCTTTGGCGGTTCGCGCATGGGGACTGATCTTTGGCAGGGGACGGGCGGGCAAAATGCCCAGCTTTATAGAACCTCATTATGAGGGTTTGGGTTGTAGCAAACCAAAGGGGTAACCACTGCCCAGGCATTGGGCTTCTGTAAACTGCGCACCTGGCAACAAAGAGTCTTCAGGTGGCAACCGCCCATCACGGAGATCTCACGGCTGCTCCTGCGGCGTGATAATTTTTTCATCGGCAGGCGTGCTGAAAATTTAGGTGACTGGGGGACAGCATTCACCGTGCTGCCAGCTCACAGATCATAGATCAGACCCCATGCTGCGCCTTGCAGCTTTGTTTCACCTTGAGACCAATTTTGTTAATAAAATAATTTTACCACACACAAAGTGATGTTGTATTTCACATTTATTTCAAAGGGTTATTAGCTGCTTCCCTCAATCAGCAAAGCTGCAGATTAGCGACGCCATTTGCTGGCGAGGGGAAGGGACAGCCTCCTGGGTGGCTGCAGCCCTCCCATTGCCTCGCCAGTACTCAACGGCTTCAGCGGGGTTTCTGCTTCTGTGCGTTGCAGGGACAAGAAGCACCAGGGGGGGAGCCAGGTGGCGACGGCTGAAACCCTGGCGTCACTGGAGGGAGGTGGGGCCAGGCAGCCTATTTTAGGTCACCGGCTGACCCTCCCATTTGCCAGAGCAAACGTGTCCCACCACCTCTCCTATTTTTTGACATTTTGTTGAAATGCATGCCTACTTTGTTGTAGGGTTGGCGGTTCATGGGGGGACTGATCTTTTAGCTTGGGGACAATGGGCAAAATGCCAGCATAGGGTTTCTCATTATGAGGTTGGGTTGTAGCAAGCCAAAGGGGTAACCTGCCCAGACGTGGGCTTCTATGAAACTAGCACCTGGCAACAAGTCTTCAGGAAGTGGCAACCCGCCCATCTGGAATCTCACAGCTGCTCCTGCGTGTGATAATTTTTCATGCGGCAGGCGTGCTGAAATTGGGTGACTGGGGGGACAGCATTAGTGCTGCCCAGCTCACGAATCATGAATCAGACCCCATGCTGCGCCTTACAGCTTTGTTTTCACCTTGAACCAATTTTGTTAATAAAATAATTTTACCACACACAAAGTGATGTTGTATTTCACATTTATTTCAAGGAGGGTTGTGCTTCACTTCCCTCAATCCAGGACCGAATACTCTAGCGGAGGTTCTTTGACATTTACCACAGCCGAACGCACTTTGTCAGCTTAGCCCGGAGCAAAATGTGAGAGGGATGACACGGTTTTCTTACAGGAGGAAGCCTTTGCAATCAGAAGATTCCCTTGTCCGTTTGGCTTCCTTTCCAGCCTTTGAGTTGTGGTGTTCTCAGACGTAGCTGTAGGCCATGTCACAGACTATCTCCAGTATTCAGGATATAATGAATATCTGTGGTTTGCAGGAGGGAAACAGTGAAAGGGAGAGAGAGAAATCACATTGCAGCTCTGGATAAATGTCCCCCAAAGAGAACAACGGTTTACCAAAGAAGCTGCAAAAAGAAAAGGAGAGTGAAGAACCGTGCTTTATGGTATGAGAAGAACACACCGAGGCCTGGTTTGTTAAGCAGCAACAAAATCCCCGGGACAATAAGAGGCCAGTCATCACTTTGACTGGGAATCTGTGATAACCATTTCTACATTGGGTTAGCGTTTAGGAGGGAAGCATGCATAACTGATCTGCCTTCCTCCAGCCGTTGAGAACAAGATTGAAATGAATGGGGAACACACAGGCCTTTCTGCACAAACTTTCTAAAACATTTTGAGGCAGGAAATAAAACATTTTATCCTCAGAGTTCCACATTTCCCCTTCTCTACATTCTAAAAAAACATTTTATTTCCAGTCTCAAAATGTTTTAAATGAATCCCCATTGAAAATGATTCTTTTGCCTGAAATGTTTTCAAAACATTTACATTTTGCTGGGTGATTTATTTACAACATTTTCCATGCTTCTGTGCCGTCCTCCTCGGCATCATTTTATCGCGTCACTGAGCTCACTCCCCATTTATTGTCAAGTTTCTGAGTATTTTTTAATTGGAGAGGGGGGTAAAATCATCAAAACATCGCTTGTACAAGCTAAATTTTTACCACACACAGAATGATGTTTTATTCACGTTTACTCATGTAAAAGTTAGGAGGGTTATTTAGTTACTTCCCTCAAGCAGCAACTAAATTTGAATACAATAACATCTTAGAGATCAACAAGACTTCGAGCATATAAACTTTCAAGCGTCAAAGCTTCTTTTGTCAGACCTGATGAAGGGACATTTGACTCTCAAAAATTTACACGCTGAAAATCTTGTGGGTCTCTAAGGCCCCTTCCGCACACGCAGAATAATGCATTTTCAAACCACTTTCACAACTGTTTGCAAGTGGATTTTGCTATTCCACACAGCTTCAAAGAGCATTGAAAGCAGTTTGAAAGTGCATTATTCTGCATGGGCGGAAGGAGCCTAAGATGCTACTGAACTTGAATCTAGCTCATCTGCAAGACTCACATTTGCTCTGCAAGCATGGACCGCTTTGATGGATCTTGTGGTCAACTCTACTTTAGTACATTCCGGTTGAGCTACCATGATCAAGGAAGTGGCAATAACAAATCCTCTTCAGTGGCCCTTTCTGCACGGGCCAATAAACCTGGGACAACAATGGGTTAAACCCAGTGTGGGGAGGAACTTTGCATGGTTCCCACCCCTAAACCAGGTCTGCCTCATGTTTCCCACCCACCCACTCGGATTTTTCAAAATCACAGTTTTCGTGATTCTTTCGTTTTAACACACCTTGCAGCCAGTAGTGGGATCCAAAATTTTTAGTAACAGGTTCCCATGGTGGTGGGATTCAAACTGTGGCGTAGCGCCAATGGGGCTGGGCAGGGCATGACGGGGACGTGGCCGGGCATTCTGGGGGCAGGGCATTCCTGGGCGGTGCTGTGGCAAGGACGCAGCCGCTGCGCCGGTCCTTGGGGGGGAAACGAATGCCCGCAGGCGCAGGCTGCCACGCACACCGGTGCACCTCTTGCTAGACTGCTTCAAGTTCAGAGGAGGGGCATAACTAAGGCAAAAATCACGTGGCAAAATCACCAGTTAGTAACCCCCTCTCGGCACACACAAATAATTAGTAGCCTACTCTCGGGAACCTGTGAGAACTTGCTGGATCCCACCTCTGCTTGCAGCCAAGGGTGAGCAAACGACCATGGGTACGAGGTGTATTCAAACAAGGGAATTGTGATTCTCAAAAAACACTTCTCTGGCTCACATCTGTGAAGCCACACAGGGGAAATGGTCCGTATCATGGCCCAGGGGGTGGGGGCGGTCCTGCCTGCCTGCCTGCCTGCAAAGTGCCTTCATGCCAAGCCGCGCACACCTCCCAACATACTGGCTGTCCAAGGGACAGGGTTGGGCCGAGGGTGGGTTCATGTAACCCGCCTTTCCCCCGCTTTTATTGGCCCATGCGGAAAGAGCCCGTAACAGGATTCCCTGGTCCCTTCTAGATTTGTAACAATTTTATGAAAGCAGATTGTTAAAAAATAACGAGTACAGCATAGGGTTTGTCATGGCGATTCTGACATCTCCTTGGGCATCTTACCCCCAGCTGTGGCCAGAACCTGATGATGCAGAAGGTGCAGAAGGAAATAAAAGGGACCCGTATGCACCTAAGCCAATTCTAAACAGGAAAAAAAAATATAATCCTGTCCAACTGTTACTGCCTTGAGCAGGAGATTAGAGGTGCCTTCTTACCTTGGCTGGCACAGTTAAAAAGGCTGGATCTGAGTCAGTGGGATATAATCCACCCCAAAGATGCTGTTGAAGTCACTTCGTATACTGGGGCAGCGGAGACAGCTAATTGAGAATTGGAACTGCTGTTGGGAATCCTAACAGCTTTGGAAATCTGTTCCAAAACTCCCTTTGACATCTGTGAAAGTACAGTTTTATCTCCGTGTTCCATTCCGGTTTTGTTTTTTTTTGTAATGATATGCAAAAACAAATTTTGTTTTTTGTAACAGGAGAAAAAAAATGTCATTAGTTAGATTGCTGTTTCCAGCAAATAATATTTAAGAACTGGCTCTTGTAGGTTTTCCAGGCGGTGTGAGTGTGATCTGGTAGTTTTTGCTCCTAATGTTTCACCTGCATCTATGGTACAACTGGGATGTAACAAGTGCCTTCATCCCTGGCCCCTCAATGGTGCAGCTGGCCTCCACCCGGGCCAGAGCCTTTACAGCTCTGGCCCCTGTTGGTGGAACGCTCTACCTCCAGCTATGCGGGCCCTGCGGGA
Source organism: Sphaerodactylus townsendi (assembly GCF_021028975.2). NCBI lineage: Eukaryota > Metazoa > Chordata > Lepidosauria > Squamata > Sphaerodactylidae > Sphaerodactylus > Sphaerodactylus townsendi. Next base: position 18,977,795 of record NC_059430.1, read on the forward strand.
TCTTAATGAATTTCGCAGGGCCTGCAAGACTGAGCTGTTCCACCGGGCCTCTGGGGAGACCGGCCGCTGATGGCCCCCCCTTTCTATAACATCTGTGGACCCTGCTGTCCCCTCCCCCCTTTTTTGGGGGGGGGGGATTTATTAGTAGGATGCCATCAGTATATCTGATATTAGGACACTGCATTTTAATGGGGTTGGTTTTTAACATGTATAGAGCCACTATTTAATGATCTATTTAATTAATTTTGATGTTATTGATTTTATTTTGTGCTCTATCTATATGTTCTGTTCACCGCCCTGAGCCCTCCGGGGGAGGGCGGTTTATGAATATGATGATGATGATGATGAATATGAATATGATGATGATGATGATGATGATGATGATGATGATGATGATGATGATGATGATGATGATGATGATGATGATGATGATGATGATGATGATGATGATGATGATGATGATGATGATGATGTTCAGAGGCATGTCACGGTAAGATGTGTTTCTCAGCCACGGAGAGATACACATCTCACCGGAAAACCCACAACAGCCAGTTGATTCCAACCTTGAAAGCGTTTGACAATTTAATATTTAGGAAACTGGCAAGCCCTCTCCCCCACAACTCACAATAATACAGCTATTTAAGTCCACGTGTATAGCATTTTAATCATTCCATAGCAAACTATCGTGAGAGGGAAGGCAGAATGGTCTAGCCCAGCTTCTTCAGATCTAGGAAGTTAAGTAGGGTCAGTATTTGGATGGCGGACAACCAAGGAAGGTTCTGCAGAGGAAGGCAACAGCAAACCCCCTCTGCTTCTCACTTGCCTTGAAAACCCCTTGCTGTGCTTGCCAGAAGTTGGTTGCAACTTGATGGCATTTTATACACACGTACCAAACCATCCCCACTCTTGCACGCAGAAGAGGCATAATGATAAAACTTATGATACAGGTTTATGACTACAAAGCCTATGACGAAATATGACCATGAATAAAAGGTATATAAGAAATGGCATCCATCACCCACCCAAGCTGTTGACTAAATAGCAGCAGTGGCATAGTGGTTAAGAGCAGGTGCATTCTAATCTGGAAGAACCAGGTTTGAATCCCCGCCCTGCCACCTGAGATGTGGAGGCTTATCTGGGGAATTCAGATTAGCCTGTGCACTCCCACACACGCCAGCTGGGTGACCTTGGGCTAGTCACAGCTTTTCGGAGATCTCTCAGCCCCACCAACCTCACAGGGTGTTTGTTGTGAGGGGGGAAGGGCAAGGAGATTGTAAGTCCCTTTGAGTCTCCTACAGGAGAGAAAGGGGGGATATAAATCCAAACTCTTCCTCCTCCCCCTCCCCCTCCCCCTCCCCCCCCGCTCCCGCTCCCGCTCCCGCTCCCTCTCCTTCTCCTTCTCCTTCTCCTTCTCCTTCTCCTTCTCCTTCTCCTTCTCCTCCTCCTCCTCCTCCTCCTTCTCCTTTTCCTTCTCCTCCTCCTCCTCCTCCTCCTCCTCCTCCTCCTCCTCCTCCTCCTCCTCCTCCTCCTCCTCCTTCTTCTTCTCCTTCTTCTTCTATTAAAATACTGAAAAAGCCCCTGGTGCAGAGTGGGAAGTTGCAGTGCTGCAGTCAAAGCTCTGCTCATGACCTGAGTTCAATCCTGAAGGAAGTCAGTTTTCAGGTAGCCAACTCAAGGTTTACTCAGCCTTCCATCCTTTCAAGGTCAGTGAAATGGGGGTAAAGTGTTGATGACTGGGGAAGGCAATGGCAAACCACCCTATAAACATAGTTTGCCTAGCAAATGTCTGCCCCTTCAGCACATGCAGAATAATGCACTTTCAATCCACTTTCACAATTATTTGCAAGTGGATTTTGCTATTCCGCACAGTAAAATCCAGCTGCAAAGTACCTTGAAAGTGGATTGAAAGAGCATTATTCTGCATGTGTGGAAGGGACCGTCATGATGTGATGTCACCCCATTAGTTATTTATGACCTGGTGCTTGGACAGGAGACTACCTTTACCTTTTATTAAAATAGGGAATGACTGACTGCACATACTGACTCATTTCAAATCTGCTAGCTGGGGATTAAGGAGAAACAAGAATCGATTGTGGAATTTCACTTTTGGGTTCACACACCTTGAAGAAACGCTGCTTACTCACATCCCAGCAGGAATCTCAACAGGATTGCCAACGAGAAAGAACCTCCATGCTTCATAGTTTTGTTCTTGAGGTACAATCCAGAGTCAATCTAAGCATCTGTAGACCACTCTTAGGAAATGTTGTTACCTTTATCAAACCTGCATTTGGTGCCACCAGAAATACTTTGGATGCTATTCTGTATACTCGGCGATAACCCCAACCAAGTGACAAAGAGAAAAACTATAAATGAGTTAGGCACTCATTTTCTGTATACTTATTTTTTTATTATTAGGCCGGAAGGGAATAATGCATTTTCAAACCACTTTCACAACTATTTGCAAGTGGATTTTGCTATTCCTCACAGCTTCAAAGAGCATTGAAAGCAGTTTGAAAGTGCATTATTCTGCATGTGCGGAAGAAGCCTTAGAGAGCCAGTGTCTTGTAATGCTTAGAGAGGTCTGCACTAAGGCCCCTTCCACACATGCAGAATAATGCACTTTCAATGCCCTTTGCAACTGGATTTTACTGTGCGGAATAGCAAAATTCACTTGCAAACAATTGTGAGAGTGGATTGAAAGTGCATTATTCTGCATATGCGGAAGGGGCCTGGGGAAATCCAGGTCTAAATCCTCATTCTGTCATAAAATGTACTGGCTGGTGTTGGGCTGCTCACTCCCTCAGGCTGATGTACCTCACAGGATGTTATGGCCCAGTCCAGTGTAACCGGGGACCCCTTGGAGGAGGACTCAGATGGGAAAGAAGGCATGGTTTTGGGCCCAGCGTCCTAGGCAATGCCTGCAGGCTCTGAGCTTGAGCTTCCTGCAGGACCTGGCCCAGAGGCTCAGGCAGAACCTTCAGTAGTCTCTGCAGGTCCAGAGGCTCCGACAGAGCAAGCAGGCTGGGAGCTGCCAGCCCTCTCACCCCCTTCTTTCCCAGAGCCCCAAGAGCATCACTGGAGGAAGCTGCGTGCCAGTTTGCAGACAAGACGACTGAGCAGCAGGTCAGCCAGCTCTGGGGCCAGCTGGGATTGACAGGAAGTCTTTGCAGGAGCCAGACCGCAGCAACACAGCTGCGTGAAGTGTTCGCACTGGTGGGTGGGATTGTGGGAACAATGTGTCGTGGGAACAATTGTGTGCAAGGACTTGCAAGCAACTGTTCATGTTTCTGGTGCCTGGATCTGGTTTTTGATCTTGCGCTGGCCTTGGTGCTGAATTCCATTAAACTACTGACCCAGCTGTGAGCTGCTTTTGACTCTGCTTGGTCAGGGCCTGTCTACAGTACAGGGATTTTGTTGGGGTTAACCATAGCGTATGTTGCCCTGACCTGGATGGTTCAGGCTAATCTGATCAGATCTCAGAAGCTAAGCTGGATTGCCCTGGTTAGTATTTGTGTGGGACACCTCCAAGGAATTCCAGAGTCACGATGCAGAGGAAGGCATTGGCCAACCACCTCTGAATGCCTCTTGCCTTGAACATTCTATGGGTCACCATGTCAGCTGTGACTTCATGGCACTTCCCTACCTCCTACCATACTCCCCTGAGGTTTTGGAGGAAGTATAGAATAAAGGGGATAGATAAACAGATAGATATGACTGTCTGGAATCCATGCCCTATGAGGAGAGACTTAGGGTTCAAGGTGCAGGAAAAGAGATTCCACCTAAACATCAAGAAAAAACTTCCTGACAGTAAGGGTTGTTCAACAGTGGAATGCACTACCTCAGAGCGTGGTGGAGTCTCCTTCTTTGGAGGTTTTTTGAAGAGAGGCTGGATGGCCATCTGCCAGGAGTGCTTTGATTGCGTGTTCCAGCATTGCAGGGGGTTGGACTTGATGGCCCTTGGGGTCTCTTCCAACTCTATGATTCTATTCCCGTGGTGACGAACCTTTGGCACTCCAGATGTTATGGACTACAATTCCCATCAGCCCCTGCCAGCATGGCCAATTGGGGCTGATGGGAATTGTAGTCCATAACATCTGGAGTCCCAAAGGTTCGCCACTGCTGTTCTATTCTATGATTCTATGACTTGTACCCAATCCCATTTTGAAAAAATGCAAGGGCTCCTAAGTTTTCTTAAGAGGATGGCAACTTTGCCAATTCCCCTTTCCTGCACAGCCCCTCACTATGGCATTCATTCATTTGTTGGTTGGTTTATTTGATTTGATTTGATTCATACCCCTCCCTTGCCTAGCAAGTCCAGTCCTGCTGTTCTCCAGGAACAAAATTGGGATGGTTAGTAGTCTGCAGTGGGAATGGGAATTGCCAGTCCCATTTAAGACACCTTCAGCGCACTTAATTTCTTTCTCCGTGACTGGATCCAAGCCAAAGTACCCCAGGTGCTTTGAATTCTAGGATTTGGATCCAATCCAGGGAAGCTCAGGTAAAGTTCCACTCACATATCGGGGGGACTATCTCTGCCGCAGTATGGTAGACTCATCAGCCTCTACTGAGCAAGAGAGGGCTCTTGAAGGCCTGCAGCTAGATGAGGGAACTGCAGGGCTGGGGACCTTTCGCCTTGTCCGAGAACCTGCCACTCATGCCAGAAGCTTTCCAGTCCCCAGCTTCGGCATTTACATTCCACAGGCACCACTATGGGAATGTGTGCTGAGCGCAAAGCAAGCTTTGATCCGCATCCATAGCAGGCATCCTACTAAAAAAAAAAAAAGAAGCAGCAAATCTCTAAACTTGCAAAGACAATCGGAAGCGGTTCCGAAGGGACTTGACAGATTACTGGCTGATGACAGCCACTGTAGCAGTCTTGGCAGAAAGCTGGCTTGATCTAATTAACAACAAAGAACTACAAGTACTTGGGGACAAAGTTTGAAAACACACACACACACACACCCCCAGCGACAGTCTTTGAAGCCATGTCGCATTTCTGCTGTTGGCATCTCTGAGAAGTTTGTCGCAGGTTTGGCCCTTAAGCATTTGACTGCAAGCTTTCAACATCTCGAGCAGAGCTTTTCTACAGTCAATCAGATATTTTATCTGACTCGAGCTCACAGGAACTCTGTGAAGGTCAAAATCTTGCACGCGCTCGCACAAGGAACAATGTAGAAATAGTTGGCCTGAAGTTCTTATTTCTAGGGAAACTTCATATCCTGGTAATTGTGATGCTACTGCTGTCTCTTTGTTACCCACACACAGGATAGTTGAAAAGATCAGATGGAGGAGGGAAAAGCTTTCTATCTTCATAGAATTATTGTTTCTTTTTCTCCAGTGACTCTTGTTTTCTCATCATGTGACCAAATAATAGCCTCAGTTAAGTTATTTTCACTTCTAGGGACAGTTCAGGCTTGATTTGATCTGGGAGGCAATATCCCTCCAGAAATACTATAAGCCCCACCTCAGCCACTCCTACCTATCAGACCGTACAGATGGCTGCTACTCCAAAGGAGAAGATTATAGGAGCCCGTGGAGGGAACTAGCCTTCACAACCCCAAAGAACCTCCCCCACATCTACTTGCTTTAGAATTGAACATATCATTTACTGTAATTTGAGACGGCCTAACTTTTGATGGCAGAATGAAGAAATAGGCACGGAAACATGTCCATAACTGAGTTGTAAACTATATTGTGAGTGCCCGGACTTGGGTCCTTCATATGGGAATGTTCTACAGCAGTGAGGAGAAGAAGAGTTTGGATTCATGTCCCGCTTTTCTCAACTATGAATGTAGGCACAGATTCTGATCAAAAGGCACAGATTCTGATCAAAAGGGTTCTTTAAAACCTCATAGAAAAGATTGTTCTCTCCATTACTTTTTCTTCTCATAATTTTGTGCTGTCAGCCATAAGCTGTTATACAAAAGGCATGTAGGCCTTTTGCACTCTGCTCTTCTTTCTCTCACTAACCAGAAACTGATAGCCTTGATGAATACCCTTTGTTCTAACTTACTCTATAGAATTTAGGAGATTTCAAATTATGTTTTCTGTAAGGTCTTGGTGTCCTCACTGGCACCATAAGTCTGTCCTTTTCTGATACAAACCAGAACACAGCCAAATGTTTAGGCTCTTTGTTTAGATAAGTAGGGCAACTGAGAACAATACTGATAAGGTGATGCTAGGTCCTAGTTTACAGGACGTCAGAAGTGTGAATTACTGACATCCTCCAATGAGGGCATCTGCAAGTCTAAAATGTTTTGGGTAAGGGGAAGATCTCCTCCCTCTTGGGTGATTGATTGCTGGTGATTGTACTTTGGGTGTAAATCCTTCCAATGGTACTCTTTTGATGTAACCTGTCTTTATCCTATAAAAACTGGGGACCGCAGCCATTTTGGTGTGGCTCCTCTGATGCTAACTTGCCCTTTGTTGGTCTGAATAAAACTATTTATTTGATTTTATTCCTTGTCGGCTTGAGCTTTTTGGCTTAAAGTTTTTAAGACGTTGCCCTGCGGTAACATGAAGGGTCTCAAAATGGCTTACAAACTCCTCCCCTTCCCCTACCCACAACAGACAGCTTGTAAGGTAGGTGGGAGAGTTAGGAAAGAACTCTGGCTTGCCCAAGGTCATCTAGTGTTAGGATTGTGCCTAGTATGCCAGGGGCCCATATGGGGCCACTTTTGATCTATGTAACCATTGCTGGCTTGACCTGAATTCATGGCTGCTTTGTGACATTTAGACAACTAGGCCTCCCCTGACACGCTGGTGCCATGGGAAAGAGTTATTATCCCACCCCTGGGCTAGCAGTCAGGTGGCTTCACATTGTTATCTATGGCTGATAGTATAACCTTGGTGCTGGGTGCAAGAGGATCCAACAATTAATAGATGTTCTGCTCTGAGAACATGGGAGGGGGGACTCTATGGCGGATTCCGCATGGGCCAAAAACAGCAGTCCTTTTACACCGTTTTAAACCATTTTACACCATTTTCACGCTGTTTTCACACCGCTGTTTTTGGCCCATGCGGAATCCACCTATGGTGATGAATGTGTAACCTGAATGCATGTCTGGCAGAAATGGCTTTTACACATTGGTCTGGGCTTGTGTTACCATAATCAATAAAGGCTTCTGAACCAAGAACCAGAATCTATTGGACCAAGTTCCCAGGACCTAACACCCATCAGACATCATGTGGAGGAGCAGGGAATCAAACTCAGTTCTCCAAGATTAGAGTCCACCACATCATGTTGGCTTTCATCTCCTGTCTGAAACTTCTGTCTGGAGAGAGAGTCATGCTTCCATGAATAGGCCCAATGCCAAACTGTCACAATACAGTCATTGTGAGGAGTCATTTTGTGAGGAGTCACAAAAATCTCCATACAACTTCTGTTTACTGCACTTCTATTTATTGCAAAGTGATGCACATAGGAGCAAAAAATCCAAACTTCACATACACGCTACAAGGGTCAGTGCTATCAGTCACAGACCAGGAAAGGGATTTGGGCGTCTTAGTGGATAGTTCCATGGGAATGTCAACTCAATGCATGGCAGCTGTGAAAAAGGCAAACTCTATGCTGGGGATAATTAGGAAAGGAGTTGATAATAAAACTGCAAGGATTGTCATGCCCTCATATAAAGCCGTGGTGCGACCTCACTTGGAGTACTGTGTTCAGTTCTGGTTGCCACATCTCAAAAAGGATATTGAAGAGATAGAAAAAGTGCAGAGAAGGGCAACGAGGATGACTGAAGGATTGGAGCACCTTCCTTATGAGGAGAGGCTGCAGCGTTTGGTACTCTTTAGTTTGGAGAGGAGACGTCTGAGGGGGGATATGATTGAAGTCTATCAAATTATGCATGGGGTAGAAAATGTTGACAGAGAGAAATTTTTCTCTCTTTCTCACAATACTAGAACCAGGGGGCATTCATTGAAAATGCTGGGGGGAAGAATTAGGACTAATAAAAGGAAACACTTCTTCACACAATGTGTGATTAGTGTTTGGAATATGCTGCCACAGGAGGTGGTGATGGCCACTAACCTGGATAGCTTTAAAAGGGGCTTGGACAGATTTATGGAGGAGAAGTCGATCTATGGCTACCAATCTTGATCCTCTTTGATCTGAGATTGCAAATGCCTTAGCAGACCAGGTGCTCAGGAGCAGGAGCAGCAGAAGGCCGTTGCTTTCACATCCTGCATGTGAGCTTCCAATGGCACCTGGTGGGCCACTGCAAGTAGCAGAGTGCTGGACTAGATGGACTCTGGTCTGATCCAGCTGGCTAGTTCTTATGTTCATTTGGACTTTAGTGAGAATTTCTTAATTTTTCTTTTAAAAAAAACTAGCAATAATTAACAGCTGTTAGCGGTTAGACCCTGTGCTATAGGTTTCAATTCCTCAAATTTAAAATAATATCTGGGCCAACAGAGAGAAAACATCTAACAATGGGGTTCCTGGACCTTTGGCAATTTAGCAAATGAAGAAATTTTGGCTGGTAAAGCAGTTGAAATGCATTCTTCTATTATATTAATAGTAAACCCTAGAATCTACTGTATCACTCATTTGTATATTTGAAGATTCCTTCATTGTTTTCCACCTCCAATAATTTTCTCACCCAGGCAAAAAATGTTGTGTAGCATTCACAGAGTACTTTTCTTTGAAAAAAGTGACCACCAGATCTAAGAATGATCTCCATAATCCATTCATTCAATCTGAGGCCCCTTCCGCACTTTCAATCCACTTTCACAACTGTTTGCAAGTGGATTTTGCTATTCTGCACAGTAAAATCCAGCTGCAAAGTGGATTGAAAGTGCATTATTCTGCATTTGCAGAAGGGGACATATCTTCTCCACTCACCCCTTTTTAAGGTGAAGGGGGGAAATTTTTTCTCCAAACTAACTTTATGTACACTAGCAGCTCTTTTTTATTATTTAAAACTAAGTATTAGGGTTGTCTTAGCCACAGAATATCATGTCCGGTCATATACCTTCTGTCTATGGAGTAAAGATGAATACAGCTTTCAAGACAAAATGCTAGAGTCAGAAAAAGAGCTGGGACTCATACCCCACCTTTCTCTCCTGTAAGGAGACTCAAGATGGCTTACAAACTCCTTTCCTTTCCTCTCCTCACAACAGACACCTTGTGGGTAGGTGGGGCTGAGAGTTATGAATGAACTGTGACTAGCCCAAGATCACCCAGCAGGAATGTAAGAGAGGGGAAACAAATCTGATTCATCATGTAAGAGTCCGCCCGCTCATATGGAGGAGTGGGGAATCAAACCCGGTTCTCCAAATTAGAGTCCACCTGCCCTTAACCTGTACACTGTGCTGGTTCAGCTCCCATCGACCTTCAATTTATTTTGAAACGTAAGGGATTCTATCATGGTAACCATCTCTGAGCATATACAGAGTGTACTGTTTGCAAGCAGAGCTATGATTTCCCAGATGTGGGAATGGAGGAGGAGCATTCTGAGATTTTGCTGAGCTATTTTCAAGTCCACAAAAAGTGAAAATGAAAAATAAGGACAAAAAAGTTTACATTGGCCCTTTTTGCAACAACACAAATTAAATATCTCGAGGGCGTGAAAAGAAGAGTTTTGCAGAGGAACTCTGCGCAGCTTTCTCTTCAAAACGTCCTCAGGACTTTTTATTTCAGCTCAACGTGGTTTTTTTTTTTAAAAAAAACCCACTAAACTAGCTATTTTTTCTCTGAAGTTGGCTTAAAATCTCCTGCTTGCTATGCAGAACTCAGGAGATGACTTATTTTTCTTGTTCAGTAAAGCTTTCACTTTCATTTTTACAGGCGCCCGCCATTTTCTGCTGCTTGAATCCTCCATTGTGATTCTCATATCGTGTGTTCATGTCTTTGAAGATAGATCATTGAAATTATTTTTTTAAAAAACACATGAAAAACATATTGTTGAATTGGCAAGAACAGCCAATTTGATTCATGTAGTGGCGTAGGAGCAGCAGTGGCGTAGGAGGTTAAGAGCTCGTGTATCTAATCTGGAGGAACAGGGTTTGATTCCCAGCTCTGCCGCCTGAGCTGTGGAGGCTTATCTGGGGAATTCAGATTAGCCTGTGCACTCCCACACACGCCAGCTGGGTGACCTTGGGCTAGTCACAGCTTCTCGGAGCTCTCTCAGCCCCACCCACCTCACAGGGTGTTTGTTGTGAGGGGGGAAGGGCAAGGAGATTGTCAGCCCCTTTGAGTCTCCTGCAGGAGAGAAAGGGGGGATATAAATCCAAACTCTTTTTCTTCTAGTTTTTATACTGAAAAGAAGCCCAGGTGTGATGCATACAAAGCAAACGTTCCAGGGCAAGTTCATCACATGGCCAGCCCAATGGAGGAATCAAATGGCAGAAAATGGTGGGCCCCAGAAAAAATTAAAGTGACAGCTTTAATGGGTGGGAGAAAAAACCCACTCTCTCCTCAGATGCTTTACTTTTTTGTCCTGTATGGACAAAACATGAGGAGAAGGGTTTTTTAAAGATATCCCCAGGACATCTTAGTTTGGTTGTCCGGAAAAAGCCAGTCACTGTAGGATGTTGAAATTCCGATCCCCTTTGCTCAGGTGGAAGGAGGATAGAGTTTCCCACTGCCCAGAGGGGGGAAAAAATCTCCAGTCCATTTAACTGAGGCTTAATGGGAAGTTATTTACCAGGTGATATTGTTTATCTCTATGCCATGATAGGCTTCAGGTGCCCATTTTCACATATTAAGCCTCTGTTACGGGGATAGATATTTCTTTCTCCAGGAGGCATCATTTTGGACACAGCTGGAAACTAGCAGTGATATTCGGTGCCGGAACCTGGCTATAAAAACAGGGTAGAAAGAGTTGAAATCACTTCGTGGTGCCTGAACTCTCTTGCAGATCAAAGCACTGAACGATCCTACGAGCCATCCACCACTGACGGCAAATTCTACCCAGAAGGCCTAGCACAAAAAGGTTACATGTAGGAATGTCCACTGGGTGATGTATAGGGAACAATATTTTTTCTTTATAAGAAGAAAAGTTTGGATTTATATCCTGCCTTTCTCTCCAGCAAGGCGATGCATGCACCCCCTGGCAGGTTTAGTCCGGAGTTTTGGGCTGCAGTGCCTTCAATATGCAGATGACACGCAGCTCATGTTCATGATGGAAGGCCACCCGTCTTCAGCCCCTGATGCTCTCCAGCGTTGTTTAGACGCTGTTGCTGGTTGGTTGAGTGCAAGTTGGCTGAAGTTAAATCCTATAAAGGCGGAGGTCCTGTGGCTGGGTCGGGGAGAGTGTCCGGAGTCCTTTGGCCTGCCTATGCTGCATGGTGAGGCGCTACAGCTTGCCTCATCGGCCAAAAGCCTTGGGGTGATCCTGGATCCGGCTTTGTCGCTGGAGGCCCAGGTCACCCGAGTAGCTCAGACGGCTTTTTACCATCTGCAGCAGGCATGGCAACTGGCCCCATACCTCTCCCGTTCTGATCTAGCGACGGTGATCCATGCAACAGTCACCTCCAGGTTAGACTACTGTAACTCACTCTATGCAGGCTTGCCTTTAGCCATGATCCGGAAATTAAAACTCATTCAGAATGCAGCAGCCAGGCTGCTTACTGGCAGTTCGAGCAGGAATCGAATCACACCGACCCTATACCATTTGCACTGGCTGCTGATTGAGTTCCGGATTATGTTTAAAGTGTTGGTTTTGACCTTCAAAGCCGTTCGCGGTCTCAGACCTGCATACCTGAGGGACCGCCTCTCCCCATATTGGCCCGGTAGGCTCCTCCGCTCCTCGGAGGAGGACCTACTCATGATTCCAAAAATGATCAGGCTGGCCTCCACGAGGGGCAGGGCCTTTTCAGCCCTGCCCCCTACTTGGTGGAACAGGCTCCCTAGGGAGATCAGGGCCCTGTGGGACTTACAGAGTTTCCGCAGGGCCTGCAAGATGGACCTGTTCCACCAGGCGTTTGGCCAGCCTGGTTAAAAATATAACTACCATGTCATCTGGCCTCCCGTGGGCACAAAAAGGGGGGAGGGGGCAGCCGGACACCATCCACATTTTTAAATGGGTTCTGTTTTTATATAACTGATATTTAAATTATGTTTTAATGTATGTTTTAACCTTGTTGTGAACCACCCTGAGCCCTCAGGGGGAGGGCAGTATGCCAGACAAATAAATAAAAATAAATAAATAAAAGAGTTATAACCAGTGGTGGGATTCAGCCGGTTCGCACCACTTCGGCAGAACCAGCTGTTACAACGGTGCTTGTAAACAACCTGCATTCAATTTATATCTGCAACCTGTTGTTCAATTATTTGAATCCCACCATTGGAGCCGGTTGCTAAATTATTTGAATCCCACCACAGGCTATAACCCTCCAATGCCTTCAGTCCAGAGATGCTCCCTTAATTTAGTCCCTCTCTCTTTTTCCTGTTTATTTTCTAAGGTTCTGAGCTTACATACCTTTCAGGGAAATCTTCTAATTCTTTCTGGACTTCTCAACAGCAAGGTTTGGGCTTCTCTTTTAAATCTCTTTTCTTCTTCTTCTTCAATCCATAAACAAGAGGTTTGTTACTCAGCTTAGATGTAATCCTCCCTAAAAGCAGGAGGGTTAAGGCTGCAGCTCAGAAACAATGGCAACACCACAGGCTCTGACTTCTCCCACCCTGGCTAGTTACAGCGCTTGGGGGAACAAATGTTTCAAACACCAGTTCAACTATTCCTCTGCCAGTTCATAGTTGTTTGGCAGGGTGCTTTGCTGGATTCCTTCCAAACCACACAATATACAATACAAAACACACAACACCACTCACCTATGACTACACATAAAGCAAAGCTTCTACAAAGGTGAACCAAGTCTCCTGGGACTTGCTGAGTAGCCGAAGTATATTGAAAGTGTTGAGCACCATGATGGGTATAGGCAGTGGTGGGATCCAAAAATGTTAATAACAGGTTCCGATGGGGATGGGATTCAAACAGTGGCACCACCACACACACGCACCTCCAGTCCCTATTGGGCAGGGAGGTTGCTTTAGTAACCCCTTCTCAGCACTCAGAAAAAAAATTAGTAACCACTTCTAGAGAAGTGGTGAGAACTGGTTGGATCCCACCTCTGGGTGTAGGCACTTTAACAGGGCTGTATTATCCATAAGGCTGACCAAGCCGAAGCCTTGGGGCCCAACAGGGACTAGGGGCCATCAATTGTTTTTGCTGAGGCACAGTTACCATTGCCCTAGTGCTCCAGTGGTTAAAGGCACTTTGCACTCTGGGCCATAGCAATATGTGTACATATGTATTCATCCATATGTATTTATCCATATAAGCAGAGGAACAGTTTCTATATAAGTGAACCTGGCCCTTCTCAGATCTCTTGCCCATTGCCAGAAGAATTTGAGGAAGGGGCTAGACCTAGTTTTACTTCTGCTGTCCACTACACTCATCCATTCTTGTGGGGAGCCATTGTGGTGTCGTGATCAAGAGTGAGGGGGAAGCATAGTCCCCTCCTCAGCTTCTTCTTCTGAACCCAGCATGAGGAGCTCGTAAAGCAGAGCCCCCCCCCCCCGAAGCGCAGCTGGGGTGCCGGATAAGTTTCTTCCGTAGGTGGGAGGCGCAGAAGGCAGGCACTATTTGCATTAAATGTTTAATCAGGACTTCCTGATCGCTTTCCATTGGCTGCAGGTAGAGGACATGCCCCGCCATGGCCTGATGGGATGGAAGGATACGCGTCACTTTCAGCGGCGGGAAATTTGATTCCCCACTCCTCCATATGAGAGATGAACTCTGATCTTGTAAAGCAGGTTTAATTCCCCACTGCTCCACATGGAGCCTGCTGGGTGACCTTGGGCTACCGCAGTTCTCTCAGAACTCTCTCAGCCCTACCCACTTCACAAGGTGTCTATTGTAGGGAAGGGAGGGGAAAGGCTGCTTTCAGACTTCTTAAAGATTGAAAAAAAGGAAGATATAAACACCAGCTCTTCTTCTTCTAGACCTCATTCTACATTCAGAACCATTCAAAAGCTCTTCATTACTAATGAGTTAGCAAGGAATTTTTCTTTTTCTGGGTCCCTGCCTGTACCGTATTATTTTATCCAACTGATGACATTTTGGCAGGAAATCTGTCCCCAGTAAGTTTGAGCTGACTTCCACTTTTTTAAAAAAAGGAAACAGCTGAGATATTAATATTTAAAATTTCACTGCAGCAATGGACATGTGTAATACATTTTCAAAGAGATTGAGAAGGAGGTTTTTTCTTCTTCTTAATACTTTACACAGAGCACTTGTCCTAAATACATATTTACATGACGGCCTGGGAACATGTTTTAACTGTTCTGATCTCCCGGGTAAAAGGAAAACCATTTCAAAGGTATCATTTTTAAATTTTAACTGATAATCAAGAGTGTACAGCAGATTGTTTACGAGCTTTGTAGACAAACCTGTCTCAAAGAGGGTGAGTAAAATATATATCAGAAATCCATGTTGCCAAATCTGTCAATTAATTTTTTCAAAAAATCCTCAAGACATAACTTTTGACCAGCAAACAAAAATGGAAAAGAATCAGCTCTCGCCCAACCAACGCTAACTATATCATTACAATCTCATGCCTACCATCTGATTCTTTTCCTATATCATTGCAATATCCAAGAGGATGAGTTCTGGGTGGTCTCGCCTTTGTTCCTTCCTAATGACTCCTCCAGCATAGTGTAGTGTTTAAAAGAGAGCCAGCGTGGTGTAGTGCATAAGAGCAGGTGTACTCTAATCTGGAGGAATCGGGTATGATTCCCCCGCTCTGCCATCTGAGCTGTGGAGGCTTATCTGGGGAATTCAGATTAGCCTGCACCCTCCAGCTGGGTGGCTTTGGGCTAGTCATAGTTCTTCAGATCTCTCTCAGCCCCACCTACCTCACAGGGTATTTGTTGTGGGGAGAGGAAGGGAAAGAAGCCCCTTTGAGTCTCCTTACAGGAGAGAAAGGGGGAGATATGAATCCAACTCTTCTTCCTCTTCCCTTAGGTCATCCTTTCTGGCCAAAATGTCCAACACATTTTACGGCTGCTTCAATGGATGACATGCAAGTGTTAACAGTAAGCGAACTGGACTACAACCCAAAAGACAATCCAGTGGGTTTTCGATCAAATCTGCCCTGAGTTCTCCCTAAAAGATAAATGTCTAGACTGAGGCTATCATACTTTGGTCACATTATGAGAAGAGAAGATTCACTGGAAAAGACAATAACGCTAGGAAAAGTTGGAGGCAGCAGAAAAAGAGGAAGATCTAACATGGGGATGAATTGACTCAATCAAGTTTGCAAGGCACGAGCAAGGAATAACAGCAGGAAGTTCAGGAAGTCATTAATTGTTAGGGTCACCATAAGACTGAAGTGACTTCACACAGAGACACACACACACAAGGCTAGTTCAGTGCCGGCCATACAGATCTATATAGGCAACTTTGCCAGTGATAATAAACTAGAGATGCTACAAATTGTGCCATGAACATGTTTCATAACCTAATTTAATGTGTTCAAAGGGGTTGGTCAGATATGTAGGGTGATCGTCCAGACTATTCAGTGCATGCAGAACAGCTGCTAAGCTTGTTGAACAGCTCTTGCTCCAGCTGTTTGCAAAATTGGCAATACATATTAATGACAACTTTTTTATTTATTTATATTTATTTATTTAATTTAATATACTGCCCCATCCCCGAAGGGCTCTGGGCGGTGTACAACATAAAACCACAGATAAAAACATGTGATATGTAGATAAAAACATGTGATATGTGATATGTATGTATTTATTTATTTATATTTATTTATTTAATTTAATATACTGCCCCATCCCCGAAGGGCTCTGGGCGGTGTACAACATAAAACCACAGATAAAAACATCAGATATGTAGGGTGATCGTCCAGACTATCATAACAAGACCATCATAACAAGACTTCCAGAAATATAATAAAACAACGGTTGTGTCCTAAGATGTCCTCCCACCTAAAACCTAATCCTCCTATATGATTTGTAACTGGTTTAGTTGTTGAAAAAAGTGTCTGCTAGGCGGTGTAGTTATGCAGCATTGGGGGAGGGTAGGTGTTAGTGGTATGGACTTCAAAAAAGATTAAATACAAATTTCATTTTGGGATTTTGGAGAGGTTATTTTTTGCTATTACAACCTCTATCTGTGGGTTCTGTGGGGCAGAACTTGGAACGAGTTTGCAACAACAAATTTTAAAAAACAAAATGGTTTACTTTCTTAACATATAACATCAAACATCAACATTTACATCACACTTCAAGGTCCTGTTCAGGTTTTGTTTCAAGTCCTTCTAGTTACAGTCTTCTGATATTGCCAAGTCCAATTCTTCCTGCAAGTGGGTTGGCTCCTGAAGACCCCAAGGGCTTGGTGAACAGGATTCAACATGATGAAGGTTTCCAGGAGAACTCTCACCCATTACAAACACAAAAAAACCCTTAACAAAGTGTTAAGGGCTTATACAAACCAAGGTCCGAGTCTGGTAGTCTTGTCTCCTCCAAACTACATGAGCTCTGCAGCCTCTTGCTGCTTTGAGTCTCCACCCCTTTCTGGGTCAACCCATTCTGATCATGGGGGTTACACTATCACAAATTTTCAGGAGTGCTGTTATTAGTTTGGGACTCCACCTCAGTGGCATGCTTCAAGTTGAGACATTTCAGGGCCATTACTTTTCACGTTTCGGGGACAGCAGGCAAGGGACTAGATGGGCTGCTGCCGGGCCAGGTAGGAGGGCCGCTTGCTGCCACTGCATTGCCTCTGGGCCAGGGGGAGGACAGGTGAGGGATTGATCAGACTGCTGTTCACGCAGGAGGGTGGCTTGCTGCTGGTGCCCTGCCAGGCCCTGCTTGCCTCTGGGTCGGGTGAGAGGGTTTGTGGGAGACTGACCGGGCTGCAAAGAACGCACGGGGCCAATCACTGTGCAGTACTCACTTCCACACACAGCTGGGTTTGAACTGAGACCTGTGCAGCGATTGGTTGGAAGTGAGTCGTCGCCACATGTTCCATCCTTAGGCAGTTATGCCTTAGTAGAGGCGAAGAAGAATATTCAGCCTAGATTCCCTCCTGACATGCTACTTTTTATGTATGATTTTGTCAGAAAGCCTTCAACCTAGGGTTGCCAATTCAGGATTGGGAAATTCTGGAGATTTAGGGGTGGAGGCTGGGGAGGCTGGGTTTGGAAACAGGAAGGACCTCAGGAGGATTTGATACTATAGAGTCCAACAACCCCCCCCCCCAGCCATTTTCTCCAGGAAAGCAGATCTCTGAGCCCCTCGGGGATAGGGCGGTATATTAAATCAAATCAATAATAATAATAATAATAATAATAATAATAATAATAATAATAATAATAATAATAATAATAATAATAATAATAATAATAATAATAATAATAGTTTGAACAGCAACTGTAATTCCAGAAGATCTCCAAGTCCCCCCTTGGAGGTTGCCTGCCCTAATTTGAACTTGGGACTGGAACTCAGAGACACCATACCAAAGGATATATAATCTCTGAGACCAGTTCCCCCCTTTGCTTTTAATTGTTTCAGAGCAGGGAGGGAGAGCTCCATCTCACCTAGCCCCACTACAATTCCTGGTGAAGGATTTATAGGCCTTTCTGTGTTGCCTGCAGGAAGTGAGTTGTTCTGACCTTTCTAGCCTGCACAATTAACTCCAGTCATCTCCACTCAAGGCCAAGACTTCGCCTGTCAAGGCTAGTCTCTCAGAGTGGACAGCGGCATATGAGCCTAACAGTTTGGGAACCTCTGAAAGAGCTGGGGTGCAGTTTTACACCTTTTCCGCACAAACCCTTTAAAAACATTTTGAGGCAGAAAATAAAAAGTTTCCTCCATGGAGTTTTACATTGTTGTTTTTTTTAACAACCAAACGTTTTATTTGCTGCCTCAAAACGTGCTAAATAATCCCCTTTAAAACAGATTCTCCGTTTGAAACGTTTTGAAAACGTTTTTCAGTTGCTGTGCGATCTCTGGGCTACGTTTCCCATGCTTCTCTGCTTCCCTGAACTTCTTCCTCCTCAGCACCATTTTCTGAGCTCAATCTGTTCTCCCTCACCTGTTTATTTGCAGCATTTCTGTTTTGTTTTGTTTTTAATTGTCAGGGGTAATCTTTGAAGCATCGAGTAAATAAGGAGTAGAGAATCACAGCACGAGGCTTTGAAGCATCAATTCAACCCCGAATCCCCCCCCACAAAAGGGGGGGAATCATGGAATGGCAGCCAGGAATAGTTTTAAGGGGGTGAGTGCGGACATCCAACATTGTAAAGAGAGGGGATTGAAAACGTTTTAGAAACATTTTGGTAATTTGTGTAGAAAGGGTCTTAATTTCCTGACATCTTCTTGCAAAACTTGGGCCCTTTCCCCACTTACCGTTTGCTGCGCACTACTCTCCCCAAATAGCGTGGGGTCCAGCGGCACTCCCCACGAGTCCGGGCGGCAACAATGCAGCCGCCCCGACTCTGCCGCTCTCGCGTCCCCTCAGCGCGGGTCATTTCTGGCGCTGAAAAAACGGCACCTTTTGATGACCCCGCGCAGAGCTCGGGGCAGTGGGGAACACGACTCCGAGCCAGAAATGACTCACGTTGAGAGTAGCGCGCCACAAATGGTAAGTGGGGAAAGGGCCTTGGAGTCTCCTACTGTGCTGATCCACCCCTTTCCCCTCTTGGGACCTAAAGCATGTTTTCACGGGAGACGCCTGCCACAAACTTGCAGAAATATCTCGGGCAGATGAATGTCGCCATTCAAAAGACTCATTCCCCAATCACTGAGGTGTAGCGTGACGGAACACCATTTGGAAAAGTGCCGCAAAGAGGGAACCGAGTTATAAAGGCTGCGAGTGTGTTGGAATGTGACCAGGGGGCCGCCACCGCCAAGAACTCTTCTCTTGAGGCCTGTCCATTATGAGCCGCGGAGTATTTGCTCACGTCTCCTTTTGCAAAGCGTTCAATTTAACATGGTTATCCTTTCCACATAATGAACAGGAAGGGCTCCACCAAATTATACTTTTCCCGCACTTTCTTCTCCCCCCCCCTCCCCTTTCCCAGCTGAGCAATTACCTTCTTTTCTCCCTGCCCTTTACGGGACAGGAGGTCATTTTAATTCGAGTCAAAATTACTTCTCTAAAAATGTTGGTGGTTTTGACAAAAGCCTCACATTTCGCCGCTGAGGTGCCCAGTAAGCAAGACTGCGAAGGTTACAGGAGAGCAGGCGCTGTAACTCTGTGGTTTCATTTGCATACAAATTGTCAGCCCAAAAGCAAACATATTGCTAACATTATGGATTACATAAATCTAGTCTCTCTTTCTCTCCACCCGCCCCCCCTCTTTTTTTTAAAAAAAGTACTTTTGGTAGAAGTGGCTTTTATTTTATTTTATTTTATTTATTTATTTTGCTTTGGCAGGCTGGAGGGAAAATTAGGTCGCTCAGCAATTACAATACAAATATTAAATTTGAAAGAAAATGCTGTTTTCTCCTCTCCCTCCTCGTCGTGTAGAGATTTAAGGTTGCTGGAGATAAACAGCTCATTCAGCGATGAAGCTGTTCTCCGACTGTTTAGGCTGAAGGCAGGGAATGATAGGGCTGGATTTGTGAGGCTGCCAACCTCCAGGTGGGACCTGGAGATTTTCGGGAATTTAAATGGCTCTCTAGGCAACAGTTCCTTCGGAGGAAATGACTGCTTTGGAGGTGGATTCTATGGTGCTCTAGCCCGATGAGGGCCTGCTCTTCCCAAAAGGCCACCTTTCCCAGATACCACCCCCAAATCTCTTGTAATTTCCTAACCCAGAGTTGGCAACCTTAGGTTGAAGACTTCTCTACCCATTTAAAAAGTAGCAGGTGAGGGAAAAATCTAGGCTGAATACTTCTTCTTTACCGATGTTGCGGAGTGCGTTCCCCACTTACACCATCGACCACCCCTTTGCTGCTGTCTTGTGCAGCGTCATGTTCTGGCTGGCTCCAGACCTTTCCTCACAACTTCAGCTCTGCTTGGGAGTCATCAAAGAGGCACCATTTTTGAGGACCGCCAAGAATGGCGTCTCGCAGCTGAGGCTGGTAGCCTTGAGAGCTGACAGCGTCCCGGCCCGGTGATTTGCATTGTCGCCCGCCCTGTGGTGAGAGGAAGTGCCATGGGACCCGATGCACTACTTGAGTAAAGCGCACAGCAGATGGTAAGTGGGGAAACAACCATAGATGAACTTTCCCTTCTTGTCTAATGCAGACATAGGGGCTAAGTTAACATAATGTTGCCAAGTACTCTGGGTTAGCAATTAGGATTAGAAATAGTTGGAAGAAGATACTCTAATAGAATAATAATTGAGTAAAGTTAGATCTCTGCTCACTGGGGGGCCTGGAGAACATAACCTTAATGCTTTGAACACACTAAACTTTCACTCACCATTTTTCAGTTGTTGGAATAGCTGGAGTTTTCCATTTCTGAGGTTATAATATTCTTGCTGCTACTGTCATATACAAAGTTTTGTGTTTTCTTTCCAGAGATCTGTCCATAAGTTCCAACAGGTAAGCCTCAAGTTTCATTTGTACATTAGTCTTTAAAATCTTTGGGATTATTGTATGTTTTGACAAAAAATGTTAGTCTTTGAGGTGCCACTGGATTTTTGTTTTCTTTTGTAAGGACAGACTAACATGACTATCCCTTTGCTGTGGCCCAAGATCACCCAGAAAACTTCCACAGCACAGTGGGAAATTTGAATCTGAGGCAGATTCTGCATGGGCCCAAAACAGCAGTGTGTAAACCCTTTTATACTGATTTAAACCATTTGTACCGTTTTCACACCGCTGTTTTTGGCCCATGAGAAATCCACCTGAGCCTCTCAGACCTGAGTTTGACACTTAAGCACACATGCAGAATAATGCACTTTCAATCTGCTTTCAGGGCACTTCGCAGCTGGATTTTACTGTGCGTAATAGCAAAATCCACTGTCAAACAATTGTGAAAGTGGATTGAAAGTGCATTATTCTGCATGTGCGGAAGGGGCCTAGATGTCAGTGAGTAGTGAGTAGGGTTTTTTCCCCCTGTGATCAGAATCACACTCCTGTTCACTTGTCTGACAACAGTAAATGGTTAATAACTTTATTTCTGTCACATAACTTTAAATAATATTGTAAGATGTGCTTAAGAAACCTCCGTTGTCACTTCCGAGCTGGAGGCTTTGCCCGGGCTTTTGCATAAATCTCTGCTGTGAACACGAATATTCCAATCAGCACTTTTCTGGGCAATTTTTGTCAGGGATAAATGCAGCAAAGTTGTGTTGCAGCAATGAGAAATGACCACGCAGGTTTGTTTTAATCCGTCTATATACATGCATTTGTGCACCTGCTGTCACATTTCTGCTGACACCTAGTGGCAGCCTTATGTAACTACACAACATGGTTGCAAAAAGTTAATTCACTACAGTCCCAATTCATAATCAGAGTCAGCTTAGAGGCAGTATCACTACTTTGCTCCACCTGAGGATTTTCAGAGGTCATCACCACCACAGTATTATGCCAGTGAGCCTATTTTAAAAAGGTATTCTTTATAGGTGTCTGAACAGTTCTAAACTTAAGCATTGTTTTCCTGTTTTGTGATTCTTATATGTTCCTGAGGACTAACAACTTATAAAAAATGAACATGTACATTGGAATTTGGAGTTGGCCAGTGGGTTAATTATGAGAATCACTGATTTTCCATTCATACTTCGAAGTCACACCTGGAAATATGACAACCCCCTTCCAGTGATGATGGATTAATGATGAATTATGGCCCAGAGACATCCATGCATGAGTAGAAACATTATATAAATCTAGTATGGGTTCCTTTTTGCATTAAGCAAATTCCCATCAGTTTGCTAAAAGAAGGGAGCATGGCTCTATGGCAGAGCATTTTGATTTGAAGTTAGAAAGTCCCAGGTTCAATTCCTTGCAGATCCAGTTAAATATTATGTTGTTATTATTATTTATTAGCTTCATTTGTAAGAACATAAGAACATAAGAACAAGCCACCTGGATCAGACCAGCGTCCATCTAGTCCAGCTCTCTGCTACTCGCAGTGGCCCACCAGGTGCCTTGGGGAGCTCACATGCAGGATGTGAAAGCAATGGCCTTCTGCGGCTGTTGCTCCCGAGCACCTGGACTGTTAAGGCATTTGCAATCTCAGATCAAGGAGGATCAAGATTGGTAGCCAAAGATCGACTTCTCCTCCATAAATCTGTCGAAGCCCCTTTTAAAGCTATCCAGGTTAGTGGCCATCACCACCTCCTGTGGCAGCATATTCCAATCTTGTACCCCATCTTCCTCTTCAGTGGGACCCAAGGCAGCTTACATTATTCTCCTCCAGCATGGTGTAGTGGTTAAGAGTGGTGGACTCTAATCTGGAGGACTGGGTTTGATTCCCCACTCATCCACATGAGTGGCAGGGTCTTATTTGGTGAAATGGATCCTATTTGGTGAACTGGATCCTATAAATGAAACCTGCTGGGTGACCTCGTGCCAGTCACAGTCTTCTCAGAACTCTGTCAGGCCCACCTACCTCACAAGGTTATAAGAAGAAGAAGGGAAAGGAGTTTGTAAACTGCTTGGAGTCACCTTACAAGAGAGAAAGGTGAGGTATAAATCAAACTCTTCTCCTTCTTCCTCTCCTCCATTCATCCTCACAATGCCGCGTGCTAGTGATGAATCAGAAGGTTCCAAATTCAGCAGTAATTTGTTAGGTAGGCCTAGATAAAGCCCTTTCTTTTTATGTTTCCCAATGCAACGCAGAGGGAATGCCGGCCTCCCTGGGTAGAGATAAAAGGCTGCAGTGGTAGTATATGCAAGCGAGTACTCTGAAACCTCTTGGAAGAGCACATTAAAAATGTATTGCTTCTCACCCTCCTGAAATTAAAATGCCAGGTTCATAAATGGGTGGAAGTGGATTTTATTTAACAAGTTGCCCAGATCAGCTGTTATTAATGCCTCCCACCCCTTCTCTAGGTTACCCTCACGTACTGGATTGCTTCAAGGCTGGCGAGCTGACCCTGGTTCCTCGTTCCACCAGTGCCTCACCTGTCCGTGGCTGCGCCAATTGTCTGTTTATTACTTCAAACATTTCCTAGCTGCCTTTCTACCTTATGGGAACTCAAGGCAGCTGACAATAAACAGCATTAAAACACACGCACATAGATAAAGCTGCCCGTGTGAAATCCATGGATAAAACGTATCAATAATTTAAAACTGCTGGTAGGCAGGACAGAAATTAATCGAATGCTGCCATGAATACGCAGTGCAAACAGTGCTGTGCTGCATGAATGGTGACTCTTCTGTTTCTCTCCCCCTCCTGCAGCCTTCTGCCCCCCGCCCCCGGTGTCCCCCTGGCTCAGTGTGGCCCCCTAGGAAAATCACCAGGTTTTTGTCACCTTTTGGGCAAGACTAGCTACTGTTTTTGCTGTTACGGTTGGTGCCATCCCCTCAGATACAATTTTATCTGATCCATTTTCTCTGTTGTAGATTCCTGTGCCCAACTCCGCAGGGGTGTCACTCAGTGTAACATCGAGAGGCCGGGCAGGTAGGGAAGGATTTGTGCATACTCTCTCAAGCCAAACAAGCTTTATTTCTACAAGGTGCACACTCAGGACACTACAAAAGGACAGTGTCTAGGACTAGGCGCACTGAGAAAAATGAACCAGTGAGGGATAAATTCCCTAGGTTGATTCCGTGCTTGAGAATTGACCTAGGCTCAACCTGGATTCCTGAACAGTACTGACCTAGGCTCCGTTGTTACTCCCCACAGCAGACGAGGTCATTCCGCCGGAGCCGAGCTCAGAGGGCGGGATCAGCTCGCTGCCTCTTCGCTGCTCGTTCCCGATCGGCTGCTGTTCTACAGCGGGAAATGTGAACGTGCGTCCCTTTTTTGTTGTTTTTTTACATAACAGCAACATAGCCATAAAGCAGTGCTCTACATAGCTAAAAGCAGCATGTAAACATGCACTGTTTATATGTATAGCCGTCGCTTCGTATACAAGAAGGAAAATGTTTTTTAAAAGGTGCGTTTTTCCCAGCCACGAGTCTCCCGTTCTGCGCATGCCCAAAACACTGAACTGTGATTGGCTGAACAGGAGAGTCACGGTGAGGACGATTCCCCACTTTACCGGCTTCGACCTGAGTTCAACCTAGGTTCACTGAAAAAGTTGTACCTCTCTGGTGGAGTTGGAAATTTGACAGTTAGAGGGGGCAAAGTTGGGATGGACCCGCATTGAACTCAGCAGCTGTGGGGAGTACCAAGTTTGAACCTAGGTCGAACCTAGGTCGATTCAGCTAGTGGGGAATCGATCCTAGAGTCCCCCTTCCAAAGAGCCTGTTTCCTCCAGATGAACTGATCTCTGCCTGGAGATCAGTTGTGAGATCTCCACCCACACCATGGAGGTTGGAAAACCTAGTTGCCAGCCTCCAGGTGGGGCCTGCAGAGCTCTTGGAATTACAATTTATCTTCAGATTACAGAGTTGAGTTCCAGTTGGAGAAAATAACCAGCCTGGTGTCATGGTTAAGAGTGGTGGACTCTGATCTGATTCCCCACTCCTCCACATGAACCTGCTGGGTGACCTTGAGTCAGTCACAGTTTTCTCAGAACTCTCTCAGCCCCACCTACCTCACAAAGTGTCTGCTGTGGGGAGAGGAAGGGAAGGGGTTTGTAAACTACTGTGAGACTCCTTATGGTTGAGAAAAACAGGGTTTCAATCCAAACTCCTCCTTCTCCAAGTGTCAAGGTCATTCAATATGACCTATACATGGTTCACTGGTTTGATTGTTCACATTTGATTGTGACCTGAGTGGAAGGTAAGTTTGACTATTAAACATATTCAGTGTGAAATTTGCTGCCTCCCTCATGGCAGCAATCGCAACAAGGAATCCTGGGGCCACCTGAAGTTGTACACGTGTTTCGCAGCTTCCATGAACTACAGTCTTCTCCATCAGACACTGCGGACAGCCTGCACCACAATAAATTGGTCAGTTTTCAAGATGCCACAAGCCTCTTTGTGATTATTTACAATTAATGTCTCCTCTCTCTGCTGGACCAAGCATTATGCCATGCTGGTGCCAGTCATCTCCTCCAGCCTCCGCTCTTGGTACAAAATTTGTACATCTTCTGGAACCAAGGCAATTTCCTATAGGAGTAAATTTCACACGCCATCGGCTGCGAGCACTGGGCCCTGGATATTGAGTCACTATATTAATATTCTCATCAGACCAAATCCTGGAGTCATTATTCACTCCATACTCTGGCACCGCTCCTGTTGAAGTCAAGGTGTTTTGATTAAGGACCACAAGGCTAACCCATTGCTTTTATCTTAACATTAGTCATTTTCACTTTAGAGGGTCAGATTCGGCGTTGGGAGGCGCGCGGGCACATTCCCGACACTGGCACGGGAGTCTGCCAGCCTGCCGAATTGGACTCGGAAAAAAATGCAGATTGGAACTCAGACGGCATGGAGCAGCCAAATGAAATAGTAGAGTCATTAAGTTTCTTGGATTTGCACTGAATAAATTTGCAATTGAAACTCATGGTACTGTTTGAAGACCTGTGTATGTAGGGGAGAGAGAGAGAAAGAGAGAGAGAGAGAGATCAAGGATACCTGTTATTTAAAGATTCAGAAATATCTACATCTTATTTCCAGGCACACAAAGACTGCCCAAGTAACCCAGCATACAGGAGGGATATATCTAGTAAGGATAAGCAGATTTTTTAAAAAACAAAACTCACTGGAAAATATTCTCTCTCCTTAATTTTTGCTTAACAATTGCCCCTTCCGCACATGCAGAATAATGACCTTTCAATCCACTTTCACAATTGTTGGAACATGGATTTTGCTGTTTCGCACAATAAAATCCAGCTGCAAAGTGTATTGTAAGTGTATTGAAAGTGCATTATTCTGCATGTGCGGAAGGGGCCAAGGAGGGCTTCTCAAATGAATCCCAGAACTGGAGAACATCTACTTTGTCACAGTTCCCTTGTATAATTTTTCCTGACTGGTGTGGGTGTATAAAGTTCTGTCAAGTTACAACTGAGTTGCAGGGACCCCATGCAGTTTTCAAGATAAGGGATGTTCAGAGGTGGTTTGTCACAACTGCCTCTACGCACAGTGACCTTGAACTTCCTTGGTGGTCTACCATCCCAATACTAACCAGAGGTGATCTTGCTTAGCTTCCAAGATCTGATGAG
This sequence comes from Sphaerodactylus townsendi, assembly GCF_021028975.2. Taxonomy (NCBI): domain Eukaryota; kingdom Metazoa; phylum Chordata; class Lepidosauria; order Squamata; family Sphaerodactylidae; genus Sphaerodactylus; species Sphaerodactylus townsendi. Next base: position 19,003,988 of record NC_059430.1, read on the forward strand.
ATCAAGCTAGCCTGGACCATTCAGGTGAAGGTTCTCACACATCATAACAAAACTGCACCCCCCCCCCCCCCCCGGCCCCAATTTTGCTGCAATACATATAAGCAGTAGCATTCAAAACCTTTCTGTGCAGTGCTTTGCTTAGGCAACAGATGAGGAAGATATTTTCACTGTATCGTCGAAGGCTTTCACGGCCGTAATCACTGGGGTGCTGTGTGGTTTCCGGGCTGTATGGCCATGTTCTAGCTAGCAATCACCACTATCTTTAAGAGTGCAATGTCAACGTTAGCCCAAATAAACTCAAAAATACGCACGTTGCACTCTGGCTGTGTCCAGTCTCATATATTGATCTTACATATAATTAAACAACTTAACACTTCTATTTGTATTTACATTTCCTTATTTCTCTGACAAAGTTCTTAAAGATACAGCATAAGGCTTCCAACTCTTGTGACTAAACATAAATAATCACTTAGTCCATTCAATTCTTTGTTCAGAAACAAAGCTTCAGTTCCAAATAGTCCATAGTCCAATTCAGTAGGTTCTACATAAAAACGTCTTGCGCATATAGAACGTTTTTCGTACGTCTTCTGCAGTATGGCAGTATGTTCAATCCACTTCCAACAGTTCTTTGAGGCTTCTAATGGGTATATCTGGAATTAAAGTTACACAGATACATATATACTGAAATGAAAATTATGCCTATTCATCTATCTTTCTTGCACCAGTGAATTTCATCTATCTTTCCTGCACCAGTCCATTTCTCAATTAATCTTTTATTTTTATTACTTTTTTTAATTATTTATTTTTTATTATTAAGAACTTTGTCAGAGAAATAAGGAAATGTAAATACAAATAGAAGTGTTAAGTTGTTTAATTATATGTAAGATCAATTCAGTATATAAGACTGGACACAGCCAGAGTGCAACGTGTGTACTTTTGAGTTTATTTGGGCATGTTCTAGCTAGAACACGGCCATACAGCCCGGACACCACACAGCACCCCAGATATTTTCACTTCTCAAATGTCTCAGTGTAGTCTTGATTTACTTTGTTTTTGTGGCTCTTCAGCCTTTTGTGTCTTTTAGGCCATTTTACTCCACTTATACTACATTGTCATAACATTTCTAAAACATTTATATGCCACTGATGCGTAACCTTTTAATTTTTTTAATTGTTTATTACATTTATAAACTGCCCTTTCCCTTCGGGACTCAGGACAGCTTTCATCAGATAAATACAATTGGGAAAACATGCTAATTTTGACCCCAAATTTGTAGGGAGCAAGCAGAAAACAGTTCAAAAATAGACTCAGAGGTACATTTGTCGCAAGACAGAAGCAGAACAGAAAGGAGGAGATTCAAACTCAAGGGGGAAAACTAAACTGTCTGTTGTGAAAGCTGTTTGCTGAAGAGGGGATGGATTATACCAAGTTCCTCGGTTCTGAAGAGGAACGTTTTGGACTGAAACCCACTGAGGTATAAGAACCTCTTTGAGCGTTACATTGAAATTTTCCTGGATTTTGCAGCTGGATTATCTTCATTTCCAAAGCAAAACCAATGTATAGCAATTCTCCTTGTTTTTGGTTTGAACAGCCAAATTCAAATCCAGCAACACCCTAGAGAATAAGATTTTTGGAATATAAGCTTTCAAAAGCTAAAGTGCCCTTTGCCAGATTATCTGATGAAGACAGCTTTGACTCTCAAAAGTTTGTATTCCAAAAAGCTTGTTGATCTCTAAGGCTCATTCCGCACATGCAGAATAATGCACTTTCAAACTGCTTTCAGTGCTCTTTGAAGCTGTGCGGAATGGCAAAATCCACTTGCAAACAGTTGTGAAAGTCTTTGGAAAACGCATTATTTTGCGTGTGCAAAAGGGGCCTAAGATACTACTTAATTTGGTCAGTTGAGGTGTAGTGTATCAAAATAGTAATAATGTAGCGCAGAGGAAATCACATAGCTTGGAGCTTCAAAACCTGGGAGAAATTTGGTGGAGGAGAATTTCCGAAATACTGTTTGCCTGCAAAGGAGGCTAGTGAGACTTGTTCTACATTTCTGAAAACATTGTGGGTGTCTTTTGCTTTTTGCTTTTTGTGGCTACCCAGAACAGTCCTTAATTTAATGCATATTTTGTACCCTGAAGCATTTAGGGTTCCCCTATCACAGGGGTAGGGAACTTTTAACACTCAAAGAGCCATTTGGACCCATTTTCCACGGGAAAAGAAAACACTCGGAGCCGCAAATAATTTTTGACATTTAAAAAAAGATAGCACTGTATATATAGAGGTTTTTAACCTTTTACTCCGCTCATTCTGAGAAGCGCATGGATGCGCCCGCCCTGCTGCCTGCAGGGTGGGCAAGGATGAAGCCGGTGGCTCGGCCTTGCTGGCCGCCGGGAAAGCACCCGCCCTGCTCCAATGGAAGGGGAGGGGCCGGTGAGGAGAAGCCGGTGTGATTATTGCCGACCATATGGGGGCAGTTGGTGTGCCCGCCCTGCTTCCTGCAGGGCAGGCAAGGATGGGGCCGGCAGCTCGGCTTATGGAGCCACAGTGCAAGGGCAGAAGAGCCACATGCGGCTCTCGAGCCGCAGGTTCCCTACCCCTGCCCTATCACTTGAGCCTGGCTTATATGCTCTTACTTAAGAGACGACTGCTTGCAGAAATTCACAGGCTGACTATGGAATGCTGCAGCTTAGACCAGTGGACCTAGGATCAACAGCTGTGGGTGAGGAAATACCCAAAGATTTTGTGGGTGGACCTTGGGGAGGGCAAAGTTTGGCGAGGGAGCTCAGCAGGATATAAATGCCAAAGAATCCAACTTCCAAGCAGCCATTTTGTCTCCAGGGGAATTAATCTTGACCATCAGGGGATGTAATAGCAGGATATCTACAGACACTACCTTCAGGTTGGCAATCCTAAGTGAACCCCTCTTTGACAACACACATGGAGTCGAAGCAGCCATTTTTGTTTTGGCCTGATACAAGTGGACATGCTCATACAAAGACTAGCATCATAATGCTTCATGTGCATGGCTGCCATATTTGTTGGATGGTCTACCCTCCAAAGCAGCCATTTTTTCCAGGGCAGTAGCGTATCTACCTAGGGACAAGGGGTACCCCTTGTCCGCGTCGGAAACTCCTCTTTTGCATTTCATGTGGGGGCGCAAAATTGCTTGCACGTGACCAGGAAGTCCTAACACTGCCCGCCAAAAAAGATGCATTTTCACGTGCCTCAACCTATCTGTGTCAGTTGAGGCACGCAAAAACGATGAGGCAGCAGGACTTCCTGCTATCTCCAAGCACCCTCAACCCTGGACTCCCCCCTCCCTTCCTTCCTCCCCTCCCCAGTCAGAAGAGACTGCAGGCTGCCGGCTGGGAGCCAGCTGGCAGGAGAAGGGGAGGTGGGCACCCTAGACCTTGCCCATGTCCACTTAGCTGACATGGGGGGGGTCAAGGTCCAGTCGAGGGGTTGGAGCCTGGGGGGGCATCAGGGAAGGCCCGGAGCTGGGGAATTAACAGTGGGGCAGAGCCTGGGGGGGCATCCTGGAGACAATTTGTCTCCGGGCGCCATTTACCCATGGTGCGCCTCTGCGTCCAGGGAAACAGATCTCTTTAGTCTGGACATCAGCTCTAATTCTGGAAGATCTCTAGAAGGCTGGAGGCTGGCAGCTCTAGGTGTGGGATCCACATACACAGTGAAAGAACAGCCAACATTTCTCTGCCGTCCCTACCTGGTCCATTGCTGTTTTCCTCAGCCTTACTCTAAACAAAATATCTATGATTCCATCCACATGTTCCAACCGTGATATGTTGCCCGTATAAATGTGTTGTGCCAGAAAAACCTTCACAATTGAAACACTGACTTTCTCTTGAATGTAGAAAGACAAATTCCATTTGTGTTCAAAGATGGCACAAACTGAAAGGCCTGGCTGCTGTCAACACAACTCAGGGTCATATAGAAGTTTTTAAAAAACAGCAAACTAATATTGCCCACTTCTATTTTTTTTCCAGCAGCCATACAGTAAACAGCAAGCACTAACAAAGTCAAATATTAATAACCAAGAACTACACAGCTCCAAATCCCCTTCTCCAAACCAACAAAATCCACAGAAATTTACACTGACCAGAGCAAATAGAAAATAAAAGTCAAGCCACTTAAATGGCTGACATTTAGGGAGAGAACCAAATACCCTTTCAGTTTCCAGAATGACCAAAGTTATAACATTTAACAGCAAATAAATAACTACTGGGATGTGCTAACCATCGCAATGGCTCCCAGCAACTTAGTGTTGGGATCTTGTCAGGCCGTTAAGAAGGAATTTCTTAAAAATTGGTTGGCAGATCTAATTGGTCTAATCTTTGGCCCATACAATTTCGTTAAATTTGTCTGGTCAGAGCAGTTTCTGTTGTATATTTCTGAGGGCAGAAGATGGGGTTGCCAACTGTCACTTGAGAAGGTCCTGGAGATTTGAAGGTGGTACTTGGGGAGGGACTTTAGTTTCTTCTTATTCATTCATTCATTCATTTGTTCATTCATTCATTCGTCTGTTTGTTCATTCATTCATACATTCATTTCTATCCCTCCCATTCCTGGCACAAACCGGGCTTAGAGTGGCTAACAGCAACATAAAATGTACAATTTGTCAATACAATAAAAACATAAAACAAAAATATATAGATATCAATATAAATCTTAACATCTTAAAAACCAACCCATTTAAAATGACACTCAAATAATAACACCCAAATAATTATTTCCTCCTATATATAGAAGAAGAAGAAGAAGAAGAAGAAGAAGAGTTAGATTTATATCCCCCCTTTCTCTCCTGCAGGGGACTCAAAGGGGCTTACAATCTCCTTGCCTTTCCCCCTCACAACAAACACCCTGTGAGGTAGGTGGGGCTGAGAGAGCTCAGAAGAACTGTGGCTAGCCCAAGGTCACCCAGCTGGCGTGTGTGGGAGTGTACAGGCTAATCTGAATTCCCCAGATAAGCCTCCACAGCTCAGGTGGCAGAGCTGGGAATCAAACCCGGTTCCTCCAGATTAGATACACGAGCTCTTAACCTCGTACGTCACTGCTGCTCACAGTTTGATTAATCTGAGGGAATCATGAATAGAATGGGTGAAGATTAGTCCCAGGGAGAACAAAACGTGGAAATGCCATGACACAAAAACAGGGAACAGAAGCACAATATAGTACAGTAGGGTCCAGCAAAGAAGCGAGGGAAAGAAAAACAGAGAGGAAACAACAGAGAAAGAAGGGGAAGAGGAAAGTGAAAAAATGGAGGAAGGGTATATTCTGTGGTTTACCATAGAGTCCACCATTCAAAGCTGCCATTTTCTCCTGGTGTAATTCCAGGAGAATTCCAGATCCAACTGGAAGCTTGACACCCCTAGCTGGAGATGGATGGAAAGAGGGGTCATTGTTCATGATGCTTGTCTGTCGCTTCTGATCAACACTGTGTATGTGTAGTATTTCAAAACCCTGCAAAACCTATTTTACCAGAAGCAGCCTCACCCCCTACCTCATGACCAGGAAGAGAAATCTCTCTCTCAAATAAGTTTCACTAGTGATTTCCACACAGCAGAGATAAAACGTCTTGGGACAGTTTAAAAAGCATTTTAGGAAAGAGGGATGTGGAATGTTATAATATAGCCTGATTTGATCAGAGCTTGGAAGCTATGCTTGGTCAGCACCTGGAAGGGAGACCTCCAAGGAAGGCTCTGCAGAGGAAGGCTGTGGCAAACCACCTCTGCTTGATTGCTTGCCTTGAAAACCCCACCAGGGGTCGCTATAAATAGCCTGTGACTCAGGGGCGTAACGAGGCAGCCCTGGGCAAACTGTAGCCCTGGGCAAAACCTGAGTTGGATGCCCCCCCCCCCCAACGACCAAATGTTTTTTGCACCAGGACATTGGTGCCTGCAGGGGGTGCATTTTTAGACATATCAGCACCAAAATTTCAGCATATCATCAGGAGACTGTCCTTATGTTACTCCCCAAGTCTGGTGAGGTTTGGTTCAAGGAGTCCAAAGTTATGGACTCCCAAAGGGGGTGCCCCTATCCCCCATTGTTTCCAATGGGAGCTAATAGGAGATGGGGGCTACAGTTTTGAGGGTCCATAACTTTTTGGCCAGCCCCTGAACCAAACTGCACCAAACACTGGGGGGTATCATCAAGGGCATTCTCCGATGAGACCTAATTTTGAGACATGCTGCCTTCAGAAATGTGCAGTCCCCCAGAAAGCCTGCAACCCCCATGGACAACTTAATACAGAAGAACTCAATGCAGAACAAAAGATTCTTGGGCAAATTTCTGCGGGATAGTGTTCCTGCAGGGGGCGCATTTTTTTGGATGTATCGGCACCAAGGAATTTCCAGGGGTATCATCTGGAAACTGTCCTTATAGGTATTCCCCCAATGTTTTGAGTGCAGATTTGGTTTAGGGGGTCCCAAAAAATTATGGATCCTCAAACGGGGTGCCCCATCCCCCCATTCTTTGCTAAGAAGGAGATGGGGTTAGGCTTTCACTCCCTTTGAGGGTCCATAACTTTGGACCCCTGAACCAAACTGCACCAAGCTGACTTGGAATGCCATCATCTCCAGATGAAGTACTCGGGGGCTGAAATTTTGCCCCCAGTGCCTATACCATCAAAAAATGCACCCCTGCAGGAACATCCTAGAAATTTGCCCAAGAATCTTTTGTTCTGACATTGAGTTTTCTACATTCCTGTCAATGGGGGTTACTGAAGCTTGAAGAGCTGTACATTTCTGAAGAGCACACAGTCTCAAAACTTTCAGGGTCTCATCAGGAGACTGCCCTAATGATACCCCCCAAGTTTGGTGCAGTTTGGTTCAAGGGGGCCAAAGTTATGGACCCTCAAAACTGTAGCCCCCATCTCCTATTAGCTCCCATTGGAAACAATGGGGGATAGGGGCACCCCTTTTGGGAGTCCATAACTTTGGACTCCCTGAACCAAACCTCACCAAACTTGGGGGGTAGCATAAGGACAGTCTCCTGATGATACCCTGAAATTTTGGTGCTGCTAGCCCATAAACAGCGCCCCCTGCAGGCCAAGAATGGAAAACCACTAAAATACCCAAAAACGAACCCAACATTTTGATGCCCCCCACAAGGTGATGCCCTGGGCAGCTGCCCACCTTGCCCAATGGGCATTACGCCAGTGCTGTGACTTGATGGCACTTGATACACATATGAGCACCAAAGCTGCTGCCCAGCCTCCTTGTGCCTCCCTGCACCTCAAGGAGGTACTACATGAGCCTGCCACATGAAGCCCTCTCTCCTTGTCCCCCATTTTTGGGGAGGCCAACTGGAGCTGACCCTATGACTCACTATTCCTTCCCTCCCCCACTTCAGGAAAGTTGGTGGGGCCTGCCAGCATCTTTCCCCACCCTCCCATACCTTCATGGGGTAGGAGGCAACCCCTTCTCACATCCTTCACCTCAGGGAGTCAAGAAGCTGTTGCCTAGTCTCTTCACAACCATGGGAAATCGAAGGAGGAAGGCCAGTCCCTACCTCTACAATGGAGGGAGGGAAGAAACAGACTCTTAGAAGGCACCCACAGAGACTAGGGGCACTTCCTGTTCCTAGGGGCACTTCCTGTGGCTTGGGGCACAGGCTGGTGGTAGCAGGGCTGGTGACATTCCTCCACTTCTGACACTCTGGGTAATTGCTTTGGCACCCCTATCACATAGGCATCCTTCTACATTGACATATAACCCAGGACATGATCAACACCAGTAAGGCTAAAGGGAGCCAGAGGGAGTTGCAGTACATGAATGGATCTCATCTGAATGTCTCTGAACCATTCAAAGTATATGCAGGATCGCCCAGCTACAGTTTGGAAACTCCAACATCATAATTTGATTTCACTGGTAATTGGAGCCCAGTCTGATTTGTGCACTACCTTGGACAAAGTCAACTCTCTGCCCCTTCTACTGACATCTGAATTATTTGCCAAACATAGTACAGATTAAGGGCTTAACTAGGCAAGATGAGAGGATATCCATGATGAGATCCACTCAGCCCGCCTTTGGAAAGGTAAATTGCAACCATGGAGGTTCCTGATTCACAGAGGTGCACCAGCAGAAAATGGCACCCGGGGCAAGACCAGAGTTTTCCGCCCTCCCCCATGTCCCCAGGAACCAGTAGCAATATGGCTGTGTCCCTGCATAGAAGAGGAGGAACCTTGCCGTTTGAAGGGCTTCACTTTTTGATTACTTAAAAGTTCCCATTCGGAATGTTGGGGTACTAATCCCCCCTCCCTCATGAAACCATAGAGCTGTGGGCTGGAGAGTCTGGAGGACTCAAGATAATTAAGGAGAGGAGACACTTTTTCCTACTGCTTTACAAATAAGAAGACAATTTCATACCAGCACCACCACCCCACTGCCAGCCTCTCCAGACAGCCATGGCCCAGGACACTTCCCCAGAGAGGCTGGCAGTGGTGTGTGTGTGTGTGTGATTTTGCACACACACACACACACACACCCGCCCCGTGTGGTGCCCGGGAATATGTGACCATCTAGGTCCCTCAGGCAGATACACCACTGCTGATTCAGGTTAAGACTGCAACACAGCAGAGAGAGGCATTTCAACACTTTTCTCTGCCTGGTTTTGCCAGTTAAAACTTCTGAATTGTTACTAGTCATGGAAGGGAAACGTTATGTTATGTTAAATTTAATTTTTATACTGCCCTCCCAAAGGGCTCAGGTCTGTCTTTTTCCCTCTCATTGCCTGTCTTTTTTTATTTTTCTTACTCATAGCTACTAACAGCTGTTGTAGTGGAGGTGGGTTTTGATTAGGTTAAACCCCTTTCCCCCCCATTCCTGATCAGAACTGGGGCCCTGCATAGCTGCTGTGGCCCTTTAAAAAAATGCTAGGAAGGCCCAATCACAGATTTTTTCCACCATTTCATTTAGTGAGGTCTTCCTCAATGACAGAGTTTTTGTCTCTTCTGATAACCTTTTTACAGCTGCAGCGCTGAAACAAAAACAGGGCAGCGGCTAGGGCACGTTTTTAAAGTTCTTTTTTTTTATTATTTGTGTTTAAACTTTCACTTTATGTCTCCTTCCTGCCTCCTTTCCCTTTCTCTGCTTCTAAAGGCAGCCTTCTCCCCCCTCCCCTTTTTTTTGGTTCTGACCTTCAACATTCCAAACTACAAAAGAAAGGACTTTCTCAGACATTCTTTGAATATACTGTGCTGTTCTTTTAAGGAGCCTTCTGCTGATTTTTATCCTTAGGGATCAATGGTTCCTTCAGTTCTGTAATCTGACAAACTGAACTAAAAGCAGAGAGCCCACATTTCCAGAGCAATATGTTCTAACTTGAGTAAGATGACAGCACAGATATTCTCCCCAAACTCCCGAGTCCTAGGAGGGCTTTAAAAGTCTTTGAGCTTCAGTCGTTCTATTTAGGAGAAATGAGATGGAGAAACACGGTGAGGAAAACTCTATTATTGTTTCAGATTATGGTATACATCAAGGCCTCCAAACTAGTGTTTGAAATAATAGGTGTGCTTCAGTGTGGTAATACAATGCCACCTCTTCCCAGAACAACCTCTTTGTCACAGACTAATCAGGTATATGATGCTTTCCCCCCAAAAAATAGAATCCCACAGATATGCCTGTGACATGGAGTTTGAACAGATAACATGTCTGGGAAAGTGTACTATGCTTCTCTTCTTCAGGTCAAGAAGAAGAAGAAGAAGAAGAAGAAGAAGAAGAAGAAGAAGAAGAAGAGGAGGAGGAGGAGGAGGAGGAGGAGGAGGAGGAGGAGGAGGACTGTTTTTGGCATGCTGTGTCGGAACTAAAAACGCCAAAATTGATCTTTTAAAAACGTCTGTGGGGTATTTTATTTCTGCTGATTGGACATCACCACTTTTCACTTTTCAAACTATTGTCTGCTTCCACTTTGCTGAGTTGCTCCATTGGACGCCATTTTCAATACCCCCCTTCCTCCAAGGAAATTGGGCAGTCTCCATGCTTCTTCCCCCCCCCCCACCATTATATCATCACAACAACCCTGCGAGGTAGAGTAGGCTGGGAAGGGAGACTGGGCAACTGTTGCCAACTCCAGCAGGCAAAATACTTCAAGATTTGGGTGCAGAGCCTTGGGAAGGCAGAGTTTGGGCAAGGGACAGTGACCAGCAGAGACATGATGGAATAAAGATGTCTGAAGCTGCTGTTTTATTCGGGAACTGATTCCTAAAATGTGGAAATCAGTCATAATTCTAGGAAACCTCCAGTCCCCACCTGGAGGTTGGCAGCCCTAGGACTGACACAAGAAGAGAAGAAGAGTTTGGATTTATATCCCCCCTTTCTCTCCTGCAGGAGACTCAAAGGGGCTTACAATCTCCTTGCCCTTCCCCCCTCACAACAAACACCCTGTGAGGTAGGTGGGGCTGAGAGAGTTCCGAGAAGCTGTGACTAGCCCAAGGTCACCCAGCTGGCGTGTGTGGGAGTGTACAGGCTAATCTGAATCCCCCAGAGTAGCCTCCACAGCTCAGGCGGCAGAGCTGGGAATCAAACCCGGTTCCTCCAGATTAGATACACGAGCTCTTAACCTCCTATGCCACTCCTGAGCATGAGCAACAGAGACCTGTTTGTTTGCCTTAGAAGGTACCCTGAGTGAAGGCACTCTGTGTTCAAGTCCTCTTCATGTTTAAAATATTGTCTGGTACTTCTCCTCTCTGCAGTGCGCCTGAGAAGGGAGCAATTTCCTGGGTGGGAGTGAAGGCTATTGAGGATAGAATACAACTTCCTCAGACTTCTTCCCCTTGCAGTGAAGTGTCCAGACTGGGGGTGCTCTTGCAAACAGATACATAACCCTGACTTGAAGCAAGATGGCTTGAGGTGGTGTGTTTAGGGCCCCTCCCCCACAGCAAATGTAGAACAGGTTGCAGTCGGGATAAAGGAACCCATTTCCCTGTTTTCATGTTCACATGCATCCATTCAGGCACCGATTGGAGCCCACGGAAACTATCTGGATTGCTGTCACGCGTTTGCACTGGGACCCGCCTGTTTTTAAAAATTTACTTCCCACCGATGCGTAGCTATGCCGGATGCACAAATGAACCCACACAGCCATGCTGATGTCTCACAAAATGACCATCTGCATGTGCATAGCTACGCAGATATAAGCTGCAATTTATTTGTTAGGGAGGCGAATAAAGCTAAAGCATCTCCTGCCCAGCCATTCGCTCACAAGTGGCTGCAACACGGGATTTTTTCAAAGTGTAGTTTAGCTATTTTTTTAAAAAAGGGAAATAACCTGGGGCAGACTCATTTTGGGGGCAGGATCTGTGCGAAGTTCCTCCCCAAAGCAGGTTTTTTAGCATCCTAATCCTGTGTTTATCAGCCTGTGCAGAACGGGCCTTCGGACAGCAGCAATCAGGGTGAAACACTGCCTCCCTCCTTCCACTTCACATCTGCAAATCATTTCAAGGGGGGCATGGGAGAGGAATCATCCACGCTGGGCTTCTACTGAGATCAAAAGGCCCCTCAGACAACCCCGTTGCCCTGATCTGCTGTTTCTCCTTTGTCCTCTTTGACATCGCCTGCCCGTCATCTCTGAGGAAGCAAGCCATGACAGAAGAGAGAAAACGGAGCCGTTCTTCCTATTCATCTCATCCTCTGAGTGAGGGCTGCATATCTCATGGCTCCCTATGCTTCCTCCCCACAAAAATTCTTTTACTGCTCCATGGAAGCTTCTAAATGACTGAGCTTTGTGGGCATCAACATTCTACAAGTGTGGTGCCACCAGAAAGAAGGCCACTCTGAAAGATATAGCCATGTATTATGTTGGAAAGAGAGAGCAGGGTGTTAGATGTTTGGTACTGAATAGGGTTGCCAACTTCCAGGTGGTGGCCACTGTGAGAGATGACAAAATGTTGCTTTTACACAAAGAAGGTATTATTAAGTATTTTCCTAAAATGTAAGACTATAGTATTTTCACAGATAAACGTATTTTAGTGCACAAATATAGGCATTATTTAGAAGTCACAAAGAATATAGCCTTCACAGAAAATACAAAAGTTGTTGAACACTGACTATAATTTAGCTTTATAAAAGTTTATGTAGAGTTCATATAAAGTTCACTTTAAAGATGTTAGAAGTCCAGTTGACTCCAAGGTTATCATGTCTCCTCTTTTGAAGTCCGTTAAGAAGGGAGCATAGTGACCTTGGCAGCAGATAGAAGTCTTAAAGTTTGTTGGCTAATTGGGATGAAGCACACCTGCTCTGAGATCATTTCCCACCTGAATGGTTCTAATTGGAACAGAAGGAGAGATGAATGGCTTGACTATCATACCTCCTCCTTTGAAGTCTGTTAGTAGAAAAAGGGAGTGTGGTGATAACGTGTGCTGGTTTAGTATACTTGCTTTAATGACCGGGCAGGAAAAAGGGTGCAAGAGTTTAGAAGGGGAAAGTTCACAATATGCTTTTACATTTAAAATGCTTCTATATTGTAACTAAATAATGGGACTTAAAGAATAAATGTGTTTTAAGTATGCTTTATGAGAATCTTTGTATAATTCTTTAATATGGCCAAAGAAAATGTCTTTTTCTCTGTTCATAAGGCAGCTTGCTTCTACAGAGAGGGCCCTAGATTCTAGCTGGCCAGCAGAAACTCTATTTAGAAATCCGATTAAGCCTTTTAGACCGATAGCTACCAGTTTGTCCAATATATTGACTTAAATCTTATAAAGAAACATTTCAAGATGCTTCTGAAGCCTGGATTCAATAGTTATAGGAAGGTGGGACAGGATCCAGGTTCCAATTAGCAGGCCTGGGTCCTTGTGCCAAGAGGGGCACCTGCTGATAAGAAACCCTTGGATGAACCTATGATGTCCTCACAGAAAGAAAATATAACATGAAGATACTAACAGGGTTGACACTAATTGCAGGAGTTGACCATATAGAGAAATATTAATTGGAGGAGATGCCACCTGGTATGTGACCTAATATGTCCAGATGAATTGTAATAGGCTAAGCCCTCTTATCTCCTGCCAATGGAGACGAGAGGGAGGGATTGGGTGGTCCTGAAAAGGCAATATAAGCTGCTGCGCAACCAAGGAACTGTGTGTCTCTCTCTGAGAGGGCACCCGGGCTTGCAAGACCGAGAACTAATAAAAGCTTTGTTACCTGCTTCACCAACTTTGTCCAGATTGTTTCTTACACCACTATTACCACTGAGCTCCAAGAAACAAAGATCAGTTCCCATGAACAAAATGGATGCTTTCAAAGATGGATTTTATGCAATTCTACCCCACTGTAGTCCCTCCCCTCCCCGCACCCTGCTTTCCACAGATTCCACCCCTAAAATCTCCAGGTATTTCCCATCCTGGAGCTGGCAACCCTGCTACTAAAGCTGGCCTCAGACTTTAACCCAGAAGCTTGAGAATTGTGAGACATTCTTGGGTGGAAATCCTCAAAGACAGACCTCAGCCGAGCTCAGCTACAAATGGAACCCTTCTCTCCAATCATTATAATTCCATCTTGGGCCCTAATTCCATCTTGGGCCCTGCCTATCTCCTCCCCTTCTTCCTTTCTTTCTCTTCTTTTGTCTTTTCTGCTTTGGCCTTTGGATCGGGCGCTTGTGTATCTGTGTATATGTGTTCTACACAATCTTGTTGTTTTAATTTATTTATTGTTATTAATTGCTGCTGAGTTTCAATGGGTTAACTTTTATGTGGTATCAATCTGCTGTTGGAAACAGCCGTGTTGTGAGCCGCCTCGAGCCCTTCGGGGATGAGGCGGGCTATAAACAAACAAACAAACAAACAAACAAATAAATAAATTAGTCTTCCTGGTCTGTGTCTTGATTCCCAAACAGCTTGCCCCCCCCCTCATCTCCTCTTTCTTTAGTTTCCTTTTGGACATTCACTGCCCACATGGTGCTGAACTTTCCGGACACCACCATAAGCGTGACTGAGGAGAGGCGGCTTGGGTGGAACGCTGCATGTTCTGAGATGCTCTGTGGACCAAGTATTCATACTAAGCCTGGCCAAGCTGGGGAAGGGGTGTAGCTCAGGGCTTGATGGAATGCACAGAGTCCAGAAGATTCCTAGTTCAATCCCCAATATTGCCACTTAATATATTATAGGAAGCAGGCAATAGGAAAGACCATTATTTGGAAACCCTAAAAAGCCATTCATCTTGAACCAGAGGTCTGATTTGAGCTATGGTGGCTTCATATATTCAACTCTTGTCTCACAATTGCAGTGGGGTTTATTGATCTAAGGCCTGACATCTTGCAATCTCATCAAGTATCTGAAGCTAGGTAAAGTTGGCCCTCGATAGAACTTGGATGGGAGATAGCCAAGGAATACCAGGGTCGCTACATAGATGCAGGCAATGGCAAACCACCTCTGTTAATCTATTGCCTTGAAAACCCTGCAGAGTGACCATAAGTCAGTTGCAACTTGGCAGTACTTTTCCCCATCCATGTCAGAGAGCACCAAGTCCTAGGTAATCTCTCTATATAAAAATCTATCAGTGCATTTTTCTGCTGACAGGTAATCTCCCAAACTACTGGACCGATTGCTTTGAAATTTTCACACAACGTTGCATTCGCGTGCGGCCAGGTTTCCATACTGTTTCCACACCTCCTGTTGTGTACATGTCACAACTGTGTCAGTTATTGTGTACATGCCACACCTGTGACAGTTGGAACCACAGTTCTGTTCCACAACAGTGCCATCTGCTGGCCGTCAAAGCAACACCCTCTGATACAAGGGAACCAACCATGCCTTCCTTGAAAACCACTGCCTTATAGAGTGAAAGGGATGGAGCGGGCCATCTGCACATGGTCCACTCACCCTAGCGGGGGAAGGGGAGGGAGGGTCCAGGGGTTTGCTGGACCAAAAGCTCTGAATTTTGAACACAACATAGCTCATGCCTCCCAGCGTGTTTTATGCTAGATAATTCCCCTGCAAGGGAAGGGAGTGAAAGGGATAGGACCAGCCACCTGCACATGGCCCACCCACCCTAGCAGAGGAAGAGGAACATTAGGGAGGGACCGGCCGGGTTGCCATGCAAGGGAACAGGAGAGAGGGAGGGGAGCGAGGGGCCCTTTGCCCCTCCCCTCCCTTGCAATCATTGTGCAATGACACATGTTCGAACCGTTCACTTCCCCTTTTCTTTCTTTTCCACTTCACCAGACTCAGCCACAGCAACGCGTGGCTGGTACCGCTAGTTTATTATAAGATTATCCAGTCATCCTGGAACATGCAGAAGATCTCTTGGAATTCTCCCTTTTGGACACATCTTAACATGATAAGGGGGGGTTATGGGAGCAGTTAACACAGAGCAATTTTATTTGTTAAAAACAAAGAATGGAACACAAGGCCTAACAGAATCCGCTAGCCAGCTTACCCAGCCATGAGTAAAACCTGGGCTGGAACTACCCCAGATTCAGTATCCTGGACCTAACACAAAACATGAAACACACTGCTGAACATCACATTAACTAGATTTGGTCTCAGCACTAAACCATGGGGCTCTATGTTGATATCCTTGATGCATGTCTAAGTTTTTAAACAGTGGAGTAGATAGCTGAACGAACAGTCAGCTTCAGCCCCATTTGGAATTATTTCCTAGAACTCTGTGAGAAAGGCAGTGGCGTAGCACCCATGGGACGGGGGTGCAACGCCCCAGGCGAAGCTGCAGCGGAGGTGTGGCCAGGTCATGGCAGGGGCGTGGCAGGGGCATTCTGGGGTGTTCCGGGTGTATCCTGGGGTGGGGTGGGGGCGGGCACCACTGCCTCAGGGGCGCAGTTTCCCCTCGCTCCACCTCTGAAGAAAGATGTCTCAAAAGAACCGAATGCAGGGATTATGGGGCTGAAAAGCGAAGCTTAATTTTCTCCTCCCCATGTTTCTCTAAACAAAACCTGTTGCAAAAACTATGGAACCTCCCGGAAACCATAGCACAGCCTCTGCTGTCTACGCCCTAGACTGTTCCTCCCCGGTATCTGTACTGTGTTTTCTCAGCTACCAGACATTGGTAAACACTAACAAAACATCCATTAGACATTTTGTTGACCGTGCGGAGAGCTCAGAAGAGTTGGATGAAAATGAAATGTTCCTGTGGGAAATTACATTTTTATTGGAAAAACGTTTCCTGTCCTCACCCTTCTTGAAAATTCTTGACCAGCTTTAAGTGGCTTCTCTCTTACACTTGCAAGTCAGCTAATGAAACTAAAGGACTTGGAGCACCATCCATTTGGAGGGGCTGACGAGCGATCTGGACATTTGTGCCTCTCCCCACCTTCGATCTTTAAGGACAAATTCAGATGACTGGAAGATACACTGAAGCTACTTTAAAGCTTGCCATGGTGTTGACAAGTTTATAACACCGCTGCAGAAAGCAAACCAAGTCATAGGGGACTGTTCAGCTTTAGCAAAAACTAGTAATGTCTAACTAGTCATGGAGGGGAGAGCAATGCTCTCACAATACTAGAACCAGGGGGCATCCATTGAAAATGCTGGGGGGAAGAATTAGGACTAATAAAAGTAAACACTTCTTCACACATCGTGTGATTGGTGTTTGGAATATGCTGCCACAGGAGGTGGTGACGGCCACTAACCTGGATAGCTTTAAAAAGGGCCTGGACAGATTTATGGAGGAGAAGACGATCTATGGCTACCATTCTTGATCCTCCTTGATCTGAGATTTCAAATGCCTTAGCAGACCAGGCGCTCAGGAGCAGCAGCAGCAGAAGGCCATTGCTTTCACATCCTGCACGTGAGCTCCCAAAGGCACCTGGTGGGCCACTGCGAGTAGCAGAGTGCTGGACTAGATGGACTCTGGCCTGATCCAGCAGGCTAGTTCTTATGTTCTTATGTTCTTATGAACACCACCCTGCGGTTCCTGGAAGAAGGGCAGGGTTCAAAATGTCCCACATGTGCATGTGAACACCCCTGCGATGGTGTCTTTAGTTTGTATTGTTCAGCTGAAGAGATCGTCCCTGTATATGCACTTGGAAGTTTCCATTTTCATCCTTATATTCTGAGAAAGTGAGATGAACTTTGCACTTCATTACCCATTCACCAGCAGCATGGTAGTGAATGAAAAACCCGGCACCTGCATGCCAGATATGCACAGCTTTCCAAGTGCCCTGTCTGCCCCTCTCTGCTGTATAGACCACGTGCAAGTTGTGAGTCTTCAGATAGAGAAGTCAGATCTGTTTGTGCAACGGTGTCTGCAGAATTATTAAGAGGAATCCTCTCTCTCTCTCTCATTCTTTTATTTCCCCATCGCAACTTGATTAGATAACAATACCAATTCATTACAGTTATTAAAGTCATCATCCATCATTACCGTTGTTTTTCTGTCTGCAAAGCCAATGGGAAGCGATTAGCGCATCAAGAGATATCGATTCTGCTCTACAACTGTAAAAATTTTAACAGGAGTATAATGAATTATAAATAACAATACTTTCTTCATACACAAATGCCTTCATTTATTTGTGCAGAGGGCTACTCGCTCAACTTCGCATACGCTGCTGTTAATAAGGAGAAGTTGCTGGAAGTGTCCAAGAATCCATAACCTTTCAAGAAGAGCACCAAAACAACTCTGTACATAGGAACCCAATACATAGCTTGACAAGAAGAATATTGACAAACTAGAGAGTGTCCAGAGGAGGGCGACCAAAATGGCAAAAGGTCTGGATTCCATGCCCTCCAAGGAGAAATTTATGTAGCTGGGTATGTTTAGTCTTGAGAAGAAAAGATTAAGGGGTGACAGGATAGTCACGTTTAAATATTTGAAGGGATGTCATGTTGAGAAAGAAGAATTTGGATTTATAACCCCCTTTCTCTCCTGTAAGGAGACTCAAAAGGGCTTACAAATTCATTTCCCTTCCTCAATCTTACAAATGCCTTTCCGCACAACAGACACCTTGTGAGGTAGGTGGGGCTGAGAGAGCTCTGAATTAACTGTGACTAGCCCAAGGTCACCCAGCAGTAATGTAGGACTGGGGAATCAAACCCAGTTCTCCAGATTAGAGTCCATCTTCTTTTAACCACAACATCATGCTGGCGAGGTGAGGAAGGAAGCAAGCTTGTTTTCTGCTGCTCCAGAGACTAGGACATGCAGTAATGGATTCAAACTGTGAGAAAAGATAGTCCACTTCAACATTATAAAGGAGTTTCTGATGGTAAGGGTTGTTCAACAGTGGAATACGCTGCCTCAGAGGGTGGTGGAGTCTCCTTCTTTGGAGGTTTTTAAACAGAGGCTGGATGGCCATCTGTCCGAAGTGCTTGATTGTGTGTTCCTGCATGGCAGGGGATTTGACTTGATAGTCCTTGTGGTCTCTTCCAACTCTGATTCTAACCCAAATCCAGCAAATGGATGAGGGAAGAGACACCTGTTTCCTCTTGTCTCCTGTCTACATAAACACCATGGTGAATCCTCTTTCACACAGAAATGATATAACAGATTTTTAAAAAATTATTTATTTACTTTTTTTAGTTGATTCGTAGGCCTCTCTTCCCCTTACGGGCAGGGCTGACTTTAAGCTAATTGGACCAATTGCTGCTAATTCTGGCCCCGCACTAGGGTAATCTACTCTAGTCTTTTCAAGAACACACAACTACCCATATACCTAACTCCACTTCGCAGGTTTTCAGAGAACAGCAATGATTATAATTTTCTTCTGGATTTTTACAAAGTCAGTACAGTTTGTTTATATTGTTTCTATTTTGAAATTTTTTTAATATATTTTTAAAATATCTACACTTTAGAGCCAAGGGGACAGGAGCTTATTGAGTGTGTGCAGTTGGTAAGTTTGCTCATATATTACCAATTGCAAGAGCACCAAGTCAATCGGGTCTGCAGCAGAGAGGGAAGGCCCAGAGCTTGACTGGAAGAATCGATTATTTCCTTACAGGCCAAGTTGGAGAAAGACCTGCAGCAGCCAAAGCTGCCAAAGTAAAGCAGTGTTTATTCATATCTCTGTGATTCTACAGACTTTGGCTGTGAATCTGGGACCAATTGGACTCTGCAGCTCCTAAGGCCAGCTGGTTTATGGGCTAAGGGCATCTTTCTGGACTCTGCAGCTCCTAAGGCCAGCTGGCTTACAGGCTCAGGGAGCAGCAGTGGCGTAGGAGGTTAAGAGCTCGTGTATCTAATCTGAAGGAACCGGGTTTGATTCCCAGCTCTGCCGCCTGAGCTGTGGAGGCTTATCTGGGGAATTCAGATTAGCCTGTACACTCCCACACACGCCAGCTGGGTGACCTTGGGCTAGTCACAGATTCTCGGAGCTCTCTCAGCCCCACCCACCTCACAGGGTGTTTGTTGTGAGGGGGGAAGGGCAAGGAGATTGTAAGCCCCTTTGAGTCTCCTACAAGGAGAGAAAGGGGGGATATAAATCCAAACTCCTCCTCCTCCTCCTCCTCCTCTTCTTCTTCTTCTTCTTCTTCTTCTTCTTCTTCTTCTTCTTCTTCTTCTTCTTCTTCTTCTTCTTCTTCTTCCAACGCAGAACAAATATGGCCTCAAAGACAATAAAATAGCAGACCGGAGCCAGCAACCTGGTCTGTCAGCAGTGGTGTATCGGGCCTAAATGATGCCCAGGGGCAGCCACCAGGCGTTGGCCGGGTCACCGTGCCGTGGGCGAGGCCGGTTGTGGGGACTTGGCCGGGGGCTGGCACCCAGCCCCCCCCCCCCACATGATGAAATGGTGTGCACCTGGGGACATGGGATATGCCACTGTCTGTCAGTAAAAAATATACCACTGACACCAAAAATACCCATCAATTACATATTAAAAACTCCACAGCCTACTTGGAAAATGTAAGGGGGGTGGGAAAGAGGGAGGCCACAAGGTGGAAAAATGTGGCTGCCTCAACCATAGGCCTGGTGGGAATACTCTGTCTTACAGGCCTTGCGGAACTGCACTAAGACCCGCAGACCTCGGGTCTCGTTTGACAGGACGCTCCACCATTTGGACCTCAGCTTCCTTCCCATAAGGAGAAGACAAAGTAGTCTGCATTTTTTTTTGCTCACAGCAATGTTATGAGGAAAGTTACACTGGCAGTGAGTCTGATTGGCCCATTCAGCAAGCTTCCACAGTGGAGGGAGGATTTCAACCTGGGTCTCCCAAACATTCTAACCACTGCACCACACTGGTACTCATACTTTCTGTATCTATCAACCAGTGGCGTAGCACCCATGGGGCAGCGGAGGCGATGCCCTGGACGAAGCCGCAGCAGAGCTGTGGCTGGGCTGTGGAGGGGGTGTGGCGAGCAGTGCTGTGACAGGGGCACAAGGCACACGCGCGCGACACAGGCGCAGTTTCCCCTTGCTTTGCCTCTGGTATGAACTGATGATATGTAGCATTGGCATGTATAACTAGGCACAATTTTGGATTTTTTTATTTGTGGAACCCTTCCTCCGCCTTCCCCACACCCACCATCCCTGTTTTGATTTCACCTTCTTCCCTGTGCAAACTGAATGTGTAATTCTTTATTTTTTGCACCTTTGTTTTTACTTCTATAAAATTTACACATTCTTCAATCTTACTGGTTCATCAGTCAATTAGTGTTATATTTTATATACATATGTATAATTAACATACAGCATATGCCTAAATGCCATAGGGATGCCAACCACCTGGTGGGGCTTGAGATCTCCTGGAATTATGACTGATCTCCAGATTATATAAATCAGTTCCCTTGGAGAAAACAGGTGAATTTGTAGGACGGACTGTGTGGCATTTACACTCACTAAGGTCCCTCACCTCTCCAATCTTTGATCTCCCAAGGCCCTACCTGGAGGTTGGCAGCCCTATCTGGAGACCTCATGTATTAACAGAAGAATCCCAGGCTCCAATGATAACCCTATGTGGACTTAGCAATTGTATCAAGACGGCATGTGCTCAAGTCCCAGAGTTCTCTTACAAAACTCACAGCCAC
Source organism: Sphaerodactylus townsendi (assembly GCF_021028975.2). NCBI lineage: Eukaryota > Metazoa > Chordata > Lepidosauria > Squamata > Sphaerodactylidae > Sphaerodactylus > Sphaerodactylus townsendi. The sequence continues at coordinate 19,024,911 of NC_059430.1, forward strand.
AAGATGTGGCAATGGCCACCAACTTGGAAGCTTTGAAAAGAGGAGTGGACACATTCATGGATGATGGGCCTATTGGTGGCTGCTTGTCATGGTCGACAACTACTCCCTCCAGTATCAAAGACAGTGTGCCTATTTAAATCAGTTGCTGCGGAGCATGTGTGGGAATATGCTATTGCAGTCATCCTCCTTGAGAGCGTCCTAGAGGTGATTGGTCGGCGACTGTGTGGACAAAATGCTGGACTTGACAGACCTTTGGTCTAATCCAGCATGGCTCCTCTTACGTTCTCTTCAAGTGCAGAAGGGAACAGAGATATGTAATGTCCTGAGATCGGAAAGCTTTAGTGGATTTGCTAGACGAGATGGAAATTCTAGGAGCCTGGTCTGAGCAGAACATTCTACCCGCTACACTCAAGACTTCAGATGGCGTGCCACTTCTGGGAAATAAACTGTGGAGATTCTGAATTGGAGGTCACCCATAACATGTCAGAACATGTGTTTAGATGAGCAAAATCTAAATGACAGCTGGACCCTCCTTCTAGCAGGTGCCGTGTGCAAATTAGGACTGAGTGCACAACATGTACCGTGTGCAAAACCTGATAAGGTAAGGGCACCTGATTGGTACCGCATTTGTATATAGATAGCACAGACAACAGAGTGATGTGTGCCTGAAAACACCTGTGGTCTGGCCAAGCACTTTGTCAGTAGATAGCAATAAATAGAACTGCACTGGTGACTGTGTGTCTGTCAGTTCTTGTCTACGTTGCGTCTTGCAAGGTGGTCTACTCCGAGTAAATCCACTGCTTCAACATAACAGACCTTCTCTGGCCTAAAACAGACAGCTTTGATCACCCAAATTTACACCCTCAGCCATATTAGTTTTCTGAACTTTAAACGCTCAATGGAGCAGCAGTGGCGTAGGAGGTTAAGAGCTCATGTATCTAATCTGGAGGAACCGGGTTTGATTCCCTGCTCTGCCGCCTGAGCTGTGGAGGCTTATCTGGGGAATTCAGATTAGCTTGTGCACTCCAACACACGCCAGCTGGGTGACCTTGGGCTAATCACAGCTCTTCTGAGCTCTCTCAGCCCCACCTATCTCACAGGGTGTTTGTTGTGAGGGGGGAAGGGCAAGGAGATTGCAAGCCCCTTTGAGTCTCCTGCAGGAGAGAAAGGGGGGATATAAATCTAAACTCTTCTTCTCTTCTTCTTCTTCAAACTTTATCCGAAAATACATATTGCTTACAGAAAGCAAAAGTAAATACCCAGCTAAAACGTTTCGGAGTTTAGGTCATTTAAAATCCATTCTCGACTTCCTGCCCATGACGGCACTTTGGGATTTTTTCCGCTCCTTTCGTTCCCCCTGCAGACCTGTCACCCGTTTTATTTAAGCACTTAGCTCCCTTCTAATGAATGAATTGGCATTTCATATTACCTTATTATCCTATAAAGCCAAATGCATACTCAATAACATTAACGGTAATTTCTCATAAAGAGACATTATCGATTGGGGTGCTACCTGTAAGCATTGAAAATTGCAGCCTGCACACAGTGCCGTCCACATCTGGGGCCTGAAGAATTAAAGAAAAATTAAATTTGACAGCAGTAAATTCGCAGGCACAATCGAGGTGCCAATTTATATGCAAAATGAAATGCTTTATGAAAATTTCCTCTATTTTCTCACGGAGATTTGGGGGATGAAAAAAAAAAGATTTCACTAGATGCTTCTTCCTCTAATATCCCTCTACTTAAATATTATACCACAGCCACGGCCAACTCCTTTGATGTATAAATAATCAAGTTAAATTATATGCAGTAAGGAGACTGGTTGCTCCAGCATTCTTATTTTACAAAGTAATTTCTACCCTAGAGGGTCAAATTTCCCTGACAAATTCTTAATTACTATGTTGCAACAGAAGCAGAATCTATTTGTGCATAAATCTCGATCATTCCCATGTGGTAAGTAACTAATATTACCAACCATTTCACTTGGCCTGTTCACTGAACTCCATAATTAGATAATACTTTTGATGATGGTACATTTGAAGTCTTAATCCATTTAATTTTTTATGAGATTTTTTTTATTTTAATAGGGATACGTTAGTGACCGCTGCATATTTAAAAAATCATTAAAATTCTGTCCACAGCAGTAATAAAGATTAAAGATTACTAATATGGCATTCATAACCTTGCTGGTTTTCTTGAAATCCTGGGTTTAAGGTAAATGGTAAAGGTCATTTAATATGTTAGCCCCTAATTATAAGCCCGGGTAATAGGTTCCTTTTCTAATTATCCTGATTATCATAAAGTTCTATTGTTTGGTCGGAGCATCTGCTGTGGATTCCCCCCCCCCCCTCTCCCCCTGTTGTGGCTGTTTCTTAGCAGGGTGCAAGCAGGAGGAGAGAGCACCAAACTAGGGGAAATAAATAATCCCGGAATTAAGACTCTGAACGTTGATGAAAGTCGGTAATGCGTGATGATTAACTGGATAAAAGTGTATGTTTGAATGCGGCAGTGTCTTGCCTCGGAGCACCTTACAAAAGATGCAGCATCCATTTGCCGGTAGAAAATGAAGGGGAAAAGGTCAGTGGAAAGATTAATACCTTTTTAGTTTAATACCAAACATTGACAAATAAGATGAAGGCCTTTTGCAAATGTGTAGAAAGCCAGCGAGGAACTGTCTGAGATGAAAAAAAAGGGAGGAGATTAGAATCTTTAAGATGTTCCGTGGCTTTCTTGATGTGGTCGGAACACAGCCGCCATGATAAACAGAGTCTGGTCCAGGATATGGAGTCCCTGTGGACGGATCAGGGGTGTATCATATACTCACAGCAGCTGAGGCCATCTAGGGTTACCAAACTCCAGGTGTGAACAGGAGTTCTCCTGGAATTTCAACTATTATCCAAACTACAGAGATCAGTTCTTCTGGGGGAAAAAATGGCGTCATATGACCTCATGCCCAGAATGATCTCCCTCCCCTATCTAGGCTTCCCCATTGCTTAGGCCCAGTTGTGAATTTCCTACTCCCAGTCCCAATCACCTGCCCTTAAGGAATGAAATGGCAGGAGAAAACTGGCATTCATAGTGACTCTATAGGAACAGTCCCTAGTCTCTATGGTCTTTATCATAGAAATTAATGGAAATTCTTAGATCATCATCTGGAATTGATATCACATCTTCCCCAGATGTCACCTTCCCCAGTGCAGCCTCCTCAGATCTTCCAATATCTGCCTAAGCAGTGTTTGGAACCCCACTTCACCCCCCCCCCCAACTCTACCGTCCTGATGCAACAACTCCAAATCTCTATGAATTTTCCAAGCTGGAGTTGGGGAAGGCTGGGGAAGGGAGGGAAGGGGACAGAGCTTGGCAGGTTATAATACCACAGTCCACCTCCCAAATATGCCATTTTCTCTAGGGGAGCTGATCTGTAATCTGCAGATCAGTTGTAATTCTGGGAGATCTCCAGGCCCCAGCTGGAGATTGGCAACCCTCATTACAGGACATTAAAGATTAAACCACCCTGACCTGGGTAGTCCAGGCTTACCTGACCTCATCTGACCTCAGAAGGAGAAGGAGAAGAAGAAGAGTTTGGATTTATACTCCATCTTTCTCTCCTGTAAGGAGACTCCAGGTGGCTTACAAGGTCCTTTCCCTTCCTCTCCCCACAACAGACACCTTGTGAGGTAGGCGGGGCTGAAATTACAGGCCCTTTCCCCATTTATCTTAAGCCCCGCGCTACTCTCCTTAAGTAGTGTGGGGTCCAGCTGCCCTCCCCACTTCAGGGGCAGCGAGAACGCAGCCGCCCCGACACTGCCTCTCTCGCGCCCCCTGGACGCGCGCAATTCCTGGCGCCTTTTGATGCGGGGGTCGTGGGGAAGCCGGGGCACGCACCAGGAATTGCGCGCGCTGGGAATTGTGCGCAGCAACCCTCGGACAAAGGTGAGTGGGGAAAGGGCCACAGTTCTTCAGAATTATAGCCCAAGGTCACCCAGCAGGAGTGTAGGAGTGTAGAAACATATCTGGTTTGTCAGATAAACCTCTGCCAGTTATGTGGAGGAGTGAGGAATCAAACCTGGTTCTCCAGGTAAGAATCCACCTACTCTTAACCATTACACCATGCTGTAAAAATAACTGTTTTATTTAATGTATTTAATGTGTCTATCTTATTTAATGTATGAGTTAAATTGCTTTTAAACATGTTTGCATGCCGCCCTGAGCCCAGCTTCGGTCGGGCAGGGCAAGATATAAATTTAATAAAATTAAAATTTAAAAATAAAAGTTTAACTGCAGTTGTGTTGAACCCTTTTTCCATCCGGGACCAAAGCAAAGGGCAAGGTTTGTTCATCTTCCCATACCCACTTGGTGGGGTTGCCAGTGTCTTTTGCTGGACCTTTCCTCCAGAGATGCTCAGTAGAAGCGGAGGGAGTCAGGCAGCCTAAACCTAGTGGAGGGAGGGGGTGGGGTGCCATGCAAGGGAAGGGAAGGGAAATGAGGAGGGGAGGGAGTGAAGGGGGGCATGCAAGGGAGGGGGAGGGGGCCAGCATTTGGACATGGCCCACCCACCCTAGCTGAGGGCGGGGAGGGGGAGGGGTGGCATTCAAGGGGAGGGAGGAGGGGAGGGAGTGAAAGGTGGCATGCAAGGCAGGAGAGGTGGTGGTGCAAGTCTCCTGGAATTGCAATTGAGCTGGGCGGGGCACGATAGGGGCGTGGCCGGGCGTTGTGGGGGTGGGGCATTCCTGGGCAGGGCTGTGGCAAGGACGCAGCTACTGCACCAGTCCTTGGGCAGGAAACGAATGCACGCAGGCACAGGCTGCCACGAATGCCGGTGCACCTCCTGCTAGACAGCTTCAAGTTCTGCGCGCTACTGCTGAGAGGAGGGGCGTAACTAAGGCAAAAATCACATGGCAAAATCACCAATTAGTAACCCCCTCTCGGCACACACAAATAATTAGTAACCTACTCTCGGGAACCTGTGAGAACCTGCTGGATCCCACCTCTGGCTATAGGGTCCACCCTTCAAAGCAGCTGTTTTCACCAGAAGAGAAGAGTAGAAGAAGAATGTATTGTCGAAGGCTTTCATAGCTGGATGCAACCGGTTGTGGTTGGTTTTCCGGGCTGTTTGGCCGTGACTGCCAGACCACGGCCACACAGCCCAGAAAACCCACCACAACCAGTAGAAGAAGAGTTTGGATTTCTCCCTCTCAGACACCTTGTGAGGAAGGTGAGGCTGAGAGAGTTCAGAGGCAACTGTGACTAACAGTTAACCCAAGGACACCAAACAGGCTTTATGTGGAGGAGTGGGGAAGCAAACCTGGTTCTCCAGATTAGAGTCCACTGCTCACATGGAGAAGTAGGGAATCAAACCCAGTTCTCTGCCACTTTTAACCACGACACCATGCTAGCTCTCCAAGGGAACTGATCTCTGTTGCCCAGAAATCAACTGTACTAGCAGGATATCTCCAGGGCCCACCTAGGGGTTGGCAATCCAAAGTTCTCTGTTCTCCCATTTTATCCCCACAAACAATCCTGCAATGTAGGGTAGGCTGACTGTAAGGTTGCAGTTCAACCTTGGAGAGGTTCCTGCTGGAGTTTCTGGCGGAACGCCCGGGATGGGGAATTTCACTGTTATCTTGCTGTAGCTCGCTTGCCTGTGTGAAACTGTCTGTCTGAGATTCTGTGTGAGAACTTGAATTGTTTATCTGTTCTTGGCGGGAACTTGTCTGAAGCCCGTATAAGCGGCTATTTGAGAGTTGGGGGTCAGTTCTCGCATTGCCTGTGCCTGACGAAGAATGCCAGCTCAATAAAGAACTTATCATGGTTACTTTTGACTGGACTTTACTGGTTCGTTACATTATGCAAGAGAGTGACTATCCCAGGCTACCCAGTGGTATTCATAGCTGAGCAGATTTGAATTTGAATTTTCCCATCCTAGGTCTGGCTAACGCTCCAGTCTCATTAGCACACAGGTTGTCACTGTTCATTGCTAATGTTTTGAAAATATTCACAGATGTATTTGCTTGAGGGAGGATCGTGTAAAGATCGACGTTGGGGAGGGCCCACAGTTCAGTGATAGAGCCAGTTCGAGTCCTTGGCCTGTCCAAGTCAGAATAGCCTTATGTATTCAGCTCCAAGATAATGTTTTATGTATAATACGATATTGGCAGCGTGCAATAATTTGAAGCCCAGTATCTGCGCTGTTTGCTTGTGCGTATCGTTTACCATTTCCTGAGACAGTTCTCCATTTGTTTTGTTTTGGACCTCCTGCCTGCCGCTCAGAATAGACTACGCTGGGCTAGAGGGACTGATGGTTTGACTCAATATTAGGCCATTCCGTATGTCGTTTGCTATAATTGCCTGCAAATTCATAAAAGGTGACACCAGAGCAGAAAGCAAAGGACAATCCACCCCGGTTAGCCTATACTTATTTAAAAGCTATAGCAATCAGTAAATACGTTCTGAAGATAACGCACCGGGTTGGAAAGTCTCACGGCCCGCCGTGCGTGGGCTTGCAAGAAGGCAAATATGAAAGGATTAACGATTAAATAACAAAGGAACCTTTTCGCTCCAGAAACCCAAATAGATTTCATCACGGCCTTCTCTTTCAGCTAACCTTTGAGCGCGAGAAACTTCTGCTGATGCCAAATGACCAAGAAGACATTAACGACAGAGATTGGTGCCTGCCAGGTGCCGCTGGGTACGTCTCCCCACTCTCGAGCCGGCTTCCCTCGCAGATGCCGGTGACCTTGCAAACAGCTCCGACAAAGGTCGGAATGGATTCATTGATCAGCTAGGCCAAGCATATGACAGTCTGTGCCTTAATTGAATCCCAAAAGGGGGCAGGCTGGGTTTTTATTACAGAGGCCAGACGATAGCGCTCATTAAAAGCTCCACAGACTGTGTGGTTTACTAATTAGTTTATTATACAGACACCTTGACGATGGGCAAAGTTGTCATTTTGCCCTTTATCGCACAGGGGATGTTGTTAAAAGTTTAATCAGCTAACACTGACCAACTTAGCTTGGCAGGCGCTGGATGGTCATTACCGAGGTCACCCCTGCTGGAGCGATTCTGACAGGGTCACAGCGTGAACCTCCAATAAAAAGAGCGTTACATAAGGTAAGAGGGTACCTGAAAAGGAACCAGGACAGAGGGGGGAACAGGGGGGGGAAAGATGCTTTGCTGGGAAAAGGAAACAGATGGACCGTTAGGACCAGTGAATCCTGACGCTGTTTCTCTGTGCCTGCTACGCTTAACATATGACTTTTGTTAATGGGCAAGGGACTCTTGAATTAGCACTCTGATATGTTTATCAAACCAATAGTCTGAATCGAATGCCACTGGCTATTGAGGTATTTGTGAGTGAGGGAGAGCGGGGAGTTCTTGCTTGCTATCCAAGAGGAACATATGTTGAGTTTGGAAGTCCGTAAGGCTAATGCTACTTCCTCCCCCTTTCATTCCTTCCAGTCACCCTTTCAGGGTCCTTTCCCCCAAATGCATGGAACATCTATGGTGAACCAGAATGAATTCCCTAAAGGTCACTGGCAATAATGTATCTATGACGAATACATGAAGCCAATTTATACCGAGTAAGACTATTGGTCTAATAAGGTCAATCTTTTCTACTCTGACTGGCAGCTACAGGGTCTCAGGCCAAGGTGAGAACCCCCAGTAGTACCTGATGCAGATGCCTTGACAGACCTTGGGAGCAACAGCCGCAGAAGGCCATTGCTTTCCCCTCCTGCATGTGAGCTCCCAATGGCACCTGGTGGGCCACTGCAAGTAGCAGAGAGCTGGACTAGATGGACTCTGGTCTGATCCAGCTGGCTTGTTCTTATGTTCTGATTATTTCAATCAAAGATGCCAGGTAGTGAACCCTAGGACCATCTGCATGCAAGCAGACGCTATACCACTGATCCAGTGTGGTGTAGTTGTTAAGGGCAGGTGGACACTAATCTGGAGAACCGAGTTTGATTCCCCATTCCTCCACATGAGTAGTGGACTCTTATCTGGTGAACCGGAGTGGGGAATCAAATACTCCTAAATTCCTGCTGGGCGACCTTGGGCCAGTCACTGTTCTCTCAGAACTCTCTCAGCCTCAGCTCACAAGGGGACTGTTGTAATGGGAAGAAGGGAAGGAGTTTGTCAACCGCTTTAAGACTCCTTATGGTTGAACAAGTGGTGTATAAATGCAAGCTGTTCTTCGTCTGGTGGTGGTTAGATGTTTGGGGTAAGGCACTTTGGTATACTGGAACATCATCAACAACAACTATATTTTTATTGTTGTTCTGGTTTTTTGTTGTTGGAAAGTGCTATCAAGTTGCAACTAACTTAGTACAATTATGGGGTTTTCAAGACAAATGAGGAACAGAGATGATGTCCGGTTCTGGAAGGTTTGTTTTTCACTGTGTCTAAGTGAGAAGGGAAAATTTAGTGTGGTATATTGTCCATGTCATGACTTTTCTCTGTGATACACCTCTGAAGATGCCAGCCACAGATGCAGGCGAAACGTTAGGAACAAAATCCACCAGACCACGGCCACACAGCCCGGAAAACCCTCCAGAACCAGTTGAATCCGGCTGTGAAAGCCTTCAACAATACAGAGATGATGTCCCATTGCCTTCCTCTGCATAGCAACTGTGGCCTTCCTTGGTGGTCTCCAAATATTAGCCATGGACAACCCTATGTGGTTTCCCAGCTCTGACCAATTTGATCTAGAGGTGTGGACCCTCCCTATTGTTCAGAATCACGCCTTATGAGCATTCACTTTCCATTGATTTAGATAATCCTGATATCCAAGTTAGACTTGATAAAGGAAAATCCATAACCTGCACAGGATCTCACACCTGATACTTTTGGTCCATGTAGGAGAAGAACCAATATGTTTTACTACATACAGTTTGGATTGATGAGTCTTGATTCAAATGCCTTCAGCTATGAATCCCATTGTGTGTCCTGAAGAGAGAAATAAACCTTATATCCTTGGAGTCAGAGGTCCATTCTGCACAGCACAAAAAAACCCATCTGTGGGATGTCTTCAAAAGAGGTGACTGCTTCTATTCATTCATTCATTCATTCATTCATTCATTCATTCATTCATTCATTCATTCATTCATTAGATTTTAAACCATCCATCCCCGAAGGGCTCTGGGAGGTGTACAACAGGCCTGCAACAACAATACATAATAACATTAAACACAGCAGGCTAAAAACAACATTGTACACATAAAAACAAAGGTAATTTAAAACAATTTACAAATTTATAACCATAAAACACAGCAGCAGCAATAATATATGGCGCCCGATCCCAAGGCTGGGAGGGGACAGTACTGATTAAATAGTATATCAGGCGTGCCAATGATGGCACGCAACACAAGGGCACTCTGCATCAGTGGCGTAGCCCCAACGGAGCAAGGGAGCGATGCCCTGGGCACCTGCCTGTGCGGGGGCGGAGTGGGAACGTTCCGGGGTGTGGTGTGGCGGGCGGGGGCATGGGCCGCAAGCGTGCCCCAATCATAGTTCCCCCTTGCTCCACCCCTGCTCCACACACCTCAAATAAGGCGTCCTGGACACGTTTTAAAAAGAAGCAGCTGCTGGTTTGGTTCCAGACAGCAAAGGTATCAGAGGGAAAAAGAGGCTTTTCCCCTCTGATGAGAATCATAGTTGCTCAGAGGACTCCCACTGAAAAGCACTGGGACCACGCAGGACAGGTCTACTGCCCATAGAAAAGTATGCATTTCAAAAACACAGAAAAAGATGCCTTCTTTTGCTTATCAGTGCAAAGTTACTGGCTTGAGTAGCAGACCCTTGTGTGGATTTCCCCCTTTCCCAGTAAATTTTTCTGGAGCAGGAGGAATGGCCACAATCAGAAACCAGATACACAGCAGTATATAGGACAGCTCTGTCGACGAGTTCCGGATTGATTTGACTGACGGCTACTGCATCTCTTGAAATTCTCAGGTGTTTCTCTGGGGAGAGTCCCCCACCCCCCAAATCACTTAGAATTTCATTCAGTTGAAATGTTGGTGGAGATTCTACTGGAAAATGGATCTGGGTTAGAAGGGGTGAAGGCAGCTTGGAAATAGATCTTTGGGGATTTAAGGAATGGGTTTGAACTGCTGAGGAGTGCTGGAGGTGTTCCGGAGAAAAGTTCTTTGGAAGTTAGGAACGCTTTAGAATTGTAATAATTTATAGTCGAACGGAAGATGTCGTGATGACATTTTTTTTCCTTTGCCACTGCTAGTTAGCATGTCTGGCTAGTTACCTCAGGAATCTTCTCTAGGTGACAGAGGCAAACTAACCGTCTTTTTTTAAAAAAAAATAGTCTGCCTTTAACAGTAAAATTAAAAGACTCCAACTTTTCCTTCTACTTTATCTCCCCGAGGCAACGAAAGGATTGTGTGTCTGTGTGTGGTGTCAATGAGGCATTTTCAAATTTCACACCTTTAAATCGTCGCGACACTGACAGCATTTTAAACACATTTAAAATGGAGTTCTAAATTCAGATATTCACCTGTCAGCTCCTCAACTAATATCCCTCCTACAAGGCTCTTACTTTGCTAAGGAATCGAAGCTGGTGTGGAAAGGTTTGCTCACTCCAAGTGTCTGTCATCCAACTTTTTAAGGAGCGGGAGCAAAAGGATTATATGTAAAGGAACATGCAGATTATATGTAAAGGAACATGGACGGGGCAACCCCATCCAAACCCAGAGGCAGCAGGCCGTGGCACCGATGTGGCACCACCCTGCCACCTTCTAAAGGGCTTTTCAGTGGCACAGGGAGCAGCAGGAAGCCCTGAAAACTTCTCGTTGCCAAAAAGCCTCATATGACTGACAGGAGATACACCGCCAAAAGGCAGGAATAAGTCCATGCTACTGACCCTCAGACTTGGGAGGGAGCTGACTATAGTTGGCTCCGCTCCTGGGAATGCCCCAGCCCACCTCCTCCCATGCTGGTGTCCCTGCAGGATGCCAACCTAGCCCTGCCACAGACCGGACTTCCGGGTTCTGCTTCAGTGGAGCTGTGTGATGAGGAGCCGCTGGCACATCTCCCCCTCTTGCCAGGGTAAGTGCCCAGAGGAGAGCAAACATGCCGAGGGTACAGTGCTCCCTCAAGCCTTCCCCCCCCCCAACTTGGATGGGGCTCTTAGAGCAGTAAATGGCTGGGACTGGGATGCATACACCTGCCCACCAGCCAAGGTTAGCACCAGAGTCACTGGTCTGGAGATTCAAGCTGGGGAACGCCAGATTCAAGCTGGGGAACGCCAACCTATGGCACTCCAGATGTTCCTGGACTACAATTCCCAACAGCCCCTACCAGCATGGCCAATTAGCCATGCTGGCAGGGGCTGATGGGAATTGTAGTCCATGAACATCTGGAATGCCATAGGTTGGCCACCCCTGTCCTAGAGATCTGGGGATGGATATTAGAGAGGACAGGGGCATCATTGGGGTACCATGTCACAGGGACCACCTTCCAAAGGCATCTGGTGGGCCACTGCGAGTAGCAGAGAGCTGGACTAGATGGACTCTGGTCTGATCCAGCTGGCTTGTTCTTATGTTCTAATGTTCCAAAGCCTCCATTTTTGCTAGGGGAACTGAGCTCCAGTCGGAAGATGAGCTGTAATTCTGAGGGATCCCCAGAATGCACCTGGAGGCCAACGTTCCTACACCCCCTTCTGAAGTGAGGTGAGGAGCAACCTGAGAGGAAGGAGGGACTGTGGCTCAGTGGTAGACCTAGGCAGGCAGACCTTCCTAGGTTCAATCCCCAGTACCTCCTGCTAAAAGAATCAGGTAGTTGGTGATGTGAAAAGACCTCCACCTGAGACTGTGGAGAGTTCCTGCCAGTCTTGAGTGGGCAATATTGACTTTGATGGACCGATGGTCTCATTCACAAGCAGGCAGCTTCGTGTCTTCCTGTGTGTGAGAGAGACTGGCCCTTCTCTGTGGTGGAATCATGTTAGTCAGTCTTTACTATGGTCATAGATTAGCGAAAGGTAGATAAAACACAACCAATTAAAATTTGCTATATATTAAAACAATAAATATATATCTAAAACAATGTGCTGGGGAAAAAAGGAAACACAGGACTGGTATAGGAACATAAAGGAAATGGGATAAGAATGTAAATATTAAAAGGAGCCATGTCTTACTTGCTTATAGCAGGGCATCTGGTGCCTCATCTGTACAGTTTTGTGCCTGGTGAAATCTTCTGTATTTGGTAAGACATTCTTTGTATTGTTTCAGAACTTTTTGCCACCATTTTAATGCATCAACTTTTGACTGATATGGACTGATTTTTGGGGGGAGGGGAGGAAAATTATATATTTTTATTTATTTATTAAATGTATATACTGCCCCTCCCCCGAAGGGCTCTGGGTGGTGCACATCTTAAATGACAAAACAAGTAGAGCACGCAAACAGTTGCAAATGTAAATAATATAAGCTCCTTTAATCACAAATTAAAGCCCCATTAAAATACTGCGATACAAAATTGGCGGCGTCCAACATTAAAACCCTGCAGTTAAGAAAGACCCTCCCCATATGGATGTCCAATGGACCCAAGGATGTTAAGAGAGGAGACAAGAAGGAGGCACATCGTAGCGTAATAAGGCCCGGTGGAACAACTCAGTCTTACAGGCACTGCGGAACTCACTGACATCCCGCAGGGTCCAGACAGCTTGAGGAAGAGCATTCCACCAGGCAGGGGCCAGGGCTGTAAAGGCCCTGGCCCGAGTGGAGGCCAGCCGCATCATCAAGGGGCTGGGGACCACCAGTAAATTGGCCTCTGCCGAACGTAGAGGTCGTGTAGGGACATATGGGGTAAGACGGTCCCAAAGGTACAAAGGTCCCAGGCCACGTAAGGCTTTAAAGGTTAGCACCAATACCTTATTACCTTCCTTTTGCTAAGGTTGATGTATGGACTTGCTCATGTTCAAATGTTTTATCATATGTCTTATCTGGCTCTGTTATCCTACCGCTTCATGTTTGCCTTGCTTTGATTCGTTTTATAAAAATTGCTCTTACTTTTTTATTTTTATCTTGTTAATTGCCATCCACCACATTTAGTTTTTTCTGGGAAATGCAGCTAATAAATGTCTAATTAAGGGAAAACAAACAAATAAACAGAACCTTCTGATCATATATTAGTTACAAGTGATGTACAAATGTCTACATTTACCATCACGTTATTTTTTTTTACGGGGCAAGACCATGTAACAAATGTAGAAGCAGCAAAATTATACATTTGGCAGCTCACACTTAAAGGAAAGCTTCAATGAATTTGAAGCACAGAGTCTTTCTGAAATTGGGGGAATTGGATTAAAAATCCAGAAAATGTCACATGGATTTAGAATTTAATGAATTTCATGGTACTGCCCACATTTCAATTCTGCCATTCCCAAATGCTGAACTATTAAGCCAGTTGAAATGACCAGGATGCTTAATGCTCAACATTCATAATGAAAAAGGTGGGGCTTGAATATTTTAACTCAACTTTTAAAGCAAATTTCAAACATTCCAAAACTCAAGTTGCCTTATACTGAGAAGCAGCTGGAGGTCTATTCCAGAGGTGGGATCCAGCAGGTTCTCACCGGTTCCCGAGAGTGGGTTACTAATTATTTGTGTGTGCCGAGAGGGGGTTACATATTGGGTCCGCTTTTCCGTTAGAAATTCCATTAGGTCCAAAAATCATAAAGTCCTGTTGTTTCCTATGTGACTAGTTAGCGAAGGTAGAAAACGGGATAATTCTCCCTGTTGGGCTGTTTTAAAAACATGTTTTAGAAATATGGTGAAGTTCCTTGTTTAAGGAAAGTATCCTTCTTTTGATTTCTAGAAACAAAATTAACTATTTGAAAGTATTAAGTATTTGACAGGCAGTCAATTAGAGGAGAAGTAGTTGTTTCTGTTGGCGGTAGACAATAGGACTTGCTATAATGAGTTTAAATTATGGACAGAAAGATACCAGCTGGAAATTAGGAACTTTTTGTTTACAGTAAGAGTTTTTTACAGTAACAGAGAAATTATTAATGCCCCGCCCCGGAATGCCTGGCCATGCCCCCGTCTTGCCCCGCCCAGCCCCATTGGCGCCACGCCACTGTTTGAATCCCACCACCAAGGGAACCTGTTACTAAAATTTTTGGATCCCACCACTGGTCTATTCACATCTCCTGCTACCTGTCCTTTTTACAGGTAGAAGTGCCAGGGACTGAACCTGGGGTTTGCTTCAGGCAAAGCAGATGTGCTGCCACTGAAGCGGTTTCTGCATGGGTGATAAACAGCGCCCCCGGAACGGTAAAAACACTGTTCCCAGGGCACTGTTTGCATGGCTACTGTCTCTTCAGCAAGGCAACACTGTTTTTTTGGGAGAAACACTGCGTCGCTCATCAAGGGAACGGTACCAGCTTGGAGGTGCTGCTTTTCGGCGCCTCCAGTTTCCCCCATACTCACCTTCTCTCCCGACAGAGCTCGGCTGTGCCATGGAGAAAAACACATCTTATTGTGACATGCCTCTGAAGATGCCAGCCATAGATGCAGGTGAAACATCACAAGAAAAAAACACCAGACCACAGCCACACAGCCCAGAAGACCCACAGCAACCCACTGTAACTCTCCAACATGAATTCTGGGTGCTCCAAGTTATGGCAAAAACGCTGAAGCAATCAACTTTGTCCCTCAAGGAGGAAATAGATGAGAAACCCCCATGTTTTTCCAGGGGCAGAAGATCTGATTTCTTCCTGTAGCACAGACAGTCAAACTCACTTTATCAACAACTCTGAAATGGTGTGTGGAGGGAGGGAAGGTAGAATTTAAACATGGTCATTTCCCCTTCTAAAGTCCAGCCAGCCTAACCTTCTTCCTGAGAGGCTTATCTCGTAGGATTACAGCCCAAATCAATGTGGAATATTTGCCCAGCAAACCTCTTAAGGCCACTGCCTTAGTGCAGGTGGCATTTTCATATAAGTCATAGAAACGACGAGGATTCTGGCCTCTTGCCGTTATTAAAGATCTTTTGACCTTCTTTATATTCCAAACAAAAGCGTTGCTCTGAAGCAGTATCGGGGTTCGGAATACAGGCCTTCTCTGCTTTCAGCTGGTGGACGAGCCCAGAGGGACTCCGGAATAGCCCAAGGGACTCTGGGCTGCATCACTTCAGTCCTGTAGTCAGGACCAACCCATAGCATGTTGACATTTAAACTGGACAACCCAAGTGGTTCGGGCATATGCTCTAGCCATCCCTAGGCATCAGGGACAGTCCCTATTTTATCATCTCTTTCCCTGTTCCGTTTTCCCTCTTGGGAGAGGAACGACTTTCAAACAATTCCCTTAGAGTGTTGAGGTGCCATTGGAATACTTGCTCATTGTGGTGGAGGTGAGCCTATTGTAGGAGCACACACTGTTCCAAAGAAAATTTGGGAAGGTGCCAAGGGATACCTTTTGCTAGAATCACCCATATAACAGAAAACAACACAGGTATCTTGATCTGAGATTGCAAATGCCTGAGCAGACCAGGTGCTCGGGAGTAGCAGCAGCAGAAGGCCATTGCTTTCACATCCTGCATGTGAGCTCCCAAAGGCACCTGGTGGGCCACTGCGAGTAGCAGAGAGCTGGACTAGATGGACTCTGGTCTGATCCAGCTGGCTCGTTCTTATGTTCTTAACAGAAAACATCCTTTGACTTTTCCAGCATCTGGCTGGATGTTTAAAAGAGGGAGCGGGAGATGTTTCAGAGCTCAATCTTAAGTCCTCCAGTCTGCACTTCATGTCAAATGTAGGGTTACCAATGCCAAGTTTCCCTGGGATTACAACTGATCTCTGTGCTACAGAGATGAGTTTCTCTGGGGAAAATGGCTGCTTTGGAGAGTGGACTCTCGCTCCCTGCCCAGGTTCCCTCTCCAACCCTCCAGAAATTTTTCACATCAAAAGAGATTCTAGTCCCTTGCCAGAAGGGCTCTAGCTGCTAGGTACGGTGTTTCCCCGAAAATAAGAGAGGGTCTTGTATTAATTTTTGCCCCAAAAGATGCGTTCGGGCTTATTTTTAGTATTTTTAGGGGAAGTCTTATTTTTTTCATGATTTTGCACCCTCCACATGACCAGATCAGCTGCACTGGGGAATCTGTAACTAGGGCTTATTTTTGGAGTAGGGCTTATATTTCAAGCATCCGCCAAAAATCCCGAAAAATCATGCTAGGGCTTATTTTTGGGGTAGGGCTTATTTTCGGGGGAACAGGGTAGGGACTGAAGATGTATTGCTATTACAACACATCTCCAGGTACTAGACATCTGTTTCCCCAGAGAAAATGGCTGCTTTGGAGGGTGGGCTGTACGGCATTAGTACCCTACACAGGTCCCGACCCTCCCCGACCCCCCCCCCCAAGGCCCCAGTTCCCAAATCTCCAGGTATTCCCCACCCCAGAGCTAGTAACCCTAATTGCCAGGCCAATTTGAACAGGCAAGTAGAGCTTGATTCAGCTTGTGCCTTTGACCTTCCAGGAAGAAACTTGTAAGGTACACTTGCTAATGGGAGCTGCTACAGGGAAAATTAGTACATGGCAACTTTAATACAGTGGGCAGAGAAGAGCTGCTTTGGAGGATGGGCTGTATGGCGTTGTACCCTGCAGAGGTCCCTCCCCTCCCCTCCCCTCCCCTCCCCAACCCCCCCCCCCCGGCTACAGTTACCAAATCTCCAGGTATTTCTCACCCCAGAGCTAGTAACCCTAATTGCCAGGCCTATTTGAGCAGGCAGGTAGAGCTTGATTCAGCTTGTGCCTTTCCCAGTTGGGTGTACCTAGGTATGTGCATGCTAAGAGCAGTGAGTTATGACATCAGTAGGGTTGCCAGGGCCAGACTGGGAAATACCTAGGAATTGTGGGGAGGACACAGTTTGGAAAGAGGAAGGACTTCAGTGCAGTATAATGCCTTAGAAACCACCTTCCAAAGGAGCCATTTTCTCCAGGTTAATTGGTCTCTGTCACCTGGACATCAGCTGTAATCCCAGGAGATCTCCAGCCACCACCTGGAGGCTGACAGCTCTAGATATGAGGACAAACCGATCCAGAGCCCTTAACAGTGGGGTGGGGTGCCACTGTGCCATCACCCCATCACCTCCAAGAGGGCTTCTTGGTGGCATGGGGAGGCAAAGAACAACAACAAAAGCCTCCCCGCCATCAAAAAGCCCTCCATTGGGCTCTGTGGAGTTACTCCACCCAAAAGGGTGGCATAAATCCAAGCCCCTGGTGCTGGCATTCTGGCAGATGAAGACCAGGTGGAAGCTGACTAATGTCAGTTCCACCTCCAGCCATGCCCCTGGAACACCTCCATTATGATGGCAGAGGCGGCAGGGGCACAGGAGTGCTGATATGGCACATCTGTGCTGCATCTGGTGGAGGGTCATTGTGGCCGTCTGCCAGTGGATTTGCCCCTCCACCAGGGTAAGTGCCCCAGAGAGAGCAAATCTGAGGAACAGACCCATACCACCTCCACAGGCGGATGCTCCCCCCTTTGGATTGGGCCGTAAGGCATTTACATTATTATGAGCCGAAGTAAATCCTACTTATTGTCGAAGGCTTTCACGGCCGGAATCACTTGGGTGCTGTGTGGTTTCCGGGCTGTATGGCCGTGTTCTAGCAGCATTCTCTCCTGACGTTTCGCCTGCATCTGTGGCTGGCATCTTCCTCTGAAGATGCCAGCCACAGGCCCAGCCAGCTATCAGGAGAGAACTGCTGCTAGAAAGCTACAAACAAACTGCCTGGAAACCACACTTCTCCCACCTTTATCGCCTAAGCTCTGCTTGGTTTTCCTGCTCTGGTGGTGAGCCTGCCTTCCAAGTAGGCCCAAATACAAGCAGACTTGGGAGGGGCATAGAGGGTTGCCAACCTCAAGGTGAGGTCAGGAATTCTCCTCGGGTGCTTCACGAGCAGCCCAATACAGAGTCATACCCTTCTAAACTCATTCACTTCAATGTGCTGTCGAAGGCTTTCACGGCAGGATTCAACCGGTTCTGGTGGATTTTCCGGGCTGTGTGGCCGTGGTCTGATACCACACAGTCCAGAAAACCCACCAGAATCATTCACTTCAATTCTTAGAAAAATACAAAAATTAGTATCAACCCCCCACCCCAAACCCTCCCCCAGTATAGGTGACTTTTTACAGATATTTGAAGAAGGGAATATTTTCTCTTATATGTGAAGCATGTAAAACTGAATGAACAATAGCTGCCACTCATTATTTTAAAGGAAGGTTTTATTTTCCCTCAATTAGAGAACCTATAATGTAAACTAGAGACAAGAAGAAGTAAAAAGAAACCTGAGGAAGTTCAGATCATGTTAAAATTGTAGAAGACACGGAGAATTATGGATTTCTATTTCATTTCCGTACTTTAACTTGGGTCACTGGTGATTCTTACTACGAGAAGGAAGCTGAGGTGGTTTTGTCCTGGAATTCAAGGTATCTGCCAGTTTTCAATATCAACTGACCAAAAAAAACAAAAAAATCCACCTTTAATATGTAAAAACCATACAGCAAGTGAACACAGGGCAAATGAATTTGCAAACCTACCACGGATTTGCGGAGAAGTGGAAGCGTTAACAATGTAGAAGCGAATTTTACAAACAAAAGAGAAATAGGTAACATTCGGTCACCTCACGGTTTCCTCAGGAGGACATTCCAAAAGAAGAAAGGATAAGACAAAAGGCAATGTTTTAATCTGCAGCGACTACTCGAGCACATGCGATGCTGTCAGTTTTTAATGTTAATAACAATTAAAGTAAGACACAGCGATCGTCACTGTTGCAATTATTATTTTTAAAGAGTAGAACTGTGCAATCGAAATGACTAAAGAGTCTGAAAGGAGCATGGCGGCCTTTAAAACAAACCCCCCCAAAAAAGCCCCTCTTGGGTTTTTCCTTTATAAAATAAAAATGCTGACTCAACTTTTTTTTTCTTTCGACAGTGGAGCAGTTGCTGTAATAAAGATAACCGTGAAGGTTAGCGTGGGGCCATCGAGACCCCTGTGATCTGCTCGCGGATCGAGCGTCCGTGGAGATTCATTCAGTGCTACGGTGCCTCAAAGTGCGAGGAAGAAAGGGATTTGGCGCGATTTCATTCTGACTGTAGCGGATCTTTTTATGAGAGCTCCTCAAATGCTTTCCCTTTAACGAGGCTCGAGTAACTAGTGCCGGATGACTGTATAATAAGGCTCGCGGGTGCTCAGCCAAGGAAACTTTCTGAAAAGGGGAAGAAAGTTCCTTGATGAAAGTAAGATGGGGGGGGTGGGCTTTGTGCATGTGAGGAGTGGAAAGTTTCATCTGGATTCCGGCGCCTATGGAATGAGGGACAACGGGGGACTAGGCCACAAGTCTGAACTCCCTCTGCTGTCTCTTCCTGAAAGGGAAG
Organism: Sphaerodactylus townsendi; assembly: GCF_021028975.2. Taxonomy (NCBI): domain Eukaryota; kingdom Metazoa; phylum Chordata; class Lepidosauria; order Squamata; family Sphaerodactylidae; genus Sphaerodactylus; species Sphaerodactylus townsendi. Next base: position 19,044,292 of record NC_059430.1, read on the forward strand.
AGACGAGCTTCAAAAGGAATGAGAGTGACAGGAAATCCAGCAGAAAGGTATTGTACATTCTTGCTTCGGGTCACAGCCATGGTTTGCATTGCTGAGCAAAGTCTTTCTAATTTAACATTTATGAACTCCTCCAGTCTAGGGTTCACTCGGGGAACGGTTTGGAAAGTTGGTGGCAAGAGGGGAGCGTTGAGTGTGTGTCTTATTTGTTGGGTTTGTTTCGAGGCGAGCTACGGCTCTCCATCTTCACTGTTTTCAGTGCAGGTACTGCTTTGATCTTCTTCACATTAAATGGGGGCTGCCAACTCTGGGGTGGGAAATTCCTGGAGATTTGGGGGTGGAGCCTCAGGGCAGGCAGGTTTTTCCAGGGGACACAGTGCCATAGAGTTGACCCTCCGAAGCGGCCATTTGCTCCAGAGGAATTGATTTCTGCCATTTGGAGGCTGCCTGTAGTTCCAGAAGATCTCTAAGCCCTACCTGGAGGTTGGCATTAAAACTATCAGTCTGGAAACCTGAAGCCGTGAAGGACTTTTGTAAGCCAAAATTTGAAGCCTGGTGCAGCTGACTGTAGAAGTAGAAGAAGAAGAAGGAGGAGGAGGAGGAGGAGGAGTTTGGATTTATATCCCCCCTTTCTCTCCTGCAGGAGACTCAAAGGGGCTTACAATCTCCTTCCCCCTTCCCACCTCACAACAAACACCGTGTAAGGTAGGTGGGGCTGAGAGAGTTCCGAGAAGCTGTGACTAGCCCAAGGTCACCCAGCTGTGAGGTAGGTGCAGGGGCAAATCTAGGCAAACTGGAGCCCGGGGACAAAATCTGAGTTTGGTGCCCCCCCACCCCCACCCCAAGTATGGACGACCACCCTCCCCCACAACGACCAAACAATGATTTTTTGCACCAGCTCACAAAACACCTCCCACCACCAGCAAAACATACATGGCTTTCTCCCCACCAACTCTTTCCTAATTGTGTCCTCACATCAACCCTATGAGGTAGGTTGTTAGCCTCAGAAAGAGCTCCAAGCCAGTGCAAGTGGGAATTAACTGGCATGTAAATCTCTCACAAGTCACCCCCCATCTAAAGGTTTACCAATGAAACATCAGCATCATCTCTCACCAAATCACCTCCTACCCCCCAACCAAAAGCAGGCATGGCTCTCTCCCCACCACTTTCCTAATTGTGTCCTCCCACACCAGCCCTGTGAGGTAGGCTGCTAGCCTGAGAAACAGCTCCAAGCCAGTGCAAAGGGGAGTGCTTTTTTAAGCATGTAAATCTCTCACAAGTCACCCCCCATCTGAAGGTTTACCAAGCAAACATCAGCATCATCTCTCACAAGCGAATCACCTCCTACCCCCAGCAAAACATACATGGCTCCCTCCCCACCACTTTCCTAATTGTGATCCTCACACCAACCCTGTGAGGTAGGCTGCTAGCCTGAGAAACAGCTCCAAGCCAGTGCAAGTGGGAATTAAGTTCTAAGCAGCCATGTAAATCTCTCACAGAAGTCACCCTATCTGAAGGTTTACACCAAGCAAGCGTCAGCATCATCTTCGAAGTTCTGCTGCTGCTTCTGGGCTCCCTGCTCAGCTTTGCCTTTTCCTGTGCCTGCCTGGGCAGCCACTGGGAGAGCTTCTGAGAAAATGCCACACTTAATTTAAAAGTAGTAGAATAAGACATGCTGGGTTACTTAGCAGGGAGGGGAGGCCCGTGAGCTCCCAGTCCCTGCTCCTGGGAGCCCAGTGGGACTTCTCCTCCGCCCCCTGGACACTCCAGCAGAGCCACCCATTACAGAGTGAAGGCGGAGACTCACACGACAGAGCACTGGGAGCAGTGAGCTGCTTCAGTGCCTGCTTTCCCTAGGGCTTGCTCAATCCCTCCCTGTGTAGGAGGATGTTTTGGCGCCCCCCACGTGACCTCAATCGATGCGCCCGGGGACAAGGAGTACCCCATGTCCCTAGGCAGGAACGCCAGTGGGTAGGTGGGGCTGAGAGAGCTCCGAGAAGCTGTGACTAGCCCAAGGTCACCCAGCTGGCGTGTGTGGGAGTGCACAGGCTAATCTGAATTCCCCAGATAATCCTCCACAGCTCAGGCGGCAGAGCTGGGAATCAAACCCGGTTCCTCCAGATTAGATACATGAGCTCTTAACCTCCTAGCCACTGCTGCTGAGGTGGTGGAGTTTTGAGGTGGTAGTCTCAAAACCACTTGAGGTTGCTGGTTCTGAATGTTCTGTTGTTCAAGGAATTCCCACAAGAGGAAAACTAGAACAACAGAAATATAGACAAGTTTTTTCCCAAGAGTTGCTGTCTTTTTAGCGTGAATTTCCCCCCCTTCAGGGGAAGTTTTAAAAGTTGTATTGTCCATCCATGTGGCACAGTTCATTCCACCATTTGAGGATATTGCCTGATAATTCTCTGTATCATGTCTGCGTGGTGTAGTGACTAAGGTGTCAGACTATAATCTGGGAAACCTAGGTTCAAATCCGTACTCTGTTGTGGAAACTTGCTGGGTGGTCTTGACCTTCAGTCTTGACCCTGACAAGGCTTTGGATGGGAGCCCCTCAAGGAATACCAGGGATGAGATACAGAGGCAGGCAACAGCCAATCACCTGTGAACGTCTCTTGCCTTGAATACCTTATAGCAGTGGTGGTGAACCTTTGGCAGTGCCAAAGATTTGCCACCACGGCCTTATAGGGTCGCTATGAATCAGCTGTGACTTGATGGCAAATAAAATATGTGCATGTGGGTGAGCGCATGTATGCAGATCAAGCCTCAGTCATCTCAAAATAAGGGAACAAAGTTTTTTGGGTGAAGCTGCTTTCACTATTACAGTTGCTGAGGGCAGAAGCATAGCGGGGGGAAATGGAGCCAGGTGCAAAATCTGAGTTTTGCTTCCCCCATCCCACATGTTCACTTGTTGTTTTTGTATTTTGTTTTTGTATTTTGTATTTTTAGTGTTTTTTCAGTTTTTGGCCTGCAGGGGGTGCAGTTTTTAAGGATAGCAGCATCGAAATTTCAGGGTATCTTTAGGAGACTATCCTGATGACACCAGCCGGGTTTGGTGAAGTTTGGTTTAGGGCAGGGGCCATGCTGATAGAGGCTGATGGGAATTGTAGTTCCTGAACATCTGGAGAGCCGCAGGTTCCCTACCCCTGGTTTAGGGGGTCCAAGGTTATGGACTCTCAAAGGTTTAGCCCCCATCTCCTATTAGCTCCCATTGGAAACAATGGGGGATGGGGCACCCCCTTTGGGAGTGCATAACTTTAGACCCCCTGAACCAAACCTCACCTAACTTGGGTGGTATCATCAGGAGTGTCCCCTGAAAACTCCCTGAAATGTTGGTGCTGCTAGCCTAAAAACTGCGCCCCCTGCAGGCCAAAGACTGAAAAACACTAAAAATACAAAAAAAACTCCTGAAATTTTTGCTGCCCCCCCCGGCGCGAGCCCAGTGCAACGCGCATCCCCTAGCCCCCCTGTAGCTCTGCCTCTGGATGAGGGACAGATTTGTATGGTGGTTTTGTCAAAAAATTCGTGTTAAGTAACATTCCCCCTTCCCCACCCCCCCAAAATTCCGAAGTTTCTCAAAAAAAAAATTCGGAATCTCCAAGTACAGTCTTTGTATCTGCCTGCCTGCCTGCCTGCCTGCCTGCCTGCCTGCCTGCCTGCCTGCCTGCCTGCCTGCCTGCACATCAGTCCCATTCAAACTCAGAGGTGGTGGTACACTGTGCTGCACCATCCCTCTGCCTTCAAGAGGGCTTTCTGGTGATGCGAAGAGCAAGACAAGGCTCTGAACCCCCCCCCCCCCCATTCCCAGAAAGTTCCATTGGACTTACAGGACTCACAGGACTCACACCATCAAAAGGGCAGCTTTAGTTTGAAAGCCAGGGTGTCTACGCTCCTGACCCTAAATTATGTGAGGGAGCTGACTAATGTTGGCTCCACTCCCAAGAACACCCCGGCATGTCCCCTCCCCCCCCCACACACACACACTGGTGTTTGATTGGGGTGCCAGTGCAGCCCTGCTGCAGCCCGGGCTTCCGGGTTTTGTGGCAGGGGGCCGAAGGACGAACAGCGGGCAACCCATCTGCCCCCTCTGCCGGGGTAAGCGCATACCCCTATTTTAATTCACTAAACCTACGAGGTGACCAGCACAGTTTGGTAATCACGAGATGGTTTTAAGATATCAAAAAAACTCTACAACAATCAAATGAGACAAATATCAACACGAATAAGAGAAAATCCAGCAACAGATGAGAAAGGTATTGTAACTTGTAAATTCACCTTGCAACCCTGACCTGAGTTATACCTTTGTTTTGTAACTCAAGGGTATATCTCTACTCAGCACTGTTAAAGACGGATGAATAGAAATGCATTTGAATGTGAGTCTGGGCTTGAATTTACTCATCAGATTAAAAATTCCCAGGGAATTGGAAGAAGGTTAAGGGAGAAAGCTACCCAAATGACTCACAGACCCATTCACACACCCAAGTTTCAGATGTTATAAATAAGTCTACTAGCTCGTCTGATAGAATGTAACATCTGACAGGGGACTTGGTGCAATAAAGTGTTGCTTACTACCTTTGGATTTACAGCCTGAAGATCTTTCTTATACAAGTTCCTCTCTGGTTGTTACAAGCACGTACTGCCAACCAACTGCAGGGGGAAAAACCTGTGTAGGTGGTTGGTGGTTTATGTTTGCAATGTCTGAAGCTTCTGTTCGGCGTGAAGAATGAAGGGGGTGGGGGGTGTTCTTGTATAAAAACAGACAGGCAGCTTTCTGCTGAGCCCAAACATCACTGGACTTGGGGCTATTATTTATTTTGTTTGTTCTGCCGATAAGCAGGCAACCTCTTGTTCCAGCATACAGTCTTTCAGAAGCATTAATTTTACATGGGCTTTGTAAAGCTTGCACAAAATATTATCAATAAATAACGGTCTGCTGCATCTTCTGCGCTTTCTTGTCCACCTACTGCCTACCCTTCTGAACTGGCGCTAAATCCTAGTTGGATATCTCTTTCCCAAGCTCTCCTTCCGGCAGTCCGATGAAGCTCACGCCTCCCATTTTCTCACATATCTGATATAATCCAAGAAGCGGTTCGCTGGCGTTTTGCTAGGGACATTCTAGCAAGCACGCCTAGTTTTAGTGGCAGTGTCTCTTTGCCTGCTGAGCAACTAGATTTTGTAACAGTCAGAGATGTAGAAATAAGCAGCCATATGGCAAACTTTTTTTTAACTTCGTTTTTTTAATTCAGAATAGTCAGATGCTAGATATTCAGGATGTTCCATCTGAGAAGGTGATTTCCCCCCCTATGTGGTACAAAAATGGGTGTAGACAATGAAGGAAGATGACAGGGAGAAAGAAGAGAAGAAGAGTTTGGATTTATATCCCCCCTTTCTCTCCTGCAGGAGACTCAAAGGGGCTTACAATCTCCTTGCCCTTCCCCCTCACAACAAACACCGTGTGAGGTAGGTGGGGCTGAGAGAGCTCCGAGAAGCTGTGACTAGCCCAAGGTCACCCAGCTGGCGTGTGTGGGAGTGTGCAGGCTAATCTGAATTCCCCAGATAAGCCTCCACAGCTCAGGTGGCAGAGCTGGGAATCAAACCCTCTTCCTCCAGATTACATACACGAGCTCGTAACCTCCTACGCCACTGTTGATTTGTCTGAAATAGGATGTTGGAGGAGAGTTTTATGGATACTGAGGAGTGCCAGAAAGGCAAATAAGTAAGTCCTAGCTCAAATCAAATCAAGCCTGAACTCTCGCTATAAGCTCAAATGGCTAAACTGAGGCTGTCATACTTTGGTCACATCATGAGAAGACAAGAGTCACTGGGAAAGGCAATAATGTTCAGAAAAATGGAAGGCATCAGGGAAAATGGAAGATCCAACATGAGATGGGTTGGCTCAATCAAGGAAGCCACAACCCTCAGTGTGCAAGACCTGAGCAAGACTTAATTCATAAGGCTGCCATAAATCGAAAGCAATTTGATAGCACTTAACACACACCCATTCACGAATCACGATTGGAGAAGGTTATATGTCAGACATCGATTGCTGAGACTTGCTACCAGTTAGGATCTCTCACCTACACTGTTATCCTCAGGATGTTATTTATTTATATACAGTATATTGCACATAGAGAGCCAACATGGTGTAGTGGATGAAAGTGATGGACTCTAATCTGGAGAACCTAGTTTGATTCCTTACTCCTCAACACACAGCCTGCTGGGTGACCTTTGGCCAGTCGCAATTCTCTCAGAATCCTTTCAGCCCACATGGAGGCAGGCAATGGCAAGCCACCTCCAAACGTCTCTTGCCTTGAAAACCCCAAGGTGACTTGATGTGATGATGATGATGATGATAGCAGGGTTGAAGAAAAAAATTGAAAGGAACCAAATCACCAATGTCTGAAAATGAAAGTCAAGCGATTATGGCACAAACCAGCAGTTGTGGTCCTAGTTGTTGGCACATTGGGTGGCCATGCCAAATAACCTTGGACAGTGCATTAACTATCTACATATGGATAAGATTTCCATCTACCAATTATAAAAGGCCAATTGCTTGGCTCTCCATATATACCTATGGGCGTTTCCCCACTCTTGAGGATCCCCCCTATGCCGCATGCTGCTCTCAGCACGCGGCATCCCTGGCGCATGCCCAGGCGTCCCCCTCAGAGTGCGGGGTCATCAAAAGGCACCATTTACAAGAGCACCAGGAATGCCGCGTGCTGAGGGGGCGCGAGAGGGGCAGCGTTAGGGCGGCTGCACTGTCACCGCCCCTGTCATGGGGAGTGCCCCGGGACCCTGCGCTACTTGAGGAGAGTAGCACGGGACTTAAGGTAAGTGGGGAAAGGCCCTATAATATCCTAGGTTCTTGAGAAGAACCCGATGCGTATGAAGGCCAACAATGGCTGAAGATCTGGTGATTGCGATTTCATATAACAACAATGATACACATGTGCTTTACTGTATTACAGAAGCAAGAAAAGACAGGATCCTGCCCCAAAGAGGCTGAAATTTGATTGTACTTGGAGGGTGGTAACGACAATTATGGAAGGCAAAGGAATCAAAGGGTAAATGAAGAACTACAGCAGCATGGATGAATCCTTATGGGATTCAGCCCAAGGCATTCTGGGACAGGGCGGAGGCGGATAGGGCGTGGCAGGAGTGTAGGGCGCACACGTGCCCCAGGCACAGTTCCCCCTCGCTCCGTCCCTGGTTGAGGCTATCCTCAAGTTTAAGCAACCTTTATCGTCGTTCACGTGTATTCTCACACAGAGTGGCTGAGTTGTGCTACCCCCTCCCCAATCCTAATTGCTTCATTCAGCAGGCAATTGTTTAAACAGCCAATAAAATCAGCCACAAATCATATACGTCAGTGTTCAATAAATTCTGTGTTTTGTAAAATTCTACCCTTTGGCGTTTTGTCTGAGCAGTCCCTAGTGATGCAAATGGCTGCCAATCCTTTGCGCACGTGTGCTTTGAAAAACCTAGACACAAACCCGTTCGGCAGGCATTCACAACTGTTTGTCGTGAACGTAACGGGCTGGCTGGTCAGCTCACATACGACCCATACCTTCAAATATGAAAAGTTCAACTGTTGAATGTGTTCATGGTGAAATTCACAGTACCTATAGTCAGAGTGTTAGAGTAGAATGTTGAAGACTCGGGTTCTGAATCATCACACTGGTGGTAACTGATGGTGGCCATGGGTCCATCCCTTGGCCGCCAATGACATTTTTTACCATTTGTTGTTCTTTAAAAATGGATGCAAGGCCCTGATCCAGAAAGGGCACGTGACATGGTGGGCCCAGGAGTTCTTGTTCCCCCACCCTCCCTTTCAAGTGTGGAAACCATCATGGGCTGAAATGCGAGTGCTTTAAAAGGGCATTCGCAGCTGCAGGATGGACCCGCAACCCTTGCCACGGAAGTGCCCCAGGTAAGCTTGAGCCAGTCACTCTAGCCTACCTCACGTGGTTGTTGTGACGATATAATGGAAGTAGGAAGAACAATGTTGGGAGCTGTTTCGAGTCCCCACTTGGAGAAAAACAGGTCATTTAATATGACACTGTGGTCCGTGCGTCAAAGAAAGAAAAAGCGAAATGTTCCCTGAATTAGCACGACTGTCTTTCTTGAGCAATATTTTGGATCCTGGCCAAAAGTGCCGGTTGTTGCTCCTGAAATGATCAACTTGACATCTCTCTCTCTTTTTCCAAGTTTCTTTTATTTTCTCTCTCTCTGCTGTGATATAGGTAGTTTTCCTTCCTGGTTCCCCCTTACGAATGGCCAGAAGTTTGCAGAAGTTATGCAAAAAGTTCGGCACTGACATTTTCCAATGTGCCTTTCTCTCGGTGTGTGTGAAATGTAGTTTGTAATTGAAACCTGGCAGGGGGTGCTATTACACTTCAATAATATTTGTGAGCCCAAACTTTGCTAAGAGCCTGAGCCAAGTATATCTCTGCCTCCAGCTTAAAAGGCGAGCGAGAGAGAACGAGAGAGAGAGAGAGAGAAAGAGAGAAAGAGACAGGGAAGCTGGGAGGAGGGACAAATCAACGCAGATGACACCGGCACGCTCCCGCTTTATGCTGTGTGTGGCATCGCTAACAATTTCACAAAGCTTCCCTAACAGGAAGCTGATTCTCTAAGTAGGGATCCTAATTTGATTTTTTTCCTCTCTCTTGCAGTTCAGCAAAATGAGAAACGTGCCGTTCCTATATTGGCTCTACTCCTCTCTGGCCCGTAAGCAGCAGGTAAAAATCTATTCGGCACGCTGCCCATTTTATTCATTCGAGCTCTCAGTGGCCACCTGATATTGCAAACTAGGTTTTTTTTTTCCTTGAAGACTTTTAGATGTCTGCTTCTCAAGGTTTTGTGGTAGAATTAGAAAGATGGAGAGGTCCAAGGGCACAGTCTAATTCCTCGGTCTCTCCAGGTGGGGCTGACTTATACGGGCTTCGGTGGCCGCCGTTCTGCAAACTGGCGCTCTTGTTCTTTATATAGTAGTTTTAATGCATTTTCAAGAGTGGAGGAAGAAGCAGTGTTCCTGTGGTCAAAATTAGGGATGTGAACCTGGCTAGGAAAATGATCTGAAGCAGTCCTGTTCGGGTACGATGTTTTCTTACCACAATCTTACACTGGCATGGATTCAGGCACATCTCAGTGGCGTACCGCCCATGGGGACATGTTGGATCACATGTCCCCAGGCGGAGGGGGTGGCGGAAAATGGTCACACCCTTTTGTGTATGGGGAGTGGCGGCTGTGGGACTGTTTCTTCAAGGCCAAGGGATCTTGCTAGTGATGCTCCTAGCCCCGGGGAGCATGGCCTTCCCCTCGCTCACTCTCACGGGCCTGCCTGGGAGGCGAGACCAGGCAATGGTGGCTGAGGCAGCAGCAGATGCTTGGAGCTGCTGAGGTGCAGGCTGAGCTGGAGCAGTTTCCTCAGTGGGCGGGTGAGTAGCATTCTGGAAGGTGTGGCCGACTGGGGCCCAGCAAAACAGGCTGGCCCAGTGCGGCTGACCCACCACAGAGGGACCAAGAGCGAGGCCCTTGGCCGAGTCTGGGCCCCATGCAGGCTGCCTCTGCCTCAGGAGGGATCAGGGCTTACTGAGGCCCATTTGGGCTGGGCCCGCAGAGGGTCACGTGGGGCAAGAGCTGGGCCTGGGTGGTGGTGGAACTCCTTATGGCGGGGGCGAGCTTGACTCCCCCTCAGGAGAAGGCACGTAGACTGGGAGGCAAGGGAAGGCTGTCTCCAGGCAGGGGAGGGGGGAAAGAGACAGAGTGGGAGGTGGATTTTGAGGGTGGTCTCCCCGGATTTTGAACTGGGTTAGCTGGTTTGGTTGATCGTGGTGGGGGATGGCAGCCGCCAATGGGGGGAAACTTCTTCTTCTTCTTCTTCTTCTTCTTCTTCTTCTTCTTCTTCTTCTTCTTCTTCTTCTTCTTCTTCTTATTATTATTATTATTATTATTATTATTATTATTATTATTATTATTATTATTATTATTATTATTATTATTTAGGCTTCTATACTGCCCTCCCCCGGAGGTTTCAGGGTGGTGCACAACAGAAATACATAAATAGAGCGCAGTTAATCTAACTAATCAATTAAATAAATAAATAAGCTCTATATATGTTAAAACCATTCCCTGTCAAAAGAAAGCATTCTAATACAACTTACAAAACTTACAAAAGGCAGCAGATGGCGTCCAACAGCTTAAACCCCCACCCCTGAATGGAAGGGCGACAGGGTCCCCTGATGTTATAGAAAAAATGGGGGATGAGGGGGTGCACGTCAGCGGCTGGTCTCCCCAATAGCCCGGTGGATCAGCTCAGTCTTACAGGCCCTGCGGAACTCATTAAGGTCCTGCAGGGCCCAGACAGCTGGTGGGAGAGCGTTCCACCAAGCAGGGGCCAGGGCCGTAAAGGCCCTGGCCCGAATGGAGGCCAGCTGCATCATTGGGGGGCCAGGGACCACCAGTAAAATGGCCTCCGCTGAATGTAGAGTCTGGGTTGGGACATATGGGGCAAGATGGTCTTGTAAGTACGAGGGCCCCAGACCGCGTAAGGCCTTAAAGGTTAACACCAACACCTTGAAAATGATTCGGAACTCAACTGTGAACCAATGCAGGCGGCACAACACAGGTAAAATATGATCTCTAATGGCACTCCCCGTGAGTAGACGAGCCGCCGCATGTTGGACCAGTTTTAATTTCTGAATCAGATGCAAGGGAAGGCCTGTGTAGAGTGAGTTGCAATAGTCTAATCTGGAGGTGACCGTTGCATGGACCACAGTGACTAGATCCGCTTGGGAGAGGAAGGGGGCCAGTGGCCAGGCTTGACAGAGATGGAAAAATGCAACCCGGGTTACCTGGGCCACCTGGGTCTCCATTGAAAGAGACAAATCCAGGTGGACCCCCAGGCTACGAACGGAGGGGGTCGGTGCCAATAAGACCCCCTCCCACACCAGCGGCTGAAAATCCCCTTCCTCCCCCTCACGGCCCAGCCAGAGAATCTCCGTCTTCTCTGGATTCAGTTTTAACCTGCTCTGCCTCAACCAACCAGCAACCGACTCCTAACAATGCTGTAGAGCCACCGGGGGGGGGGGGGGGCAGCCGCTCCCCTCTCCATCAGCAGAATGAGATGAGTGTCATCGACATATTGATGGCACATCAGCCAAAAGCTCCGTACCAGCTGAGTAAGGGTCACATATAGATGTTAAAGAACAACGGGGACAACAGTGCCCCCTGAGGCACACCGCAATGAAGCAGGCACCTCCGGGAGGCATGGTCCCCGCACCACACTTGCTGACTCCGGTCCCAGAGAAACGAGGCAATCCATTGAAGGACAGTGCCCCGCACCCCGGAAGCGGCCAGGCGGTGGGTCAAAAGATGCGATGGTGCGACCACATGCAAACTCCTGCGGTAAGATCTAATAATACCATGCAGCACCCGATCCGCCTCGATCGAGTTGCATACGGAGCATATCTGTGACAGCTACGAGAACAGTCTCCGTCCCATGCCCAGCACAGAAGCCGGACTGGAAGGGATCGAAAGCCGACGTGTCCTCCAGGAAGCCCTGAAGCTGTTCCAACACTGATTATCACTGATTATGTAACATGTAATAACATGTAAATGGTTTGCAGTTGCTGCTACTGAATGTCACAGTTTGCATTCTCTCATTTTTGAAAGTGTTGTGAAATTCACTGAAGTAAGAGTTTGCAGCTGGGAATGTCAAAGGATGTGTTGGAAGCCACTTTTCTGATTTTATGGGCTTCAATATCCTTTATGGAGCTCATGAAAAAGGATTCAGTATCTATTGAGAATAACGGTTGGCTGGTTAGTTGGGAGACAATCGGAATAAAAAATTGATTAGCAACCAGGCACCATGGAATTTGAACCAAGGGTTATTTATAGTGCAGGGGAAAGTATCTATCTCACTGATATCTGTTTTCTTGTTTATTTGCTTCTTGATGGTGTCTGCTACGGATGTCAGCCTCCAGGAACTTCCTGAAGTTCCTCTGGAATTACAGTTTATCTCCAGACTACAGAGTTGTTTTCCTGGAAAAAAATGGATGTTTTGGAAGGTGGCCTTTATGGCATCGTACCTCACTGAGGTCCCTGCAGAGGCGAAGCTACCAGGGGACGAGAGTGCTTGTATGAATGCAGGCTTGCTGTGGGGGACGCAAAAATTGCAGGTTCATTTGTGGTTTCTTGGTATTTTTAGTGTTTTTCAGTTTTTGGCCTGCAGGGGGTGCTGTTTTTAGGCTAGCAGCCCCAAAATTTCAGAGATTTTTGGGAGACTCTCCTGATGATGCCACCCAAGTTAGGTAAGGTTTGGTTCAGGGAGTCCAAAGTTATGGACCCCCAAAGGGGGTGCCCATCCCCCATTGTTTCCAATGGGAGCTAATAGGAGATGGGGACTATACTTTTGAGGGTCCATTACTTTCGACCCCCTGAATCAAACTTCACCAAACCTGGGTGGTATTATCAGGAGAGTCTCCTAAAGAGACCCTGAAATGTTGGTGCTGCTAGCTTAACAATTGCACCCCTGACAGCAGGCACCCCCAAAATTTCCCCAGATTCTCCTTTTAAATCCACTCCCTTTGGCATGGATTTAAAGAAGAAGGAGAAGAAGGAGAAGAAAGAAGGAGAAGAAGGAGAAGAAGAAGAAGGAGAAGAGGAGGAGGAGGAGGAAGAAGAAGAGGAAGATGAGGAAGAAGAGGAAGATGAGGAAGAAGAGGAGGAGGAGTTTGGATTTATATCTCCCCTTTCTCCCCTCTAGGAGACTCAAAGGGGTTTACAATCTCCTTGCCCTTCCCCCCTCACAACAAACACCCTGTGAGGTAGGTGGGGTTGAGAGAGCTCGAGGAAGGCTGTGTGACTTAGCCCAAGGTCTCCCAGCTAGCGTGTGTGGGAGTGTACAGGCTATAAGCCTCCACAGCTAAGCCTCCACAGCCTCCACAGATAAGCCTCCACAGCTCAGGCGGCAGATCAGAGAATCAAACCCGGTTCCTCCAGATTAGATACATGAGCTCTTAACCTCCTATGCCACTGCATCTTAAAGGGAGAATCTGAGGTCTCCAGTTTAAACATTGAAAGTGATGCTGTTTCATGGTGGGGGAGAATCCACCCCAAAACAACATCACTTTCAATGTTGTTTTAACTGGGGACCCCAGATTCTCCCTTTAAGGTGGATTTTAAAAGAGAATATGGGCTCTCTAGTTTAAACACCATTGAAAGTGATGTGGTTTGGGGGTGGATTCCAGCATTACAGCAGCTGCCCATGGGGGGGGGCGAAACTCAGATTTTGCACCGGGCTCCATTTTCCCTAGCTACGCCTCTGGGTCCCTGTCCCTATCCCTATCGACCCACCCCCACCCCCACCCCAGACCTATCCACTCTGGCTGTTAAGTTCATTCTACTTTCCTCAGGGTTGGTCCTGAACCCACCATTTCTAGTTGCCTATTGCCAAGGCATCCAAAATGGCAGCCAAAGTCTCACTAGGTGAAGTAATCTTGCAAGAGTTCAAGAAACCCTGTTTCTGTAAACAGGTAATAATGTAGGATTATGTGCTCTGGTTCCTTAGGGGGAACGATGACAAAAGTATTGAGGCATGAGCAGAAGCATGGTTACTTAGCAGTGGCGTAATGGCTAAGAGCAGTGGCTAAGAGCAGGTGCATTCTGATCTGGAGGAACCGGGTTGATTCCCAGCTCTGCCGCTTGAGTTGTGGAGGTTTATCCAGGGAAATTCAGATTAGCCTGTACACTCCCACACACGCCAGCTGGGTGACCTTGGGCTAGTCACAGCTTCTCGGAGCTCTCTCAGCCACACCCACCTCACAGGGTGTTTGTTGTGATGGGGGAAGGGCAAGGAGATTGTAAGCCCCTTTGAGTCTCCTACAGGAAAGAAAGGGGGGATATTAATCCAAACTCCTCCTCCTCCTCCTCCTCCTCCTCCTCCTCCTCCTCCTCCTCCTCCTCCTCCTCCTCCTCCTCCTCCTCCTCCTCCTCTTCTTCTTCTTCTTCTTCTTCTTCTTCTTCCACCTCAGTTGGCAAAATATCTTGATTTGTTGAGCACAAAATTTCCCAGATGAATTTATCAATACAAGTTTACCAGTCTAAATCCACTTAATTCTCTCCATCTCCATTAAAATCAACACAAACTGAAGAAATCCACGATCTGCAGGATTAGGTCTTTTATTCGGCCTCATCTTTCTTTTCATTTCATTTGATGTGGGCATTACCTTGTTGGAATTTTTTTCCCCCCAGAAATCGCTTCCTCCTGTGTAATACAGGAAAACTTTTCAGATTTTTAAACAGATTTTTTTGACTTTTATTTTAAATTAAACATCAAACCAGGGAGGGCGATGATCATGTTTTTATTTTTTTTAAAAAAAAATACAGGCAGATGAAAGCTCTGAGTATAAATAATTGACACGCAAGCCGTTCGTGTTGAACACTGGTCTATGTAAACCTCAATGAAATCCTAAAAAGTTCTTTTGTAGAACAAGAGGGGTCCCAAGAATCTGAACAAAGCCACCTTTTCAAACAAGCACGATGTGAAAGAGGAGACCTCTTAGATGTGCCGTGCCACACATTTTAGATTCATGCCCTAGTTATTAAGGAGCTCTGAAGTAGCTGCTGTTATTGAATGTGCTGGATACTGTAATTCATGTATTTGCCTTCATGAGGCATTGAGAAAAGTTCCAAAGCTAACTTGCTATTCCCATGGGACATTGGGGGGGGAGAGAGGGGGGGGGGACAGAGAGAGGAAACCAGAATCCCACATTTTCCTTTCTTATGACTTTTAAAGTTGGTATCCACTTGAAAAGACGTTACTGCTGATGCAGGATTTTGGGGAGGGGATTTTGAGAGAGAAACTTTTATTCTTCCATTAGGAAATCTGCCAAAGCCATAGCTTGAGCTTTTCCTATAATAGTGTTGCCAGTACCAGGTTCGAGAATTCCTGGAGATTGAGGGGAGTGGGGGGCTGGGGGGGAGATCTGATACCCTAAAATCCGCTTCCCAAAGCAGCCATTTTCTCCAGAGGTATATAAAATTAGATGGCAACACGCAACACCTACAGTAGCACACAAAAACAAGACTGGCAAATCAATTGGGAAACACTTCCTTATAAAGAATATGCATGTTAATTATACCATATACTGAACAAAATCTTCTTTATCAATAAACAATGCATAATATTCTTGAGCTTATGTAACCTCAGCTTGTGGGTTCTGTGGGGCAGTACTTGGAATGAGTTGCAACAACAATTTTTAAACAACAAAATGGTTTACTTTTCTTTACAATTCACACTTTTAAAACATCAACATTTAACGTTACAATTCAAGGTCCTGTTCAGGTTGCATTTCAAGTCCTTCTATTTACAGTCTACTGATATTGCCAAGTCCAAATTCTTCTTTGCAAGTTGGCTGGCTCCTGAAGACTCCAAGGGCTTGATGAACAGGTTGCAACATGATGAAGGTCTCCAGGAGAACTCTCACCCATTACAACCACAAAAGAAACCCTGAAACAATAAACTCCAACATTTACAACATAGCAAAAACAACAACTACCTTCCCAGTAGTTCCCAACAATATTGCAATTACCTTAACAAGGTGTTAAGGGCTTATAGAAATCAAGGTCCGAGTCTGGTACCCTTGTCTTTTCCAAAGAGCTCTTTCAGCCTTTCTGCTGCTCTGAGTCTCCACCCCCTTACTGGGTCAACCCATTCTGGGCCAACCCATTCTGGGCATGAGGGTTACACTTACATTACAAAATCTTCATATTGGTTAACAGGGTTTGAGATATATAAAAGAGAGTTTTCTGGCTCACCAGATAAGCCTCTGACACTCAAGGAGTGGGGAATCAAATCTGGTTCTCCAGATTAGAATCCACCTGCTGTTAACTACTACACCATGCTGTCAAAGTCCGATACCATATCTTTCAGCATTGGAATACTTTACTTATGCCTGTTATCCTAATGGCTGAGCTTGTAGTCAATCAAGGAAGTCCAGAAACCCTCCCCCTCACCATCCCCAAGGATCACTTTCCTCTATTTGTGACCTTATTTGGAAAATGTAGCCTTCGTTGTGAAAGTGAAACCAAAAGATGAAGAGACTGCAGTAACAAAAGAGATCAGAACAAAATGAAATAAACCCATGTATAATCTCCTTATTTATGTAGTGTGACCAGACGTCCTGCTTTTGGTGGGACAGTCCCGCACAACTGAAATGTCTCGCGTCCAGCGGGAGGTTTTTTTTAATGTCGATTTTTTTGGAAGGCTGCCGCACTGCCTTCTGGGGCGCTCCCCTGTGACTGGGTGGGAAACAGGGGGTTGGCAGTGCGGCAGCCTCCAGCACGCGTGTCCCGCTTTAAAAAGGTGGAAATCTGGTCACCTTATATTTATGTGATGAACAGAAAGCTGGCGTGATGGTTATTTATTAATTAAAATATTCACTGATCACCTTCCATCAAAAAAAACAGTTGGCAAATAGCTTGTTTACACACCACACACCACAGTTAAAATAATAAAACTATTGTTAGCGGAAGTATCGACGAAACAGAAACTCACATGCAAATCAGCAGGAAGTCTTCCAAAAGGAAACAGTCTTGCATTTTCAATTTTTTTTAATTAAAGAATTTATATGTCACCTGTCCACTTTAAAAATGTGCTTTCTTGGATGCAAATCAGAAACGAATGGACAATACTTCTATTGGTAGCCTGTTCCACTTTGCCACGGCTGATGGCCACATTCCCTGACGTGGGGCACCTGCCAAGGCCCAGGGCTTCTAGTGGTGTCCTTTGACTCCCACCCGCTCATCTGCCATACCACCTGTCTGCATGCCCTTCCCCGTAGTTGCCATAAATAGGGTTGCCAACCACCAGGTGGGGACTGGAGATCATCCAGCATTACAACTGATCTCCAGTCTACACAAATGGCTCACTGAACCCCTTGGAGAAAGGACAGGATAAAAATTACCTTAATACTGCTGATACTGTTTAAAAATTGCTTTAATATTCCAGCTGTTATTAAAACAGTGCGCTCCAGTGTATAAGATTATTCTGACAGGAATTCTGCAGCTGTCAGAGAACGGAGTAACAAAGCACTGACCCTCATCTCTCTCAACTCACGTAGGACAGACAAGAACTCTTTGTCAAAGAAGCAGCATCTTCAAGCTCTGTCAGCCCTTCTGTTTATGTTATTACTTCACTTCATTTATACCCCACCTTTCTTCACAGAGGAGGCCTAAGACAGCTTACACTGTTCTCCTGTGCTCCGCTGTATCCTCACAGCAGCACTTTGAGGAAGGTTAGGATTAAAGCATGTGAACAGTTTAAGGCAGTGGTCTGCAACCTGCGGCTCTCCAGATGTTCATGGACTACAATTGGCCATGGTGGCAGGGGCTGATGGGAATTGTAGTCCATGAACATCTGGAGAGCTGCAGGTTGCAGAACCCCGGTTTAAGGGAAAGTTGCTATCCTCTCAACAAGGGAAGGGGATACCTCACTTCGAGCCCCCTCCCCGCTGTCTCATTCAGCTGTCTGCTGGGGAGACTTACTAGCTGCAAAGGGAGGCCAGCATCAACCTCACTTCCGGAAGTGATGTCATCACATTGCCAACAATAGCTGGAACATTATAGCATTTGAACCAAACTCTATGGTAAGAACAGATTCTGCCAGAGATTTTGCCCAAATACCAAGTTAATGCGCCATGATTGTGGCGTGATAACATTGCTTCCGAGTGACGTCTTCCACATCAATGCCAGCCTCCCTTTACAGCTGTTGGTTCCTCCAAACCCTGAAACAATAAGCTCCAACATTTACAACATAGCAAAAAAAGTAACAGCTACCTTCCCAGTGGTTCCCAACAATATTGGGTATTACCTTAACAAAGTGTTAAGGACTTATAGAAATCGAAAAGAAAGGTCCGAGTCTGGTACCCTTGATAACTTTTCCAAAGAGCTCTTTTCCCGGCCTTTCTGCTGCTCTGAGTCTCCACTTACTTACTGGGTCAACCGATTTTAGACCAACCCATTCTGGGCATGAGGGTTACACTTACATTACAAAATCTTCATGTATTGGTTGAACTTGGGTTTGAGATATATAAAAGAGAGTTTTCTGGCTCACCAGATAAGCCTCTGACACTCAAGGAGTGGGGAATCCGTCTGGTTCCTCAGATTGGAAGATCCACCTAACTGGTAACTACTACACCATGCTGTCAAAGTCCGATACCATATCTTTCAGCATTGGAATACTTTACTTATGCCTGTTATCCTAATGGCTGAGCTTGTAGTCAATCAAGGAAGTCCAGAAACCCTCCCCCTCACCATCCCCAAGGATCACTTTCCTCTATTTGTGACCTTATTTGGAAAATGTAGCCTTCGTTGTGAAAGTGACAAGATGAGATGAAGAGACTGCAGTAACAAAAGAGATCAGAACAAAATGAAATAAACCCATGTATAATCTCCTTATTTATGTAGTGTGACCAGACGTCCTGCTTTTGGTGGGACAGTCCCGCTTTTGACTAATCTGTCTCGCGTCCCGCGGGGTTTTTTAAATGTCCCGATTTTTGGAAGGCTGCCGCACTGCCTTCTGGGGCGCTCCCCTGTGACTGGGTGGGAAACAGGGGGTTGGCAGTGCGGCAGCCTCCAGCACGCGTGTCCCGCTTTAAAAAGGTGGAAATCTGGTCACCTTATATTTATGTGATGAACAGAAAGCTGGCGTGATGGTTATTTATTAATTAAAATATTCACTGATCACCTTCCATCAAAAAAAACAGTTGGCAAATAGCTTGTTTACACACCACACACCACAGTTAAAATAATAAAACTATTGTTAGCGGAAGTATCGACGAAACAGAAACTCACATGCAAATCAGCAGGAAGTCTTCCAAAAGGAAACAGTCTTGCATTTTCAATTTTTTTAATTAAAGAATTTATATGTCACCTGTCCACTTTAAAAATGTGCTTTCTTGGATGCAAATCAGAAACAAATGGACAATACTTCTATTGGTAGCCTGTTCCACTTTTGCCTGCGGTAGTATTACATTCCCTGACGTGGGGCACCTGCCAAGGCCCAGGGCTTCTAGTGGTGTCCTTTGACTCCCACCCGCTCATCTGCCATACCACCTGTCTGCATGCCCTTCCCCGTAGTTGCCATAAATAGGGTTGTCAACCACCAGGTGGGGACTGGAGATCATCCAGCATTACAACTGATCTCCAGTCTACACAAATGGCTCACTGAACCCCTTGGAGAAAGGACAGGATAAAAATTACCTTAATACTGCTGATACTGTTTAAAAATTGCTTTAATATTCCAGCTGTTATTAAAACAGTGCGCTCCAGTGTATAAGATTATTCTGACAGGAATTCTGCAGCTGTCAGAGAACGGAGTAACAAAGCACTGACCCTCATCTCTCTCAACTCACGTAGGACAGACAAGAACTCTTTGTCAAAGAAGCAGCATCTTCAAGCTCTGTCAGCCCTTCTGTTTATGTTATTACTTCACTTCATTTATACCCCACCTTTCTTCACAGAGGAGGCCTAAGACAGCTTACACTGTTCTCCTGTGCTCCGCTGTATCCTCACAGCAGCACTTTGAGGAAGGTTAGGATTAAAGCATGTGAACAGTTTAAAGGCGGTGGTCTTACCCACTGACCCTGCGGCTCTCCAGATGTTCATGGACTACAATTGTAGCCATGGTGGCAGCGGGGGCCTGATGGGGTGTGGTCCATGAACATCACTCTGGAAAGCTACAATTGCAGATTCCATTTAAGGGAAAGTTGCTATCCTCTCAACAAGGGAAGGGGATACCTCACTTCGAGCCCCCTCCCCGCTGTCTCATTCAGCTGTCTGCTGGGGAGACTTACTAGCTGCAAAGGGAGGCCAGCATCAACCTCACTTCCGGAAGTGATGTCATCACATTGCCAACAATAGCTGGAACATTATAGCATTTGAACCAAACTCTATGGTAAGAACAGATTCTGCCAGAGATTTTGCCCAAATACCAGGGTGTCGCCATGATTGTCAGCATGATAACATTGCTTCCGGAAGTGACATTGACACATCAATGCCAGCCTCCCTTTACAGCTGTTAAGTTCCTCCCCATCCCTTGCCAGGGATATCTGACAACCCTAGGTCAAGGTCACTCTGGCTGTTTTTGCACTGTCAAAATATCCCAGGATGAGCACAGAAAATTTCCCTGTGGAGCCAGGAATTCCACATGGCTCTCAAAGCTGCACAGGTTCTGCCCCGGTGTTCCCCCACAATATTTACCTTAGCCCGGGATTTTCAAAAATCGCCAGTTTGGAGGTTCTTTCTAAAAATCCTGGTTTGACCCTGCTTGTGCCTACTTCCGTGCAAAAAAAAAAAAATCAGGAGCAGGACCAGTTCATTTTTCCTGCCCAGCTGCCTGATCTTCCCGACTGACGTCCATTCAAGCTGCCACTCAAAAGCAACAGCCAATCAGAACGATCACTTGGTATAGTTTTCTCTGTACAAACTTTATTTTACATCAATTAGCAGACCTATTCACTAGTTTTCTCCCTCTAACAACAAAATCTTACTTGAAACCATGAAAAACAAAGATCCATTTCTTCCATTCCCACAGCACATACACAAAAACAAAGTTTATTTTTCCTGCCCAGCTGCCTGATCTCCCCGCCTGACATCCATTCAAGCTGCCACTCAAAAACAACAACCAATCAGAATGCGGGATGCCAGGCAAGCTCACAGGTGCTTGCAGCTGCCGCTCAAAAACAACAGCCAATCAGAACACAGGACACTGGACATGCTCAGACATGCTTCCAAAGTAAATACAGAAGTTGGGCTCATGCGGGCCAAACTGGAGCATTTCCTACTGGTCCTAATTCTGCTCCTGGGCAGAAGCGGGGAGCTGTGCATAGGCAGAAACTGGGATAAAAAAGCCCAGGTATATATGATCCCGGTTCAACCCCATTGTACTTGTGCCATGCAAAAACGACCCTTGCCATCTTCCAAGACAGAGTGGGGATTTGAACCTGGGTCTCCCAGCTCCTAGTCCAAAATTCTAACCGCTGCAGCACTTCTAGAAAGCTGCAGCTTCTCTGTTTTCATCAGCGCAGTCTCACAAAATTGGAAGCAGGCTCAATCCGATATCATCTGGACACAGGGTGCATGGTTTCACCCTCTTATGAGACAACTTTATTAAATTGCCAGGGGGACAATATCTTTTATAAGGATAAAGAACGGGTTGGTTGGCTGCGTGCGTGCGTTTTTTAAGTGGCCTTTTCCTCCAGAACACTCCATCAGATCCCACCTTCCCCTTTTCCAGTCAGCAAATATTTTTCATTCCTATTAATTCTCCCCCTTCTTGATCACAGCAACAGGCAAACGAGGAACCCGCGAGGGACTTGCTCTGTTTTCATTTACAGCGGGGGTAAACCTGCCGTTCGTTCTCGTTCCTCCATTTGAGCCACTGAGAGAACGAGAGGAAGGGAGGGAAGGATTTGGCTCACCAAATCCACTCTTTATTCTGACATGTCTATAGCACAACTCCCTGATGGAAAGCAATAAGTACATAGTTATTGAGCTAGTGCAACACTGGAAATACGCAGCGCTCCTGCCCCGTTGGCTGCTGCTGTGCTAGAAGGTTTCAGAGAATCTTTGTTTACATCAGTGCTTCTGCTATCATCTGCTCAGATGGGAAATCAGTAATTTATAAAAGGGCACTGGGAAGCCTTAGATTCTCCGACTGATCTGTTTATCCTAGAGCATTTCCATGGCTCCCATCACCAACATCAACTTGTTTCAAGGATAAAATAGCAGGAAGGGGTCCATGGTGGTTTCTCTTCACTGCTTCTTCCCCCTCCCAACAGCCAATGCCCTCACACAGAGCAAGAGATCTTTTTGGCCATGAAACTCACTGGGGACTGCCTGTGGTGGGTTTTCCAGGCTGTGTGGCCATGGTCTGGTGGTTTTCGCTCCTCACGGTTCACCCTCATCTGTTGTGGGCATCTTCAGGGGCATGTCAAGGTAAGATGTGTTCCTCTCTGGCACCTTCCACGCATGCAGAATAATGCACTTTCGATCCACTTTCAATGCACTTTGCAGCTGTATGGAATAGCAAAATCCACTTGCAAACCATTGTGAAAGTGGATTGAAAGTGCATTATTCTGCATATGCAGAAGAGGCCTCTGTGGTACACCAGACCATGGCCACACAGCCCAGAAAACCTACAACAGCCAGTTGATTCCAGCTATGAAAGCTTTCACAATTCACTGGATGACTTTCATCCAATCGCTGTTTCTAATTTACCTCATAGGGTTGTCGTTACTGATGAAATAGAGGGGGGGCAAACCATGTATACTGCCCATGGGAGAAAAAGGTCGCTGTGTTGGAATAAGCGACTTCTGCATGCCTGGACACTGGGGGGTGCTGTGTATCTCACTCTAACTGTGATGTTGCCTCTCTTGTTTGCCCTCCTTGTCTGGGCCAGGAGACCGCCCACTGACTTCCTTTCTTCCCCATGCTGGTTTCACTTCTGTTCTAGCCTTTGACCTGAGCGCATGGTCAATAGCAGCCTGCCACAGTGGGGCTTTCCCACTGTAGTATTCTCCTTACCTGCACACACGTGATGGCACGTTAGTTGTGCCCACTTGTTGTAGGGAAAGTAATTTCTTTAGACTAGGGTTTCTTTCTATCTACCCTTTTTCCAGGAACAAAGCTGTGAACTGGAGATGCTTGAATAAATGTAAGTTTTACTTTTTACATTTATCTCTTGGGAAGTTTCTATAAACTGCACTCACACACACTACTGGGCAGATCCATGACTCTAAACTAAATCTGACCTATGGGATGACATCACATCACAACGTTGACTAGGCAGACTATGTTTATGGGGTGGTTTGCCATTGCCTTGCCCAGTCATCTACACTTTACCCCCTAGAAAGCTGGGTACTCGTTTTACTGACCCTGAAGGGACGGAAGGCTGAGTCAACCTTGAACCGGCTACTTGCAACTGACTTCCATCAGGATCGAATTCAAGTTGTGAGCAGAGCTTTGACTGCAATACTGCAGCTTACCACTATGTGCCACAGGGCTCCCGGGAGAGAATGGCAAATAGAAATTGGTAATGACTTCAATCGACAAAACCCAAATCGTTTCCAGGTCACTGAAGTGCTTAAGGTGATCTTTTGTTACAGTCTAGGTTTCAGAAAATTCTGGATAGAACATTCTAGAAAGGAATCCTGCAGCTTTTAGAGAATAACTGTGCCAGATATTTTTGTCTCATCAAAATCAGATGATGATGGAGACGTCCAGTGATGGGATCCAAAAATTTTAGTAACAGGTTCCCATGGTGGTGGGATTCAAACTGTGGCGTAACGCCAATGGGGCTGGGTGGGGCACAATGGGGCGTTGCCGGGCATTCCGGGGGCAGGGCATTCCTGGGCGGGGCTGTGGCAAGGATGCAGCCACTGCGCTGGTCCTTGGGTGGGAAACGAATGCACGCAGGCGCAGGCTGCCACGCACGCCGGCGCACCTCCTGCTAGACTGCTTCAAGTTCTGCACACTACTGCTGAGAGGAGGGGCGTAACTAAGGCGAAAATCACGTGGCAAAATCACCAATTAGTAACCCCCTCTCGGCACACACAAATAATTAGTAACCTACTCTCGGGAACCTGTGAGAACCTGCTGGATCCCACCTCTGGAGACGTCGTCTTAATTGGATTCAATTTGGGTTCCTCACTGAAGGCTAGAGTTGCCGATCACCAGGCATGTCCTAGAGACCCACCACTAATACAACTGATCTCCAGACAACAGAGATCAGTTCACTTGAAGAAAATGGCTGCTTTGGAGGGTGGACTGTATGGAATTATATCCCACTGAGGTCTCTTCCCTATGCAAAACCTGCCTTCCTCAAGCTCCACCCCCAAATTTCCAGGTATTTCAAAATTAAAGGTTGCCAATGCTACTGAAGGCCTAAAATGGCTGTCAAAGGATTCTTTTTCATTGGGCAATAAAATGGATTCCAGTTGAATACCTACTTGATTGATTGGATCTACTTGTCAGGGATATTTAGTTCTGGTGTTAGCAGGGGGTTGGACTAGATGGCCTTGGTGGTAACCTTTCAACTCTGAAATTAAACAAATAAATAACTCCCAAATCCCCAATGAAAATTTGTTGAAATTGTTTCCATGTGGAAGGCCAGAATTTGCTTCACAGAACTCCTTTGTCACTTGAAGATTTACAGATTTGTTTTCTGTTTGTAAAAGAAAACCTAAACCTATTATTTGTTACACTTCTGACCTAGCTTTTAATCAACTCCTTTCATACCCTTGAAATGCACTGTAGCAAGCATTTCTATAGGGGAAAAAAATCATTAATCATATTATAATACAAGCTGTGAAAACTGTTTGGAATATTGTTCCAAAAAATGAGGTTTTGCACCTTTTCGTTTTCATACGCTCGATTCAGCTTGCGGACTGTGAACTAAACAAAGACTGTGAAGGAATCGAGTTTCTTGCTGCAAACTATAGGCTGGGTGCGTTATTATTGTTATGTGAAAGCATTTATCAACTATTTGCATCACCTTTCCTCCGGGAGCTACAGGCTGCCTTATATTATCAGCACAACAGTCCTGCCTGATTGGTAAATTAGGACCATGATGGTCCCTTGTGTTTTTTATTGTGGACTGTCAAGATCCCGTGAAAATCTGCTGGCAATTTAGCTTTCCCCGGGCTCTTGCCAAGAATCTTTGGAGTGGGTCAGGAGAAGGTGGCATGGGGAACGTCTGCCTTGTTTTTCCTTTTTCTTTTATTCAGGCACAAAATTATTTTCTCACCCTCTAGCCAGGCTGTACCTGCCTTCTCTCTGGTGTGGCCTTGGAGACTCCACTTTGCCTGTGAATGCTGCTAGTGACTTTGCTGGGTTACTTCACTGGGATGCTAGTTACTTCACTGAGCCCTACGGGGATAGGGCGGGATATAAATTTAAATAAACAACTACTAATAAATACCTAGGGCAGGGGCTAGAGAGCTGTATTGAAATGTCGTTCCAGCAAAGGGCTGCAGGCAGTGGTGAGATCCAAAAATTTTAGGAACAGGTTCCCATGGTGGTGGGATTCAAACAGTGGCGTAGCGCCAATGGGGCTGGGCGGGGGCGGGCATTCCGAGGGCGGGGCATTAATAATTTCTCTGTTACTGTAAAAAAAAAGTTCCTAATTTCCAGCTGGTATCTTTCTGTCCATAATTTGAACTCATTATAGCAAGTCCTATCGTCTACTGCCAACAGAAACAACTACTTCTCCTCTGCCTGTCAAATACTTATTACTTTCAAATACTTAATTTTGTTTCTAGAAATCAAAAGAAGGATACTTTCCTTAAACAAGGAACTTTACCATATTACTAAAACATGTTTTTAAAACAGCCCAAGGGGGGGAATTATCCCGTTTTCTACCTTCGCTAACCAGCCACATAGGAAACAACAGGACTTTATGATTTTTGGACCTAATGGAATTTCTAACGGAAAAGCAGACCCAATTAGTAACCCTCTCTCGGCACACACAAATAATTAGTAACCTACTCTCGGGAACTGGTGAGAACCTGCTGGATCCCACCTCTGGCTGCAGGTGGTTGTACAATGAGATTCTGTTCAATAGATTGATTTCTACAGGGGGGTTGATAGAACCTGAATTCAGATGCACTTTGTTTTAGGCCAACATATTAGCTTCATTCATTCATTCATTCATTCATTCATTCATTCATTCATTCATTCATTCATTCATTCATTCATTCATTCATTCATTCTATTCCTTGCTTTTCTTCCCCATGGGAAACCAAACCAGCTTACAATATTGTCCACTTTTCCTCCATTTTATTCTCGCAATCACCACCATATGAGGTAGCTTAACCTTAGACTGGTCCGAGGGTACCCAGCAAACTTCCATGACTAAATTGAGATTTGAACCTGCATCTCCCATTAGGGTTGGAGATTCGGCCAGTCCAAATCCGAATTTTTACCGAATCTGCATTTGATCGGACGGATTCGAGGCGAGGAGGAGAACCGAATCTAACGAACTGTCGAATCCTAACAGATCCGAATCCATGGGATTGGATCACACCAATTAGTTTTTATTTTTGGGTTTTTTCACGTTTCGGCCTGCAGGGGGCGCATTTTTAAACATATCAGCACCAAAATTTCAGGGTATCATCAGGAGACTGTCCTTATATTGAGGAGTTTGAGGTTAGGGGCCAAGTTATGGACCCAAAGGGAACTATCTCCCATTCTTTCAATGGGAACTAAGGAGATGAGGCTACTTTGAGGGTCCATAACTTTAGCTACCTGGAGGTATCATGGACAAGTCTGTCTACAAATGCACCTACAGGCACCCCAATTGCACAAGATTCTTTGTTCTTCAGTGACTTGGCGCTGCATTGCTGTCAATAGAGGAGGTGATGATAGAGGGCTGTGGAGTGCACATTTTTCATGGTAAACCCACAAAACTTTCAGGGTATCTTCAGGAGAGTCTCTGGATGACACCATCCAGGTTTGGGGAACTTTACTTCAGGGGCAGTGGGAGATGGACCCTACCCTTTCGGTCCACATAGAATTAAACCCCCCTGTAAACAATTCCCAAACCTGGATGGTGTCATCCAGAGACTCTCCCTGAAGATACCCTGAAAGTTTTGTGACCATACACAGCAGAAATGTACCTCACAGCCCTCTACCAAATTCCCCATTGACAGCAATACAGCTAGGGTACTGCAGAACAAAGAAGCTTGGGCAAATTTCGGGGGGGTGCCTGCAGGGGATGCATTTTGAGATGTATAGGCACCAAATTATCAGGGGTATCATCAGGTGACTGTCCCGATGTTGTCCACCAAGTTTGGTGCAGTTTAGTTCAATTGTATGGACCCTCAAAGGGAGTGCAACTATCTACATTGTTTCCAGTGTGGTAGCTGATGGGGATGGGGCCATTGCTGAGGTCCATAACTTTGAAATACTAGACAAACTGCAAACTTTCAGGGTATCAGGACAGTCTCCTGACAGCCACCCTAGTGTCCTTAACTTTTAAAATGCTGGTTGCGTGTTTCACGCTCACTCCCCATAACCAGACTTCATGTGCAGGCGGTGGTATGAAAAAAACCGGAATTTTTTAAGCTAGTGGCGCAGATTTCAGGGGCATCATCGGGAGACTGTCCTGATGACACCCCAAGTTTAATTGCAGTTTTGGTTCAGGGGCAAAGTTATGGACAGCCCTCTCAAGGGAATTTTCTATGCAATGAGCTAAAGGAGATGGTGGCTACCATTTTGAGGGGTCCATAACTTTGGCCCCCTAAACTAACTGCACCAAGCAGGGGGTGCTGTGATCTCCCCAGTGATGCGCCCTGATATTTTAGTGCTGATATGTCTAAAAATGCGCCTACGAGTCACCCCAAAATTTGCCCAAGATTCTTTTTCTGCAGTGACTTCTGCATTGCTGTCAATGGGGAGTTGGGGGCTGTGCGGTTGCACATTTATCGGGTACAGTCACAAAATGTTCAGGAAGTCTTCAGGAGGGAGTCTTTGGATGACACCACCATCCAGGTTTGAGGAACTTGCTTATGGGGGCAGTGGGAGATGGACCCTACCCATAACACTGGGCAGCAGGCAGCGGTCACCAAACCTGGATGGTGTCGTAATACTCCCTGAAGACACGCCTGAAATATTAGGTTTACCAGCGAAGAAATGCACTCCACACCCTCCTTCCCATTGGCACAATGAACCAACCAGCCACTACAGAGCACAGAATCTGGGGAAATTGTTGGGTGACGATTGCAGTTTTAAGCCTCACCAGAATTTCAGGGTATCATACAAGTACGTGTCCCTATGATACTTACTCCACAAGTTTGGTGAAGTTTGGTTCAGGGGTTCAAAGGTTATGTGGACCTTAAAAGTGTAGCCCCATTTCCTGTTAGCTTCCATTGGAAACAATGGGGATGGGAGCACCTTGCTTTTGAGGGGTCAGCAACTGCCCCTATAGCCAAACAGGAATATCATCGATCTCCAGACTCGATATCCTGAAAGTTTAGATAACTGCTAGCTTTAAAAGTGCACCCCTGCAGGCCAAACGACAAAACGCGAAATTCAAAAAAAAAAATAATAAAAGCGGACCGAATTTTTTTTGGATTTACTTGAATTTTCGGGCATATCGGAAATCGGCGGCTATTCGATGATTCAGTTCGAGACTGCCCTAAAATCATTTTATGCCCCAAAATACCCAAATCCGAATTTTACCGAATTTTTTTAGTATTGACCAACCCTATCTCCCATATTGTAGTATGACAGTAAACACTACGTCATTCTGGCTCGCATCTTATAACATACTCATTCCAAAAGTAATAACGTTGTCAACATCTGGCACAATTGATAAGATCTTTTCATAAGTGATATGAGAGTAGCTAAATTCTGTCCCAAAGTAATATTTGCCAGGGATTTCAATGCTTGGCACAGAATGACAGTGGATCTTTCCAAACTTGTATCTATCCACCCGGTTATATCTCACCACAGAAGTCAGTGCAGCACGCATGAAGGGAAACCAGCAGCATGCTGTAGCCCGTTCTCATCAGATGTTGGCAGCTAAACAGGCTCAGCATTTGGAAGGGAGACCACCAAGGAAGACTCTGCAGAGGAAAGCAAGAGCAAACCACTTCAGCTTCTCACTTACCTTGGAAGCCCCTTGGAAGTTAGCTGCAGTGCGATAGTGCTTTACACACACGCATGGTTCCTGTTTTCTCCATTTTATCTGCACAACAATTCTGTGAGATAGGCTAGGCTGAGACAGAAAGTGGGCCATGGTCACCCATGGTCACGCAGAGGAGATATTTGAATCTTGGCCTCCCTGGTTCTGGAGGATACTGGTTTCAGTTCTTGATGTTAGCTTTCATGCTGTGTTTCAGAATGTCTCCCTAGATTCTGGAGTTCCCAACACCTGAGAGACAGCATGGTGTAGTCGTTAAAAGTGGCGGACTCTAATATGGAGAACCGGGTTTGATTCCCCACTCCTCCACATGAGTGGTGGACTCTGATCGGGTAAAGCCAGTTCGTTTCCCTGAAGCTTGCGGGATGAGACCTTGGAGTAGTAACAGTTCTGTCTGAGCTCTGTCATCCCCACCTACTCCACAAGGTGCTCATTGTGGGGAGAGGAAGAGAAGGAATCTGTAAGCTGCTTTGAGACTCCTTACGGTAGAGAAAATCCAAACTCTTCTTCTGATTTAGTTTCTACAGTGTTATGTGATCCTCGGGTTCTCTCCCTTTTCCTGATGGGAGACGCCTGGAGTGAGAAGGTCAGAAATGCTTCTGTGCTCCTTTGAGTCTTGCCAGCACTGAAGGATCTCAAATCATGCAGAAGAAGCATGCACGACTCCCTCCTTTCTCTGAAAAAAATTATAAACTCTACCATATTTTTTATTTGTTTATTATTTACATTTATTCCCCACTATTTATTACATAGGCTACAATAATGCTCCAAATAGTCTTAGATGGCAATGCAAATATACAGTGCACCTTTAATGTCAACATAGAATGGATGGACATGCAATGTGAACCCAGAGTTCAAGGGGAAGGAAATATCCTTTCAAAACCGTTACTCCAAATGGAGCATCCCAACACCGAATCTCCATGTAGTCCAAATGGATGAGGCCCCCGTTTCTAGGCCCATTTTGTGGCAATGTTAAATCCACAGTGTTGATTAGAGGTTCTTGCCTACAACTTTCCTGGGATTGCAGTGGGGTAAATACAATTCATGTTCACAGCAGAAACATTCTTGCAAAGTGTGCTCCATCAGTGCGAGGCTAATAGTCAAACTGCATGCTGTTCTACTGCCTCTTTCCTCTGCCATTAGGAAATGGGACATCATCCAAGAGGCTCTGCCAGGGTCCCTGATGAATGAGGTGTGTAGTCGAGCACAACTTTTCACGGTCTTTTGACCACCATAGCGTCATCCTCTTCCACTTCCTCAGGTGCTTCAGTCCCCAGTAAATGGGGATTGTACCTGAAGATCCTGAGATATTGGAGGGGGATTGGACATCCTGAGATATTGGACGATTGGATGGATACTTGGGCCCTTTCCGCACGGGCCATTTACAGTGTCCCAGGGATGGCAAAAACGCCATCCCTGGGCAGCTGTTCACACAGGAGGCGCTGCTGAATTGCAGCAGCGCCGACCTGGCTGCCCAGGAGCAGCGTGAAACCACTCCTAATAACCTCGCTCGTTTAGCGAGATTATTCTAAAATGCCAT
This sequence comes from Sphaerodactylus townsendi, assembly GCF_021028975.2. NCBI lineage: Eukaryota > Metazoa > Chordata > Lepidosauria > Squamata > Sphaerodactylidae > Sphaerodactylus > Sphaerodactylus townsendi. The sequence goes on from NC_059430.1 coordinate 19,074,537, forward strand.
CTTCCCATCGGCGCGGTGCGAACCGCACAGCTGGGAAGACGCCGCTTTCCCCATCCCCTCCACTCACCTCGTCCTCCAGCATGCTCTGGAGGCTGTCAGGGACCCACCCACGCTTCCCTTCGACCTCTAGGGGTTGGAGGGCAGCATGGGCGGGTCCCTGACGGCCTCCAGAGCGACGTTGGAGGACGAGATGGGGGGGATCACAGAAGAGGTGGCTCCATGCGAAGCCACCTCTTCTGCACCGGCTACTTCAGGGCCACTCTTTTCTGCCAGTGGAGAGGGGCCCTTTCCGCTGTGCGGAAAGGACCTTGGAGTCCATAATTCTCTAATTGCTGTAGAGCACATCACCCACTGGGAAGAGACCCAGTGGCTTGAATGCAGGGTGAACCCTTTTTTCATTGAGTCTGGGACTCAGTAGGGGTCCAGCAGCATGATCCTACGCAGACTTACTCCAGTCTAAGCCCATTGAAATGAATGCCCTTTGACTGGAGTAACTCTCCCTAGGGTAGCACTGTAAATGAGCTATCACCAGATGCCAGGACAGATGAGAGCGGTGGAAATAACAGGTCAGGTTGGCTTGAGCACCAGCACATCTGCTATTTTCTCTTTTTTTTAAAGGAATTAATGACTATGCATATGTGGAGGGTTTATGAAAATAATCTTCTGGCTATTCCTCTAAGTAATGCTTTTTGCGAACGTGGACTGCGACTTTGCCAAGTCACTCTTTTGCTGTAAAAAGCAAGAGTGAGTTTAAAATACGATTGGAAGCCATCGTGTTTGTGACGGTGCCCCTTTTCCCTAAAAACAAGCGATTTAAAGCTCCATTAAACAAATATCTTTCATTCTTTGGCATCTGATCTCAAGCCCGCTACTTGCTCTTTAAGCCTGATTTACAACAGGGTGCAGGCTGGAATTATCTGGTTAGAACAGTTGTAAAACACCATCAATGTCACAGAGTGTTTTTTTTTATTTTACTTTTAATTTATCACAAGGCAATAGGCAGGGAGCTGAGCCCCAGTTCTGATTTCAGCATAAGCCTGATTATTTTTAAAAATATGATCCAGTGGCGTAGCGCCAAGGGGATGGGGGGTGCATGATGCACCGGGCGTGCCCTGGTGTGAGGCATGGCAGGGGCTCAGGGTGCATGCGTGCCCCGGGCTCAGTTCCCCCTCACTCTGGCCCTGATGTGATCTGATATTTCTTAAAGATAAAGCATGGGAGCTCCCTCTTAATAAGTTCAGGTCTGTTTTTGTGGTGCAGGGCTTAGAGCAGTGGTGGCGAACCTATGGCAGGGGTGCCAGAGGTGGCACTCAGAGCCCTCTCTGTGGACACACGCAAACAGAGTCATTCCCGCCACACACATCTAGGCTGGCCTGAGCCACTGGGCTCGATTATTAGCATGAAACCAAAGACCTAGTTTTGGGGAAGCAGTGTAGGTAACCCTGTTAAGCGCTGTTAAGCCCCACTGATTTTCATGCCAAGAACTAAAGTGTGATCCTTTACCTGGGAGTAAGCTCGGTTGCTGGCAATGGAGCTTGCTTCTAAGTAAACCCTCCTCTAGGATCGTGATTCACCCCTTGGAAGAGTTGATGGTTGCTTCAAAGCAAAACCACCAACTACCACCAAGCCTACTCCCAAGTAACACACACCTCGGAGTCAACCGTTTTTTCTAAACTAAAACCTCAGTATTCAGGTTAAATTGCCGTGTTGGCACTTTGCGATAAATAAGTGGGTTTTGGGTTGCAATTTGGGCACTCGGTCTCAAAAAGGTTCGCCATCACTGGCTTAGAGTGTTAGCATTCCAGGTTCACGTCCTCACTAATTTATGGAAGTTACTGGGTGACCTTGGGCCAGTAACACGCCTACCTCACGATCAGAGTGACCTACTTCACAGTGTTGTTGTGAGGTTAAAATGGAAGAGAAGAGAACGTCGCCATAAGCCACGTGTTCCCGATGGGGAGAATACCAATGGGTTACACACAGCGGTGGGATACAAAAATTTTAATAACAGGTTCCAATGGTGGTGGGATTCAAACAGTGGCGCCGCCGCACACATGCACCTCCAGTCCCTATTGGGCAGGGAGGCTGCTTTAGTAACCCCTTCTCGGCACTCAGAGAAGTGGTGAGAACTGGTTGGATCCCACCTCTGGTTACACAGACACTAAAGTTAAAGGGAACTGGAACCAGTCAGATGTCATGGTTAAGAGCTGTGAACTCCAATCTGGAACCAGATTTGTTTCCCCACTCCTCCACAGCTGATTTGGAGCCAGTCACAGTTCTCTCAGAACTCTCTCAGCCCCACCAGCCTTGCAAGATGTCTGTTGTGGGGAGAAGAAGGGAAGGAGTTTGTAAGCCATTTTGAGACTCCTTATAGGTAAAGAAAAAACAGGGTACAAAAAACAGTTTTTCTTCTTCTTAAAGGGAAATTATCTGCAATTTAAAGTTAGCAGTGGACAGGTGACCACAGCCTCTGCTTCACACACATGAAGCATGGGAGTTCAGAAAGTCTTACAGGGTATTTATAAGTCATCGTAATGATACCTAGGGTAAGGTGACCAGATGTTCACCTTTTTAAAGTGGGACGCACGTGCGCGTGCCCGCAGGAGCGCACTGCTTTTTGGGGCGATCCCCGGTTTCCCGCCCTGTGACAGGGAGCACCCCAAAAGGCAGTGCGTTCCTGCAGCCACGTGCGCGGGAGGCTGCCGCACTGCCTTCTGGGGTGCTCCCGTTTCCCGCCCTGTGACAGGGTGGGAAAAGGGGAGTGCTCCAGAAGGCAGTGTGGCAGCCTTCCAAAAATTGGGAGATTTTAAAAACCCCACGGGACGCAGGACAAATTGCTTAAAAATGGGACTGTCCCACCAAAAGTGGGACGTCTGGTCACACTAAACTAGGGAATGAGGTGAGAAGGAATTCCAGCTGCTCCACCTCATAGGTGGGAATGGTGAGGAGCGGTGGGGAAGGGTAAAAAGTGGAAAGGGGCCATGGCTCAGTGGAAGAGCCTCTTCTTTGCATGCAGAAGGCCCCACATTCACTCCTGGGCATCTCCAGTTAGAAGGCCCAGGTAGGAGGTGACACAAAAGACTTCCAGCTAAGACTGTGGAGAACCACCAACAGTTTGAGTAGACCTGGACGGACCAAAGGCCTGATTTAGCAGAAGGCATCTTCATGTATGTTCAAGGGGTAGAACAGGCAGGCTATAAGAGCAGGGTGCAGATGGGTAGGGAGAAAAGGGGGGCAGCGAGAGGTGACACAGAGTGGAAGAGGGGACAGTGCCTTCAAATGACACACCGCCACAAAAGCGACTCGTGATTAGTTGAACGGATGAGGTGTCGTTTCAATGCTTCCCCACTTCAAAGCTTCAAAGCGGTATCGACCTTGTTCCGGCAGAAAAGTGTAGTTCATAACTGCGACAAGGATGTTGCAGTTCTGGGTGGGGGGGGGGACCTGAGACAAAACAATGTTGAGCTCGGTGGCAGTGGGGATTCACTGAGGCGAACCTAGGTAGAAACCAGTGCAACTCTGTCAGTGGGGAAAGCCCCCTTGTAGTTCTCCTTCTGCATTCAGTGCAAGAAACCTTATTCAGGGGGCACCCACCACTTCTGCGATTGAGACTGGCAGAGGCTGAGACTGGACATAGTTATTTCTCTTTGTTTATTCATTAAAACATTTATATCACACTTTTCCCGTGGCTGTCAAGAGCTAACTGCTATGAAAAGCCAAGTTCAAATCCAAGTCATTCATCGGATTGCCTTAGGCCCCTTCCACACACACAGAATGATGCATTTTCAATCCACTTTCATTGCACTTTGAAGCTGGATTTTATTGTGCGGAACTGTAAAATCCATTTTGAAACCATTGTGAAAGTGGATTGAATGTGCATCATTCTGCGTGTGCAGAGGGGGACTTAGAGGACCCATTAATCTCTTTGTGATTATTTAACCCCTTGGCTACACCTGCAAACTGTTTAGTTGCCCTTTGTTGTTCACAGCCGAGGGCTTACTTGTAAGTCCACAGATGCCAAAGTTTGTTAAGTTGCAGCGTTCTCGTGAACAGCTTTGATGTGGGAATGCCGCTCTTGCAAGCTTGACTTCCCGTCAACAGTTCAGAAATCCTTAATGAAGATATAATCTATAACAACTCCTTTTGCGAAACCGGTTGTCCCAAAAAGCAATGCAAAATTATTAGCTGTAAACAATGTTGAGTGATAAACCAGCCCTCTGTCGCAGTGACTGACTTCATCTTCCACCTAGGATAAGGATAAGGTTGGCGAATCTTCACGGGCAAGATGTATTGATCTAGGAAAGATTATGGCCATATTTAACTAGAGGCATGCTTCGGTGCCTTGCCGGATGAGGGCCATCAGGTTGAATGACATATTTCTGGTTCCTCCTAAGCAAAGAACAAATATCATTTTGTTCAAATGACATTAGGCCACCGCACATAAATTCTTCCACCTTCCCTTGTCATGTTTGTTCAGGTCACCAATCTTTCCCTCCCCCTCCCCCGTCCTGATGGCTCTGCACTCAGCACGGCGGAGTTCAATTTAACTTATGAAAATCAACCTGTCTCTTCTGTTTCATTCATCATCATCAACAAAATTCATTCTGGAATCCAAACTTGTTTTCCTATTACTTCGTTATATTTTGGAGGCGTGATGATATATGGAGCAGAAAGCAGACAGTGGCAGGAACATGGGACTCGGCCGACATTTCCTAGTAAACATCTGCCCGGACGAGGTGGCCCAGGGGATGGTGGCTGGCAATCATGGCTTTCATAAACTGCTCTGTTTGAAGGAAAGGCAGGGAAGGGGAGCTGGGGGTCCCTGCATTCAGAACAAAAGATTATTTTCTTCAGTGTGGACAATGAGAAAATTTGCATGACAGCACTTTCACCAGAGAGTGGTGTTTGGGCTCCTGTCACAGCTGAGGATATTCAAATATCCACTGGTCAGAATGAGTGCTGACTTCTCATTGAGCAGTATGGCTGTTAGTGAGTCTTTTCTGCAGGTTGATTTCCACAAGTTCAGACCAGTTTGTGTAAGCAGGAGAACTGGGTTTGATTCCCCTCTCTTCCGTACAAGCAGCGGACTCTAATCTGGTGAACAGCATTTGTTTCTTCACTGCTACGCATGAAGCCTGCTGGGAGACCTTGGCCAGTCACAGTTCTCTGAAAACTCTCTCAGCAACACCTACCTCACAAAGGGGCTTTTTGTACTACAGAAGGGAGCTAAGGTCGACTCGGTTCCCTTCAGTGGGGGGCAATTCCGGGCTGTCTGCACAGCAACTTACTTGGCCCCCTGGAACCGAGCTAAGTAGGCGGGTGCCTGTTTCGCTCCTCTTGGTGCCTGTTTCGCTCCTCGATCGTGATTGGAGCTTGTGTTACCATGGGAAACGGGAGCGTTCTTTTTTTCACAGTTTTTACAGTTTACAGTTACATGCCCGCCACGACTCTCCCGTTCTGCGCATGCCACAAAAGTGGCGCCTGATTGGTTGAACGGATGAGGTGTCGTTTCGATGCGTCCGCACTTCGAAGCTTCGAAGCGGTATCGACCTTGTTCCAGCAGAAAGGTGCAGTTCATAACTGCGACAGGGATGTCGCAGTTATGGGGGGTGGGGAACTGAGACAAAACAACATTGAGCTCAGTTGCAGTGCGGATACACTGAGGTGAACCTAGATAGAAACCAGTGCAACTCTGTCAGTGCAGAAAGCCCCAAAGTGTCTGTGGTGGAGTGAGGAGGAAACGTGATTGGAAGGTGCTCCTTAAAGGTAGAGAAAAGCAGGGTATAAAAAACAACTCTTCTTCAAGCAGTACAATATGGCACAAGGAGGCCTACATCGCGCATGTGTGTCCAGACTGCCCTCTAAAAGTCCTACTTTCACTCGACACAGAGCCGTCCTCGTTGATCAATGCCATATTGTGCACTCTCCAAAACAGCCATTTTCTTCAAAGGACTGGATCTCTAGTCTGGAGATCAGTTGTCATTTTGGGAGATCTCCAGCCCCCACCATTTCACAGTGCTAGTAAATAAGCAAGAGATACAGTGATAAAATATCAAAGGGACCACTAGAGGGAGCAAAACACCATACTGAAAAGGGGGGTAAGAGGGGAACCCAGTACTGTGGGGGTGAACAATCAAAACCTCTAAGTCCAACATGCTAGTAACCACTACACTACAGTCGCATGATAGGAGTTAGATAGACCAATAGTCTGTGTAAGGCAGTTTCATATGTCCCTTTCATGTGTTGATATGAGTTATAGTGATGAAAATGCTTGGCTGAATAAATCATTCTCTTGTAGGAGGAATTTACTGCAAGTGAAGAAGTGTAAGAGACACACAGAATGTCACATATGTTTCTGCTTTAGCTAAAACACCTCCATCGGATTAGGACGGTCTGTGCTTGTAGTCGAGGAAGAGTCAAGACTGTATGATACAAGCAGGAAAAATGGCATTTCCGCTTTGATATTCCAGCCTGATGCATAACGATAGGTCCTCATGGGTACGGTGTGCCACTTTTGACAAGCTGAATGGTGTCCCTTCAGAGCAAATGATAGTGCGAGCATATGTCTCTTCACAGTGCTCCACAAATGAGATCGCTCGGCGGATTCTGGAAAGCTTTCTATTAAAGGAAAAGAAAAGGAATCTAATGCAATTCTTGTGGATGCTTCATTAATATTTGCCCGTCTTGGGTGCAGCTTCAGCTAATTGCTTAGTTTCACTTAGGTGGGAGCGGATAATCAGTTTTAATTTAATGTGCCATTACTTTTGAGTGCAACTTTGCTTCCATGCAAATGAAGTTAGCCCTGGTGCTGGTTGAGGTATCAGCTCTTATTGCGTGCAGATGTGCGGATTCCGCTTCCCTCACAAACCAAACACACACTTAAATTCGTTGGGAAAGAAATGGCTGCAGCCCGGTTTATTAACAAATAATGCATAACTCTTTTGGAAGCTGGGCAGGCATATCGGGGCACATCCTGGCCACCAGGCAGCGAGCCACTGAACCTGGTCACTGTCAGCTCCACAGCTGACCCCTGGCCCTTCGGGCAGCGCACCGCTGAACCCGGCACAGTCCCCCAATGGGGACCGGGACAGAAGGTTACTAGATGTCACTTGGGCACCTACCCATTTGTGACACCCCCTCCTGCCAGGGGTAGCGAGCTTGAAACAGGGCTTCCGGGCCTGCATCCTCAAGCCCAGCCCTACCCCCAGACCTCTTATTGAGGCCCCCGCCTAGGGAGGTCTGGCATGCAAGCCTGCCTCCCCCAAAGGATGTGCCCCTATGCCCTGAATCCGCCACTGAGCTGCAGCAAGCAGCTACCGCCCCAGCTTCCTGAGCCCGGAGCCACCAGCCTATTGCGTGCTGCCCAGCTACCTCATGGCGTATAGCCAAATGTCCGACCCCACTCGGACAGGTGAACTCCATCTGGCCCAAATTGCGCCTCCTGCGCAAGGGATATTTCAGACTGTGGGATAAACTCACCACTCATATCCCGTACCACTTGGGCTGCGGCCTTGCAGGTCTGACTTCTGAAGACCATAGCTACTGCAATAATGCGTCTTTCATGGCGTGTCGCCACACCTCTCCGCTCAACTTGGGCAGGTGAGCGTCAACAAGGCAAAATTATGCTGTCTGGTAATTTGAGGCTTCAACCTGCAGGATAACCTCACCGCACGACTCCCAAACCATTTGGCTGTGTATAGGACGATTTCCTATGTTACGTGTGAAGTTGCCTTTTACTGAGTCAGGTCATCAGCCTATCAAGGTCCATATTGCCTATTCTGACTGGCAGCAGCTCTCTGAAGTCCCAAGTAAAGGTCTTTATCTAAATTACAACTAGGGTTGCCGGCTATGGGTGGGGAAACTGGCGATTTGGAGGGGTGGAGCCTCAGAGGGGTGCATTTTGGTGAGAGGAGGCACTTCAGTGCCATAGAATATACCTTCCAAAGCAGTCATTTTCTGCAGGTGAGCTGATCTGTTACCTGGAGATAAATTGTAATCTAAAGCAATCTCCAGCCAGCATCTGGTTGTCGACAACCATATCTTCAACTAGGGTTGCCAACTCCAGTTTTGGAAATTCCTGGAGATTTGATGATGGAACCTGGAGATTTATTTTTATTTATTTATAATCATTTTTATATACCGCCCCTCCCCTGAAGGGCTCTGGGTGGTGAACAACACAATAACAAACGATCACATTAAAAACCCCTATTTAAAACAGCGGATTAAACAAAATTACATCGGCATCCAGCATAAAACTTCGTAAAACTTCATAAATCCACCCTGGAAAGAGCAAACCCAGAGAGCTGGGCCCCATAAAAATTAGGGGTCCAGAGTGTAAAAAGGGGAAGAGGAGGGCGCACATCAGCGGCCGGCTTTTCCAAACGCCCGGTGGAACAATTCGGTCTTACAGGCCCTGCGGAGCTCTCCAAGATCCCGCAGGGCCCGCATAGCTGGTGGCAAAGTGTTCCACCAGGCAGGGGCCAGGGCTGTAAAGGTAGGGTAGATGGCAGTGTTGCGGGAAGGACCTTAGGAGGGTATATTGCTGCAGAGCAGGGGTGTCCAACATATGGTCCTCCAGATGTTCATGGACTACAATTCTCATGAACTCTGCTGATTGGCCATGCTGGCAGGGGCTGATGGCAATTGTAGTCCATGATCATCTGGTAGGCCATAGATTAAACACTCCTGCCATAGCATCTATGATTCTAAGCAGCCATTTTGTTTAGAGGAACTGATTTCTCAGTGGTAATTCTGGGAAAGCTCCAGGCCGCACCAGGAAGATGGAAACCTACCTACTACTTGATTCTTTTAAGCAGTTGGAGATGCTAGGGGCTGAAACTGAAACCATTTATGTGCAAAAAAGGTACTTTAATACCAAACCATGCACCTTCCCTTTGAAATTTGAATTTCTCATTGTCAATATTTGACTCAAAATCCCAGTTGTCTTGTACATTTTCTGAATTTGAATTGTGGACCTTATTCTGAATTATGCCACCAGGTGAAAGACAGAGTTGTGAAGTATCCAAAACGGCAAGTTATTTTTCTGCTTTTGAATTTCTGAGCCATATCTGGGATTTTTAGAAAGCTGTCCCTCCAAGTGAAGGCGTTTCTAGTATTTTCAGCAGGTGTTTCTTCCTTGAATTTTTGAAACTATTAACAAATAGTTTATAGGTACTTGCAAAGCAGAACACATTTCTGGCTCCCAGCTAGCTGTCTAACACGTCTTACTGTGACTGATAAAAATCATTCCTGCAATCATTTATCTCTGAGCTTATGTTTGATTAAAGCACAACAGTTGTTTTTGAACTCCCTGCCTTCAGGGAAACCTTTCTATATTGACATCAGTCAAAGAATGTCTGCCCTTCTGCCGCAAAACTCCGGCTTGTTGCAAAGGATTCTGGGGCGTATTCCAGACCATCCACTTTGGACACTAACTGAGTGCGTTGCGACTGATCCCTGAGTGAAATATAAGTGCATTCCAAAATAAAATAAAATAATACTATATAATAATAATAAGCCTTTATTTGGCATAACAATAATCATAACACAATAAAAAAAACCTGAGATAAAAGGTATACAAATACAAAGGTTTAAGATAGAATATAAATTATTGATTGTGCATCACCTCCAGTAAAAATCGTGCTACCAATTCACAAGTTTCATTGTCAGAATTGTCCAGAAGGAAAGGAAGTCTACCTGGTTCTCCCATTTCACTAGGTATCCTGGAAAGAATATTGGAATATTTTGATCTGATATTAGCAAATTTAGGGCACCAAAGCAGTTGATGAGCCAATGTTTCAATTTGTTGTTCACCACAAGAGCATACCCTTTCACTCATTTCCAAGTTGTTAAATCTACCACGCAATAAAAGCCAAGGGGTAAAAAAAACATTGAAGCCGGTAGCAAGTGTGGAGGGCTCTTCTCTGCATTGGATTAGTCAAAAAAATACAAATAGGGGAGCCATCCTGTTTTGATATAGTAGGGTATTTGGGAAAGATGTAAGGGTGAACAAGTTTTCATAGCAGCCCTAAATAAATTAATCCATTCGCTTTCCAACAATTTTTGTTTTAACAAGTTGCAGGATTCTGAACTAGATAGCGGGAAAAGCGAGTCGAGAGATATACCAAGTGATTCAATCTTTCTTTCGATCAGAGAGAACCATGGATTAGCCTGAGTATCAGACAAAAGTAGGTGAGTCAGCGAGTGCTCATCATGCGAGAAATGCAGGCGAAGCCAAAATTTAAAGATAAATTAATACTCATGTGGTTGTTTGCCACTGTGTTTTATGTGCAAGCTATGTTTTAAGGAAGACTGCGTGCCATTAGACTGTGTGTGTGTGTGTGTGTGTGTGTGTGTGTGTGTGTGTGTGTGTGTGTGTGTGTGTGTGTGTGTGTGTGTGTGTGTGTGTGTGTGTGTGTGTGTGTGTGTGTGGGGAGAGGGTGTCCTAACTCTTTCCCCTCTTCCCCTACCCACACCACAACAGTTCTCCCCAATGGATGGGCCACAATTTCAAAAATGACTTGTTAATTTTAAATTAACACTGAAGATCTATCAGGAGGGCAATGCATCTTGTGAAATTGATTTAAAAAAATTGATATAGTCTAGTGAAGTAATGCGAGATCACAGATTATACCCCCCCCCCAAAAAAAAGAAAAATGGCAGGCAGCCTCCCCAAATGGAGGTTGTGTAGAAAGAAGGAAGTAGTAGTGGGCAAGCAAAATGGCGGATCAGATCAGCTAGGGACTCTTTGCTGGAGGAAAAATCCTCGGTCAACAAAAAAACCACAGAAAAAAACCCACTGAAAAGCAAACAGCCACAGGGTCAGTAATGCATGAATAAGTGGCCATAGTTCAACAAGGAAGTATCTTGGCTGAACCTAATTCACTAGTTTTCATAAGTTTTTCACTCCACTAGTTCAGTTTTCTATGTGCCTCTCTGGAAAATGGCAAAGTGAAGGGAAAGTGTATTGCTTGGCATATTTGAAAAACACCAGGAAAACTCCTGTTTTCCATTAGAAACTTTCTATGATGAGCTAATGTAACCCCCATGCCCAGAATGGGTTGGCCCAGAATGGGTTGACCCAGTAAGGGGGTGGAGACTCAGAGCAGCAGAAAGGCTGAAAGAGCTCTTTGCAGAAGACAAGGGTACCAGACTCGGACCTTGATTTCTATAAGCCCTTAACACCTTGTTAAGGTAATTGCAATACTGTTGAGAACTACTGGGAAGGTAGTAGTTGTTTTTGCTATGTTGTAAATGTTGGAGTTTATTGTTTCAGGGTTTTCTTCTGTGGTTGTAATGGGTGAGAGTTCTCCTGGAGACCTTCATCATGTTGCAACCTGTTCATCAAGCCCTTGGAGACTTCAGGAGCCAGCCAACTTGCAAAGAAGAATTTGGACTTGGCAATATCAGTAGACTGTAAATAGAAGGACTTGAAATGCAACCTGAACAGGACCTTGAATTGTAACGTTAAATGTTGATGTTTTAAAAGTGTTAATTGTAAAGAAAAGTAAACCATTTTGTTGTTTAAAAATTGTTGTTGCAACTCATTCCAAGTACTGCCCCACAGAACCCACAAGCTGAGGTTACACTAACACTTCCCCCTTGAATAGAAATGCCTCTATCCCACCATACCTGCAGCCCATTCTTCATTCTTGTGTTTTTGGCAGAGCTCAACCACATGGGCCATCACCACAGTTTCCATATGTTCCTCTTCCTCCACCTTCTTACATGTTTCTCCAATTGTTCCTAGTCAGAGAAACGAATATTCATTTCACCCACATATGGCAGGTGGAGCAAAATGTGTAGCATTTTTTCCCCCATATTCCTGCCAAGCCAAATGCCTGCCAAGCGTCAAGGTCTACAGCTGTGAAGATTATTTCTTCAGCCTGAAGTGCAACATGGAGGGGTTGATTTAAGGATTCATCTGCTGGATGCTTGATTTACTGCCTGGCAGGAAGGAGGCATTTGGTTGTTTTCCGCATTGGGTTGCACAGAGTTGCATTTCTGGTTAGGTGTGTACTAACCAACCTGGATGATGATGATGATGATGATGATGATGAAGAAGAAGAAGAAGAAGAAGAAGAAGAAGAAGAAGAAGAAGAAGAAGAAGAAGAAGAAGAAGAAGAAGAAGAAGAAGAAGAAGAAGAAGAAGAAGAAGAAGAAGAAAAATAATGGAGGAGGAGATTGGAGTCATACCCCCACCTTTCTCTCATGTAAGGAGATTCAAGGTGCCTTACAAATTTCTATCCCTTCCTCTCTCCACTACAGATACTTTGTGAGGTAGGCGGAGCTGAGCAAGTTCGTAGGGAACTGAGACTAGCCCAAGATCACCCAGCAGGAATGTAGGACACATAGACTGCTCACAGAGAGGAGTAGGGAATCAAACACACTTCTCCAGATTAGAGTCCACCTGCTCTTAATTGCTACACCATGCTGGCTCTCGTAAGGTTGGGACCAAGGCTACCAAGCTACCCAGAACTGTCTATCTAATGCATGCTTATCTCATAGGCCGTTTCCGCACGGTGGGAGAAATGCTGGACAAGAAGGTGAGCTGAAGGGACGGGAAAAGCAACGTCTTCCTGCTGGTGCTGTTCGCGCCGGTGGGAAGATGGCGCTTTTCTAAAACCTCGCTCGTTGAGCGAAGTTTGAAAGCGGCACCTTTGTGCTACTCAGGGGTGGCCAGGACGGCGCTGCTGCAATGCAGCAGTGCCTCCTGTGCAAAGAACACCCTAGGGTCGGCATTTTTTCCGTCTCTAGGGTGCTGTTATTTGGCTGTGCGGAAACAGTCTAAGTTACTATAAGGAACTCACAGGAATTGTTGAAGGCTTTCATGACTGGAATCAGCTGGCTGTCGTGGGGTTTCTGGGCTATGTGGCCATGATCTGGTAGTTTTTGTCCTTAACATTTTGCCTGCATCTATGGCTGGCATCATCAGAGGCACATCACAGTAAGATATATTTAAGGACACTGTCCCCTATATATAAACTGGAGAAGGACCCCATGCATTGTTCATGAAAATGGACATAAAAATGTGAGGGGAAGGGACAGTTTGGTAAAAAAATATATTAGCACTGTACATCCTAAATATGGGAAATCCTTTTTTTTAAGAGCAAAAGTGCATATTTGGTTTTCTTCGTTGTTTCCCTGGGCCCACCTACCTATTCCAGCTCACTTCAGGTTTGCCTGTACATTTAATTAAAAAGAAAAAGAAATAGATACCTCATTTCATTGCCTTGGGGGAAGAAAGAAAAGTATACTTACCTTTGTTGGAAAGCGGTAACAGATGTCTGCAGCTATAAAAAAGACAATTATACTCATGATATCATGAGGCTTTTCAGTGGGAAACCCTGACAAACTCAAAGTTTACCAAACAGACAAATACACTAAATAAATAGCAAGCTAAATTTAGTGTGCCCTTCACAGCAAGTGAAGTTTCTCAGCTCCTGAAGTCATAATTCACAAATATCCAGCACAGAACAACTGAAAATAGTTTAGACATCTATTTTAACAAAATAAAGGGGGAAAGGTGATCTTGTTGGATAGAAAATATCTCAGAGCTGTAAAAAAATCATAAAATGACAACTATGTATTTTATATCTAAGAGTATGATGGTGGAAAATAACCTCAAGTTGCAGCGAACTCATTTTTTTATAGATAATTTTTATTTTATCCACAGAAAAATAAAGAAGAAAAGCCAAAGAAAAGAAACAAGTAAACACAAGCAAACACAATAACAATAGCAGTCCTCATAATTTAAAAACTAATAGAAAAAATGAAAAAGAAAGAAAAGAAAATTATCTAGGGCTCCTTCCGGACGTGCAAAATAATGCATTTTCAAACCACTTTCACAACTGTTTGCAAGTGGATTTCGCCATTCTGCACAGCTTCAAAGAGCATTGAAAGCAGTTTGAAAGTGCATTATTCTGCATGTGCGGAATGAGCCAAAAAGAAAAAAAGAGTATACAAAGGTTAAAGAGGGAAACTACATCTAAATGTCCCACGGCTCCCATGCTGATCCTGGATTTTCTCAGAACTAGTGGGTCTGGATCAAGGCCTTTCTCGTTCACCTGCTGAATTTTAAGTCCCCAATATCTAGGGAGGCAAGAATTGAGAAAAAGGTTACTCTGCAAGCCAGTAAAATTATTCCTTTCAGCAATATGGCTAGGAGCTTCCCTCAACTGAAGCGAAGTGCCATTTTCCCAGATGTCCACTCCTAGCCAACTTATGTTGAAACAGAAACGGTTTGCCATTGCCTTCCTCTGCATAATGACCCTGCTATTCCTTGGCGGTCTCCCATCCAGTGGCGTAGCGCCAAGGGGACAGGGGGTGCGCGCGATGCACCGGGCGCATGGGGGCGTGGGGGGAGGCGTTCCAGGATGGGGGCATTCCAGGGTGGGCAGGGGCATGGCAGGGGTACAGGGCACACTGTAGTTCCCCCTCACTCTGTCCTTGCTCCCATCCACATACTAACCATGTCTGACCCTGCTTAACTGCTGAGATCCAGCATCACATCAAATGAAAGTCTTGTCTCTGAGACCCTGCTGCCAGTGAGTAGACAATCCTGACCTGGTTAGGATAGTGGTCTGACTCAGTGTAAAAGAGCTTTGTGTGTCTAAGCCAAATACTGTTTCAATTGTGCCTAAACTAAACTATGAAGTCATCTGGGTACGAGGCAAATGCAAAGTGGGGTTGAAAATATAGTATCTGAATTGCCCCCACTCCATGTAGAATTAAATTCAGTCTTCTTTCAGATTGCCAGTTTCTGTTGCCCTTTCTAAGAGCCTCCAGGCAACAGATTGAAATCTTGAAATCTCATTCATTCTACCACATTTGAAGATGGGGAGACAATATTCTGGCAATAACAGCTCAACTGTACATAGTGTTGAGCTAATTTCGCAGTTATTTTTGCTGTTAAGGCTTATACCTATTGACACATGCCATGAAGTGCAGTTCCTCATGATGTGTGGAAGGTCTACTATTCAATGGAACCTCTTCAACCACTGGACTCCGTCCAGAGGTGAGATCCAGCAGGTTCTCACAGGTTAAGAACATAAGAACATAAGAACAAGCCAGCTGGATCAGACCAGAGTCCATCTAGTCCAGCTCTCTGCTACTCGCAGTGGCCCACCAGGTGCCTTTGGGAGTTCACATGTAGGATGTGAAAGCAATGGCCTTCTGCGGCTGTTGCTCCCGAGCACCTGGACTGTTAAGGCATTTGCAATCTCAGATCAAAGAGGATCAAGATTGGTAGCCATAGATTGACTTCTCCTCCATAAATCTGTCTAAGCCCCTTTTAAAGCTATCCAGGTTAGTGGCCATCACCACCTCCTGTGGCAGCATATTCCAAACACCAATCACACGTTGCATGAAGAAGTGTTTCCTTTTATTAGTTCTAATTCTTCCCCCCAGCATTTTCAATGAATGCCCCCTGGTTCTAGTATTGTGAGAAAGAGAGAAAAATTTCTCTCTGTCAACATTTTCTACCCCATGCATAATTTTATAGACTTCAATCATATCCCCCCTCAGACGTCTCCTCTCCAAACGAAAGAGTCCTAAACGCTGCAGCTCTCCTCATAAGGAAGGTGCTCCAGTCCCTCAATCATCCTCGTTGCCCTTCTCTGCACTTTTTCTATCTCTTCAATATCCTTTTTGAGATGTGGTGACCAGAACTGAACACAGTACTCCAAGTGTGGTCGCACCACGGCTTTATATAAGGGCATGACAATCTTTGCAGTTTTATTATCAATTCCTTTCCTGATTATCCCCAGCATAGAGTTTGCCTTTTTCAAGTTGATGTAGAGGCACCCAGAAAATGTAGAGGGGTGGGTTCCCGAGAGTAGGTTACTAATTATTTGTGTGTGCCGAGAGGGGGTTACTAATTGGTGATTTTGCCACGTGATTTTTGCCTTAGTTACGCCCCTCCTCTCAGCAGTAGCGCACAGAACCTGAAGCAGTCTAGCAGGAGGTGCACCGGCGTGCATGGCAGCCTACACCTGCGTGCATTCGTTTCCCGCCCAAGACCGATGCAGCGGCTGCCTCCTTGCCACAGCCCCACCCAGGAATGCCCCGCCCCCAGAATGCCTGGCCATGCCCCCATCATGCCCCACCCAGCCCCATTGGCGCTACGCCACAGTTTGAATCCCACCACCATGGGAACCTGTTACTAAAATTTTTGGATCCCGCCACTGACTCTGTCCCCTGAGTTTCAGGATTTGGGATACTAGGGACATTGCAGTCCCAAATCCGATTGCTCTTGACTGGGCAAGTGACAGTATTCTGGTTGTGCTGAACCTTGTGAAATGTCTCTGGAAGTTGATGTAGAGGCACCCAGAAAATGTAGAGGGGTGGGTACGTGTGTGGAGGGAAGTGGCAAAGTGCCGACAAGTCACAGCTGATTCATGATGACCACGTAGGGTCCTCAAGGCAAGAGACATTCAGAGGTGATTCGTCATTGCCTTCCTTGTGTAGCAACCCTGGACTTTCTTGGTGGTCTCCCATCCAAGAACTTTATTTGTTCCCACTAAAAGATCCAAGTGCAGCTGTGCGTTCTTCAGCGGAAATTAAAACAGTGTGTTTCCACATTTTTAAAAAGTCCGGATGATCTTTAAGCATTTAAGAATCTTATTTAAGCACTGCCTTTGTTAAAACTATTATTGTCTGCACTGTTAAACATTGAACTTTGATGAAAGAGCGTTTATATTGCCTCTGACGGCTATCAGGAAGACCTGCCTTATTCTACAGTTGCACCCGCAACATCAGAGGAGGACTGAGTCCTCGCAGGATCCTGGCCTCATTATCAAGGGCCTCCTATATAAACCCTGTCTTGGGCTTGGTTCTGCCTAGGTGCAATGAGTGTATTTCACAGGGAAGCTCCACACATCTGGCTTCCTGCCTAGTTCATCTGAGCCTTGGTTCCTAGCCTGTCTACCTGCTTTCACTCCTGGACTACCTGACTTTGGACCTTCCTGACCATGCTTCTTTCTGCCACCTGCCCAGACCAGACTGGCCAGACCAGTGGTGGGATCCAAAAATTTTAGTAACAGGTTCCCTTGCCAGTGCCCCCTCAGCAAAGGGGGCAGAGGCGTACCTAGGCAAACCTGAGCCCTGGGCAAAACCTGAGTTGGATGCCCCCCCATGGGCAGCCAACCCACCACGACCCCCCAGATTTTTTTTGCATCAGGTCATTTCTAAATCATCATCACATTATAGAAAATGCCCCAACTCACAAATCTGAACACAGCAATGGTGAAACACACAGGTTCTTTGATAGAGACTGGTGAGATAAAAGGTACGAAAGGCTGAGAATCAATGAATTGCAGTACCTGGAAGGGATTAACCCAGTTCAGGGAGTTACATTATTAGTCGCAATTACTATATGGAACCTTCACGTTCAAAGGCAGGATGCCTCTCGGGAAGGTGAGGGTGCAGAGATGGAAAAGCGGATCCAATTAGTAACCCCCTCTCGGCACACACAAATAATTAGTAACCCACTCTTGGGAACTGGTGAGAACCCGCTGGATCCCACCTCTGGGCCAGACCATGTCTCTGCCTGCCACCTGCCCAGACATCCGATTTGCCTGACCATGCCTTTGTCTGCCACCTGCCCTGAACCTGAACTGCCTGACTATGCCATTGCTAACACCTGCCAGCAGCACAGTCTGTTCCTCCCCTATTACATGTGGGATTCAGCTTGGCATCATTGGGTGGAGCTCTTGGTTTCAGTTTCTAGTTCTTGTATGTTAGCTAAAGTGGATGGTTGTAAGAGTTGCTCTTCTTGCAAATTGAAAGCTGTTGTTTTGGACCTGCTTGTCTCTGTTGAATGGACCTTTTGGGAGAACCAGAGTATTGTAGTCTACAGCCTCCATATAAAAACAGCTTGGACCTTCAAAGCTGGAGTGGAATTTTTCTCTAGGTCAGTCCTCAAAGGTCTAGTGGCTCTGTAGGCCATTTATTTATTTAATAAACGTTGTTGGGAGAAATCCCTTGTGGTTAGACTGCAGCAGAACATGTGGAAGGTTACTATGGAGGTCCTTTACAGACTTGTTAGGAACAATTTGTCTTTCAACCACTGCCACCCCCATTCCTATCTTTGAACAATAGACTCAGAAAACACATTTACTGATTGTGTTTTATGTATGGGCAATGTGAACTATTTACCCTCAGGGTATATTGACAGCATAAAAACACAATTCATTCAAGGATATCTCTGAATTATTAAATCATAGCTGAATTATTATTCTAATAGCTGGATGCCGCTAAATTATTAAAAAATAGACTCCAGATGAATAGCCAGTCTCCAACTCCATGGCTGGTGTCTCTTGGATCAAGTGGATGTTTTTAATCTTAAAATGCACATTGAAAAAAGGAAATGGGGGGAAAAGCCGGGCCTTTCATTGGAACTTAAAAAGATTTTGCGCCTTAATAAAACATGCAGTCTGCCAAGTTTTTTTCTCTTTTTTTGTTCTCCCAACAACTTAATTCCTCATACAATATGGCATACGCTGGTGTTTTAAAAGACTGTACCATTCTTGGAGTTACTATGACAATAGAAGAATATGCAAGAAAAAGAAAAGTTCGTGTCACATTTTTCTTCAGTGTTTTCTGATAGTAGCAGATAGCCTTGGGGCAAATCCAGAGAAACGCTACCCACTAATCATCATCCCTCCAAAAAAAGATCTTCCTTTCAAGAAAGGAGCTTTATCCTTGACAACTTATAGCCTGGATATCTTTCAGGTCTTACAGGTGCTGCAGGACTTGAATCTTCAGACCATCTGAAATGCACCAGAAATCTTGGACCCTTAGAAGTTATTTTATTTATGGATTGAAAATATTTATTAATGATTTTTTGGTACTTAAAGAGCTCAAGATAATCCTCTGTGCAAGCAATGGGTCATCACTGGCCCTTGGAGTGACATCTCATCACAACGTTTACTAGACAGACTGTGTTTACAGGGTGGTTTGCCATCACCTTCCCCAGTCATCTACTCTTTACCCCCACCAAGCTGGGTATTTATTTTGCTGACCTCAGAAGGATGGAAGTCTGAGTCAACCTTGAGTTAGCTATCTGAAACCGACTTCCATCAGGATTGACCTCAGGTCATGAGCAGAGGTTGGACTGCAGTGCTGCAGTTTCCACTTGGCGCCAGAAGAAGAAGGAGGAGGAGGAGGAGGAAGAGGAAGAGGAAGAGGAAGAGGAGGAGGAGGAGGAGGAGGAGGAGGAGTTTGGATTTATACCCCACCTTTCTCTGTAAGGAGACTCAAGGTGGCTTACAAGTGCCTTTCCCTTCCTCTTCCCCCAGAGGAAGATGGGGCTGAGAGAGTTTCAAAGAACTGTGACTAACCCAAGGTCACCCAGCAGGAATGTAGGAGTGCGGAAACACCAGATACGGCTTCCAAAAAACACCAGATAGTGCGGTTTACCAGATACGGCCCAGCCACTGAGCAAGAAGGCTTATAATGTTAATAAAATAGATGAAATGGACTGCATAAAAAATGCAACTAAAAATTTAAAAAACACAGTGTAGAACTGCTTTTATCAAATGCAGTTCTAAATAAAAACATCTTCAGCTGTCTTTTCAAAATTGGAAGAGAGGGGGCTAGGTGTATCCTGGGGAGTCTGTACCAGAATTATGGGGCTACTGCTGAAAAGGCCCTCTCTCATGCACCCAAGTGATATTGTTTGATTGATGAAACAGTTAGGAGGGCCTCTCCCTGAGAGCTTAATTTTGGGGCAGGAACATATGGGAGAAGGTGGTCCTTCAGAAACCCTGATCCCAAGTCATGTAGGGGTTTAAAGTGTTGGAATTTCCAGCCTTGATTTGCATGCAGCAGAAGCAAGAGCAGCATGGAATTCTGGGAAGCTGCACAAACATTCTAAAGGTAACAGTTAACATCCGTTGATAGTACTCTGTTCCCTCACACACACACTATGAGACTGCCTGACTGACTGAGAGAAAAGATGTGCTCTGTGCTCTGTATACTGTTGTAAACCAAATGACATATAGAATGTACTCTGACTTTAACTAATAAGATATTGTAACGCAACCAAAACTGTAACAAACCATTAGCAGTGCATGTAACTATTATTGGTGATACTTGGTTATTGTATACACTGTATGTTTTCTCTCTCAGGTTAAATAAAGTTCTGTTTATGTTTTATTATGAACTCCTGAGGTAAAACGGCTGGTCTTTTGACAGATAACTATTCTAGTTTGACGTGCCACACAATCCACATTTCCGCCCGTTACTTTGCTTGACAGGATTATATATACCAAATATACCTGTTGCCCTTCATAAAGATCAAAGATGCTTTGCCTTGTTCAACCTTATCCAGGCCATTACGAACTTCAAGCGACAGTTCAAAATATCAACAGCATTGTGGGAATTCAGGAATTTCTCAAATCAGAGCTGGCAACCCCTACAATGGAAACTGTACTTAGAAGTGCTTCAGGGTCCTGATTCTAGCTGGGACTATGACATGAAGGTAGGAGGCACTCCTGACTCCCACCATGTTATTTCATCACCCGAAGCAGCGCCAGAGACATGCAGGCTCATAATGTGACAAATAACAACCCACCGCACTGTATCAGTTTGGGAATAATAGCATGGGGATGGCAGGAATCTCTGCTGCCCCCCACACCATAGTCCTAACCGGAATCAGCCTCCCGTTGCACCTCTCAATAGCGTTCCCATGAGGAACTTGCAGTTGTAAGTTGTAAGTCGCCTATAAGTTGTAAGTTCCATGGCAGCTGCATGGAAAATAGAATGTGTCGTTTGATGAATTATCAAAAACTTTGTCTTTGAGTTTCTCAAGATTGCTGGCTCAGTGTGACAAGCCCCATTTGGACTTTGCTTGTCCCTTTTGCAAATTGGACCTGGGATCCTTTGGGGGTGGGCATTGTTTTCTGCTTCCTCAATCTGTTTCCTCTTAAAATATGCACATTTTCAATGTTATTTGTATGTGTCAACTCATCAAGGCTTGCCACCACTTTATGATATACACTGTACGTTTAATACCATCTGAATGGTTTACAGTGAATAAAAACGCATAGCAATGTCTAAAAGAAACAATCCAATAAACATCAGTATGACAAACTGATAGAGTGAAAATGTTCACAAAAACAATATTGCCGTTTTCAGGATGTGAAAAAGGCCAGCAACTACATATGGATCGTCTTGATAAGTGCAATCAACATGTTGTCTGAACAAGACAACACACACATTTTACATGTGTTTACAGCTTCGGTGCACACAAACCAACCACAAGATTTTCCACGGTTCTGTTTTCTGAATAACAAAGCTGTACACATATGCAAACTACCCTGTCCAGATAGGGTCAAAAGTATATTTTTGATGGATTGTGGGTACTATTTTTTCCTGATTCATGCTGCTAAGTTTGTACATGTGAATAGAACATCTGAAAAGGAATCAGGTTGAAGAATAAAAGAGTGTATTTGTCTATACTGAGAACGGATGGAAAGACAGATTTTTTTTTGTCAGGGCTTTTCCAAGAGAATCCTAAAATATGTGTTTGTGAAGTTTTCAAGGGTTGAGTGTCTTCCATATACAGAAGACTGCACTTCCCAGCATTCCTGAAGATTGTTTGCAATAGATCTCCAGCCACAACCTGGAGGTTGGCACCTCTAGAAATTTGGCATCTTCTCCCTTGTAGAGTATATCTATATGGAAGATTTATGTATTTATGTATTTATTTATTAAATTTTTAAACCATCCACCCCCGAAGGGCTCTGGGCAGTGTACACCAGCCCAAACAATATTACACACAGTGGCCGAAAACAACATTACACATCATAAAATAACTTAAATTAAGCTAAAAACAGTTTACAGAATTCATAAAACCTAGCAGCATCAGAACAGTAAAACGGTACAACCAATTATAAGAGTATGGCGTCCTGTCCCAAAGATGCTGCATCTTTGATATAGATATACTCTACAAGGGAGAAGATGCCAAATTTCTAGAGGTGCCAACCTCCAGGTTATGGCTGGAGATCGATTACAATCTTCAGGTGACAGAGATCAGTTCTCCTGAAGAAAATGGCCACATTGGAAAGTGGACTCTATGGCATAAAAACCCACTCCCCAAACCTCACCTTCTCAGACTCCACCCCCTCCCCCAGTGGTGGGATTCAAAAATTTTAACAACAGGTTCCGATGGTGGTGGGATTCAAACAGTAGCGTAGTGCCAATGGAGCAGGGTGGGCACAACATGGTGGGGGCGTGGTCTGGGCATTCTGGGTGAAGGGATTTCCAGAGCAGGGTGGGCAGTACTGCAGCAGGGGCACTGGGCAAAATCTACCTGGGTAGACAGTTTTGCAAAATGGAGCCAAGCACTGAGCAAAATCTCCCCTCCCCATCCCCATGGCACCAGGGTAGAAAGATTTGCCACAGAAACCAGGAACTGGGCAGACTCTGCCTTCCCCATCCCCATGCCACCAGGGTAGAAAGATTTGCCAACAGAAACCAGGCACTGGCCAAACTCTGCCCTCCCCATCCCCATGCCACCAGGGTAGAATTATTTGCCAACAGAAACCAGGCACTGGCCAAACTCTGCCCTCCCCATCCGCATGGCACAGGGGTAGAAAGATTTGCCAACAGAAACCAGGCACTGGCCAAACTCTGCCCTCCCCATCCCCATGCCACCAGGGTAGAATTATTTGCCAACAGAAACCAGGCACTGGCCAAACTCTGCCCTCCCCATCCGCATGGCACAGGGGTAGAAAGTTTTGCCAACAGAAACCAGGCACTGGCCAAACTCTGCCCTCCCCATCCCCATGCCACCAGGGTAGAACGTTTAACAAAACGCAGTTACCTACTTTAATAGCCAGGAGGAACAAGCTCAATTATCTCCTGGTGTTCCTGCCGGTGACCCACTCCTCTCCTACTGAGGCTTTGTATGCCCCTCCTCCAAGGGATTTCATTGGATACTTTTTAAAACAGAGCCTCACACCACTAACTCCCATGGAGGGGAGGGGGATTAATCATTAACAGACATGCTGGGTCAGTTGAAGTTGATGTTAATCATTAACCAGCAGTTTGCAGAACTGAGGAAGATTTATCAAAGGAGTTGAAGTTAATCTTTAACAACCGGTTCCCCGAACTGAAGAAAATTTAACAAGCGGTTCCATCGAACTGGTGCGAACCGGCTGCATCCCACCTCTGCCCTCCCCACAAATCTCCATATATTTCACAATCCAGAGCTGGCAACCCTACAAATTCCCTATGTACCGATTCATGAGGTGAATTCTGCTGCTGCCCAGATTTGCCTTCAGTACTGAAAACTCGCTTTGCTCTGCACCATATGCACTCCAGGGTTCCCCACATCTGCTGAAGGGAAGCCCTTTTAGTCAGGGGGTGCATACTATGTATTTTCGAAGTGCGGAGGGATCCCTAGCTAAATAATCTTTCCCATTTCTTCATCTCTTGGGGCTAGCAACATATCACCTCGTGATTGCACATGCTGGTACACAACTGTGGGGGAACAACTTTAGCACCAGCCGGCTGCTTACTCAGAGACCGCTGAGCTGTTTCTGAGAATGCAGCACTTTGAAACAAGAGCAACTGTGAGGGGAGAAAAACCGGTGCGGCTTGTTTGTATGTACAGCCCCTCAGGCTTGACTCTTGGCAAATAACTTGGGGTTATCTGGAAGAAGCTTCCCTACCAGCGATGCTACGTGCACCGGAACCCAGGAAGAAAAGTGGTATGGAAAGCAAGGACCGCATCTTTACATCAACCGAGGGATGTGCAACATGAGGAAAATCAACTATGCTTATGCTAGCCGCAGGGGTGATTCGTACTGCAAAAAATGGTACAAAGCAGCCTTGATAGATTAGAGGAGCTGGGCCAATAAATAAAGGATCACAAAAGCTCTGCAGAATGTGCTACCCCTAATAACAGTCTTCGCTTTATATTGTTCTTTTCCATGATGCTCCACAGCTATGAATATGGATGCGCTGCCATAGTTCAGTGAATTGCAACTCATCTCGCTTGCACACTAAAAGTTTTAGTTCCCTCACAGCCTGTTGGGAGGAAAGTCGGATGAATGAAAAGGCAGTGCAGATTATGGATTCCTAAATGACACCGTGTGAAATGATATTTTCACTTGCGTTAGCTTTGTCATAGATGACTTGAATCTTTTGATATGATGAATGGAAAAAAATATTCTTCACACAGGCAGGAGAGCTGCTTCAGCAATGATGCCATACTCTGCAGCTTTCGTGGACTCAGAACCATGTAGGTGGAGCCAACTCACGTAGAATCATAAAGTTGGAAGACACCACAAGGACCATCCAGTCCAATCCCCTGTCATGCAGGAACGCATAATCAAAGAACACCGCGTCCCGACATATGGCCATCCAGCCTCTGTTTAAAAACCTCCAACGAAGGAGACTCCACCACCCCCAAGAGGCAGCATATTCCACTGTCAAGCGGTCCTTAAGGTCAGGAAGGTCTCCCTAATGTTTAGTTGGAATCTCTTTTCCCGTACTTTGAATCAATTACTCCTTGTCCAAGTCTCTGGAGCAGCAGAAACAAGCTTGCTCCATCTTCAGTGTCATCCCTTCAAATATTTAAGCATGCCTGGCTATTGTGTCACCTCTTAACCTTCTCTTCTCCAGACTAAATGTACCCAGCTCCCTGAGCCATTCTTCATAGGGCATGGATTCCAGACCTTTTACCGTTTCAGTTGCCCCGCTCTGGATAGCTTTAAAAGGGCTTGGACAGATTTATGGAGGAGAAGTCGGTCAATGGCTACCAATCTTGATCCTCCTTGATCTCAGATTGCAAATGCCTTAGCAGACCAGGTGCTCAGGAGCAGCAGCAGCAGAAGGCCATTGCTTTCACATCCTGGAGTGAGCTCCCAAAGGCACCTGGTGGGCCACTGCGAGTAGCAGCGTGCTGGACTAGATGGACTCTGGTCTGATCCAGCAGGCTAGTTCTTATGTTCTTATGTTCTTATGGACATGGCCAGCTTGTCTTTTATGGTACATACAGAAAGTGGAGTTTGAAGCCCCTACATCCTCTGGGGGAACTGATCCCTGTAGTCTGCAGATCAGTCGTAATTCCAGAGGATCCACCTGGAGGCTGCTAACTTTGCTGGCAGAAGAGGATGTTGCTGTTTTCCATGACTATGCCTTATGCTCCAACAGAAGTGCTTATGCCGAATCCTGAAGATCCGCTATTATGACCACATCACTAACAAAGAGGTGCTCCGAAGGAGCGGCCTGTGCAAACTCCATACTATCATTGCACCCAGAAGACTTCAACTGCCTGACCACATCCTTTGCGTGGAGAACAGTCAGATCCCAAAGACAGCAACGAGGTGGATACTTCTTGATGCCAAATGACACCGAGGACACCCCCAAAACACCTGGAGGAGAATATTCGAGCAAGACCTGAAGGCATTAAATATTTCATGGGAAGAGGCTGAAACACTCACCCAAGACCGGAACTGATGGAGAACACTTGTTGCCCAATATTCTGCATAGCATGGGAGGATCTAACTAACAAACGCCTTAAGCAGAATTCTGGTTGAAAGTAGGCCAAGGCAACAAAAAAATATGTAAAGCACAACAAAACAGGTTGGCTCTCAGCAGCTACTTAGGGTATTCTGTTTACATTAAGCTGCCTGGTTCTCAATCTGCACCCTGCCAATCAGCTCGATAATGTTTCTTCTTAATTAAAAAAAAACAGGCTCCTTCTGCCAGGCTCAATGAACCATTGCAAACTTCCTTCCCATCTTGCGGTTTACAAAAGGTACAAATAGAGAGAAATCAAGGTGGGCTTGGAATAAACTAGCACTGGAAAACACCATCTGTTGTTAATTGCCCACTCCATGGGCCCAAGCACAAAATCCCTTTTCTATAAGTAGAAGAAGAGGACGGTCCAGTGAGACCTACATCATACAACTTAAATTGCTTTCCTTTATCCTGATGTTTTGCTAATATAGTCACTGATGTGTCCAGTTACCGACTGCTGCTTAAAAACCCTGCACATTCCTTAGCAATCCAACAGACTGCGATGCTGTAAAGATGCAGAGAAATATAACTTTCATACATTCCCGGACAGCAATTTAATGGAGCATTTGATGGGAGTTATGTGTCTAAATCCCATGCAATGCAGGAAATGGAAGAGTTAGCTCCCACTTTCTTTTCAGCAAGCTGACTAAATATGATCCATACAGGTAATATAATCCACAAAGCATTTCTCCATTGGGGAGGGGGGAGGGGGACAAAATAACTGCAGAGGCTTTGCTTAGAGGTAATAACCTGTTGAGGGACAGATCAAGGTGCTGGCTGAAAATTATGATGGTCGGGATCAAAGAGGAGATGAGGTTGAAAATGAAAAAAAAGAAGACGAGTTTGAGGATTGAGAGGTTGCCAGTGGAGGAGCGAAACAATATTATTCTTCTGTGACTCTATCTTGAAATGCTTTCATGGGCATGTTATATATATATATATACACACACACATATATATATATATACACACACACAAAATAAATACATACAAAAGTACACACACACATACACACGTGTGTGCACGCTCACACACACACATATATACACACATACATATACATATATATCCCTGGATTATGCTGCTCCAAATGTAAGGTGACCAGATGGTCACCTTTGTAAACCAGGACAGGCGGGTAGGCATGCACACAGCCGCAGGAGGCTTAAGCCCGGCTTCCGCCCTGTGACAGGGCGGAAACGGGATGCCCAGAAGGCAGCGCCGCCCGCTGACGCCGGGCAGGAGCACTGCCTCTGGCCTGCGGCCCAGAAGGCAGTGTGTCCCTGGCGGGCTGCAAGGCGGAGGCTGCTGCACTGCCTTCTAAAGCTCGCCCCAGGAGGCAGTGCGGCAGCCTTCCAAAAATCGGGACACTTCAAAAAACCCGCGGGACGTGGGACAAATTGTCTTAAGGCGGGACTGTCCCGCCAAAAGCGGGACGTCTGGTCACCGTATCCAAATGACCTGATCAGGCTTCAGAATGGAAACCAATCAATTGAGAATCCTCCGCTGAGTCATATTTTCAACAAGCAGCAAAGCCCATTGTGGAGGAAATGCAATGGGCCCTAGCAAAGGGTGGAAGAGGCAACATCTCCCCCTGTAATGGGCTTTTGTGGGGCTGTAGCTCCCCCCCTTGCTACCAGCACAATGCTTACCTGGTTCTGGGATTGTGCCTTGGGGGGTGGAAGAGGTTGGAGAGGTGTGACTTGGGGTAGGTGGGAAGGTGAGGCCAAGGGTGGAGAGGTGTGGCTTGGGGTGAGGGGAGGGCAGCAAGGTGAGGGTTGGGGTGGCGGGAAGGATGAAATGTGGTTGGGGTGGTGGGAAGGTGAGGGTCAGGGTAGGATGGAGAGGTGTAGCTTGGGGTGAGGGGAGAGTGGCAAGGCGGGGGTTGGGGTGGAGGAGGATGGAACATGGTTGGGGTGGTGGGAAGGTTGAAAGGCGAGGCATGTGCTGACAGATTGGGAGAAAGTGGAATGGAGAGGCTTTGGGTGGTGAAGGTCAGAAAGGTGAGTGTTCTTGTGGGACATGGTGATGAGGTGAGGGTTGGGATGGGAAGGGTTGAAAGGTCTGGGCTGAGGTGGGGGAAGCGTTGGCAGGTGGCTGGGGGAGGGTTGGAAGGTGAGTTTTAGGGTGGGGAGGGTGGCAAGCTGTTGCTCTGGGTTTGTACAATATGGTAATGGCGTTTACCATCTGCAGAAACAACAGGTAAGAAAGCTTAGCCAGTTGAATAGATGACTGGCCAGTTTAAAAAAACACTGGTCAGGTGATGTGAGAAATTTCCGCAAAAGCTCGTTTCTAAATGTGTTGATCAGACTGGGGTTGTAAAATGCTCTCAAGTCACAGCCAGCGTTTGGTGAACCTATATAATTTTTGAGGAATGAGATGAGCAAGAGGTGGTTTGCCATTGCCTGCCTCTATGGAGCAACCCCAGACTTTCTTAAAGGTCTCCCATCCAAGTACTCACCAGGTTGGACCCTGCTGAGTTCTGACAAGATTACTCTAGCTTTGACTAGTAAGAACATAAGAAAGAGCCTTGCTGGATCAGACCAGAGTCTATCTAGCCCAGCTCTCTGCTACTCGCAGTGGTTCACCAGATACCTTTGGGAGCTCACATGCAGGAGGTGAAAGCAATGGCCTTCTGCTGCTGCTCCGGAGCACCTGGTCTGCTCAGGCATTTGCAATTTCAGATCAAGGAGGATCAAGATTGGTAGCCATAGATCGACTTCTCCATAAATCTGTCCAAGCCCCTTTCAAAACTAAGACTAGTCTGGGCCATTCAGGTGATTAACTATATTAGAGCTAATCAAATGACTCAATGCCTATGGAATGGGGAGACTGAATGGACTTCTCCCTGTATGTACCAAGCAGGCATTTGAGAGAAAAAAGCTCACCAACAGTCTCTTCTGACTTCCTTGTGTTGTGAATACAGAAAGCATTTAGTGAGCCATTTGAGCCCTGATGTTTGAAACACGATAGGCAAGCAGCTCGAATGTCACATCTTTTTTTTATCCTCTGGTCTAAATTCTAGAACAAAGAGACCATCTTGAATTATGTAGTGAAGCCAAAGGGAAATGTGAACTTTTTTCCCATGGATTGAGTACCTCATCTTTTCCAACGCTTCCAGACTGTAAACATTTTAACTATTCTGACCTTTCAAAGACTTTTCTTCTTGGGCAGAGATAACGCCTTTCCCCTCGATGAACTATTTGACAGATTCTTAGATGGCCCATTGAAACAGAGAGTCAGCTAGTTGTGGAAAGGCAAAAACAAAAACACCCATTTTTATTTTAAATTCAGTTGTGATTGATATCCTTCAAGAAGATCTTTTATTTCTCCATTGATCTTACATCTTTTCAGTGTGCTCACATGATTATCGTTTAATATACCTTCCGTCTGGTAAACATAAGGCTGTCATCCATACTTGCCTTGATCCATAGTTGATTATTTTGAAGTTCCCTCAAAGATGTGTCCAAAGTTATAATTAACTTATACTTTCCATCCTTCCGAGGTTGGTTGGTTGGTTGGTTGGTTGGTTGGTTGGTTGGTTGGTTGGTTACTTACTTACTTACTTACTTACTTACTTACTTACTTACTAATTAGACTTTTATACCGCCCTATCCCCGAGGGGCTCCGGGCGGTATACAACAAGTAAACATAATACAATCATAAAATGGCTAAAAACCTTTAAAAGCAGCGATAAAAACAATAGAAGCTGAGTATAATAAATATAATATAATAAATACCAGTATAAATATGAGTGGCGTCCAGCAGCTCCATTTTCAAAGTCCTCTCCCCAAGAGGGAGGGATGGCGAGTCCCGTTAGATGACAAATGGCCCAGGTGTAAGGGGCCAAAAAAGGGTTAAATGAGGCCCCAGCTTGCTAGGGGTAAAGTGTAGACAAATGGGGAAGGTAATGGCAACCAGCCCCATAAAAAGAGTCTGCCTAGTAAATGTTGTGTTGTTCATCTCCCTGTGGGTCAGTAATGACCTGGTGCTTGTACAGGAGACTACCTTTACCTAAATGTATATTCGTGCACAGGTGCTCATTTGCACTGGAATGGAAACTGGTTTAAATTCTATAGCCTAAGTTTGTCCCCCCCTCTCTTCCAAGTGATCCGGTTTTGACCGTATAAGCAGCATCTGGGTAGAATCTCTATCCATTCTGTGATGTTTCTCGCCAGCATTGGTAGTCCACGTTTGCCCCTCATTAAATTGACTTCAAATGGGCATGGCCAGTGGGAAATTAAAATGCAGCGAACCTTCGGACCTCCTGCCATTTCTTTGGGTGACTTTTACCCTTTAAAGTGTTTTGTTTTTCCTCGGCTTCTTCTGTTTGTGAGCTGCCCAAGCGAGCAACTGCTTCAGGCGCAGAAAGACTTTATGTTTTATCTGCGGTATCTTTTTTTTAAAAAAAAATAAAGTTGATTTTGATCAAGTGGTTATTTAAGAAGTTTCCAGAGGCTCCTTTTGTGTGCTTTGCCTTTTGGTGGAGACAAATCCATATCAATAAGTGCTATTTTTCCCCCCTCGTTCTTTTTCTTAAAAAGCATCTTTGTTCTGTTTTTTTGCCTTCAGCAGAAAGATTCTATCTGCATATAGAAGCAGGGGGGAAAATCGAGAGCACTTGAACAGAGGTGACACGCCACACAGTCGCAACATTATGCACAGTTGTGTTTGAACAGTAGATGGGAGTTTTGGAGAATTGGAAGGAGCCACAAAAACTTTCACCTGCCGACTGATATCTAAGGCTACGCTGGAGAAAAATGGCCTGTCCTTAAAAGGAAGTTAATGTGTGGAAATCGACAGCTCAATCTATTCAGGGCATGGAAGTAAATAACGTCACCTGGTAAAGGTGTGTGTGTGTATACAGTGCTGTCAACTCACAGCCAACCTATGGCAAGCCAGTAGGGTAGTGATGGCGAACCTATGGCACGGGTGCCAGAGATGGCACTCAGAGCCCTCTCTGTGGACACGTGCAAACAGAGTCCCCCCCCCACACACACACGCACATCTAGGCTGGCCTGGGCCATTGCGCTCAATTATTAGCATTGAACCTAAGACCTAGTTTTGGGGAGGCAGTGTAGGTAACCCTGCTAAGTGCTGTTAAACCCCACTAATTTTCATGTAAAGAACTAAAGCGTGATCCTTTACCTCAGTTGCTGGCAATGGGGCTTGCTTCTGAGTAAACCCTCCAAGGATCGTGATTCACCTGTTGGACAAGTGGCATGGTTGTTTCAAAGCAAAGCCACCGACTACCACCAAGCTTACTCCCGAGTAACGCACGCCTCGGAGCCACCCGTTTTTCAAAACAAAAACCTCAGTATTCAGGTTAAATTGCTGTGTTGGCACTTTGCGATAAATAAGTGGGTTTGGGGTTGCAATTTGGGCACTCGGTCTGGAAAAGGTTCGCCATCACTGCAGTAGGGGCTTCAAGGCAAAAGACAAATAGGCCCTTCCGCACATGCACAATAATGCACTTTCAATCCACTTTCACAATTGTTGCAAGTGGATTTTGCTATTCCGCACAGGAAAATCCAGCTTCAAAGTACATTATTCTGCATGTGCGGAAGGGGCCTAACAGAGATGGTTTGCCACTGAATGTCACTGCGTAATGACCCTGGACTTCCTTGGAGGTCTCCAGTCCAAGTACACTACTAATCATGGCTGACCCTGCTTAGCTTCTGAGATCTGAGGAGATTAGGCTTGCCTGGGTCATCCAGGTCAGGGCCACCCAGTAAATTATCAGCAGAGTAGAGCAGAGCTACCCATAGTAGACAAGGAGGTCTAATAGTCCCACTTCATACACTCAGCAGCCTCCCACCTTCTTGGAATAAGACCAGAGGTGGGATCCAGCAGGTTCTCACCAGTTCCCGAGAGTGGGTTACTAATTATTTGTGTGTGCCGAGAGGGGGTTACTAATTGGGTCCGCATTTCTATCTCCACACCCTCGCCTCCCCGAGAGGCATACTGCCTTTGAATGTGAAGGTTCCATATAGCAATTGCGACTAATAATGTAACTCCCTGAACT
Source organism: Sphaerodactylus townsendi (assembly GCF_021028975.2). NCBI lineage: Eukaryota > Metazoa > Chordata > Lepidosauria > Squamata > Sphaerodactylidae > Sphaerodactylus > Sphaerodactylus townsendi. The sequence goes on from NC_059430.1 coordinate 19,106,092, forward strand.
GGGTTAATCCCTTCCAGGTACTGCAATTCATTGATTCTCAGCCTTTCGTACCTTTTATCTCACCAGTCTCTATCAAAGAACCTGTGTGTTTCACCATTGCTGTGCTCAGATTTGTGAGTTGGGGCATTTTCTATAATGTGATGATGATTTAGAAATGACCTGGTGCATAAAGATTTTTTGGGGTTGTGGTGGGGTGGCTGCCCATGGGGGGGCATCCAACTCAGGTTTTGCCCAGGGCTCAGGTTTGCCTAGGTACGCCTCTGCCCCCTTTGCTGAGGGGGGGCTGGTGAGGGAAAATGTTACTAAAATTTTCGGATCCCACCACTGAATAAGACACTTAATACAAGATATTCTTTCCACAGGAAGGCTTTACTTGGCAGTTGCAACATAACACTATATACAGTTCTAAAGCTACACAGGACTAAGCACTAAGATAAGTAAGAAGCCTAAAGATGCATACAGAGTTCTATTCACAACTTTTATAATGTTTAAGCTAGTACTTTGTTCATTTTCATTTTAAAACAGTCCTTTAAATTTCATTTTCGGTGGACAGCGTTGGTCAAATCTTTCAAATTTCTAATTGTACTCAAAGGAGCCCTGTTAGTATATTTTCTTTAACATTCCAAGACACATTCTGAACAGATTGTGCCAATGAGCTGATGAAACTTGAGCTAATTGCACTAATGTTGACAAATGTGCAGGCATCACAAAAAAAGCTAATTTTTTTTAACAAATTACATCTTCTCAAGAGATGCTAAACAGATTCACTTATTTGTGCATGTAGGAGAGCTATTTAAGAATGTAATTTATATGGGGGGGGGGGGAAACCATCCACAATATTGTTGTAAAAGTTTGACATGTAGAAGCTCTTCTGCTGGCCATTCTGAAAAAAATTCCTTTAATATTTTTCATTTTTTTTAAAAAAAGAACAGAACAGGGGCTGGTCATATTAACTGTTTTGGATCTCAACAGCAGATTCTTTTGAAATGTGGTGTTGGAAGAGAGTGTTATGGATACTGTGGACTGCCAAAAAGATAAAAAAGGTGGGTTCTAGATCAAATTAAGTCTGAACTGTCCCTAGAAGCTAAAACAACTAAACTGAGCAGAGGCGTACTTGAGGGAAATAGCACCTGGGGCAACACCAGCTCTGCCCTACCCCCCTGTGTCCCACTTACTGGAACTGCAGGAGCTGGCCTGCTGGGAAGTTGGGGGCAGGGCTCAGCGGAGGGCTGTCGGCAGGTCTGCTGCGGGGGTGGGTTGTGATCGGGATGCTACTCTATGCAATGCTTTGTCTGCTGTTTTGATAGGTTTCCTCCCTACTGTTACCGCCAGGAAAATAAACAAAATATTTTCCTGAGTCAGGTTGCCTGGCTACACTGGCTCCATGCCCGGATGCGGAGACTTGTGTGGTTCCGAAGCCTCCATAAGGCTCATAGAGAACGCTTATGTATGATTGTACCAATGCTATATGGTTTCCCTCTTGCTTATGCCCTTTCAAGATGTAATAAAAGCCCCTCTTTAGTTGAATTTATGATGTGCCCGCTGTTTAGGATTTTAGTTTGACTACGTTCTCCAGTTAAGTTTAAGGTTCTGTTATTGTTAGGTTTAGGAAAGTCTTGCCTATAAGTATATGTGTTTATCCTTTTAAGGTTTTCCTAATGTTTAAGTTTAGAAATGTTATTTTTGAAATTTGTGTCTGATGACCAAAGCAGTGGCCTGAAAGGTTTGATATTAAGGGACAAGGAAGTTGGCTCTGAAATGCAGCTTAGACCAACACCCAGCCGACTCCTTAACGAAGACAAAGACCCTCTTTGGACTTGCAAATCGAATCTGTTGCCAGCACCCAAAGGTCCCCAGCTGTTGGAAGACATGCAGGGACCACCATTGGACAGTTTGAACTTTTTTTGTTGCAATGATGTGAGGCGGGAGCCTCAGGGTATTACGAAAGGAAATAGCTGGGTGCGGCAGCGAGCCAGGTCACTATGCCGCGGGAGAGGCTGGACGCAGGGACCCAGCTGGCGCCTGGCACCCCCCCATGTGACAAAATGATGTGCGCCCGGGGACATGGGATTCTGTTTGTAGACTAAGACATGTTCTATAGTTTCATGGTGGTTTCATTTCATTCCAATGCAAAAATAATATGAATTCATGAGAATCCATTTAAAATCATCTGGATCCAGCTTTTACCCAGATTTGTGAGTTGGGGCATGTTCCATAATGTGATGGTGACTTTGAGGTGACCTGGTGCAAAAAAACACCTTTGTTTCCCATCTGGCGGTGTGGGGTACGGAAAACTCAGATTTTGCCCTGGGCTCTATTTTTCCTAGCTGCGCCTCTGCAACGGAATATAAATTGACATTGTTTTCCTTTGAACTAAATGTTAGCCGCAGTTGCCAGAGGAATCTGTGCTAAAGTGTGAACATTCAGACTATTCCAGGTAATGTTCCACATTTCTGTGAATAACTTCCAATTAGGGGGTTCTTCGTGGGTGTAAAGTGCTGTCAAGTCAAAGCTGACTTACAAGGACCATGTACGATTTTCCAGGCAAGTGATGTTCGGAGGTGGTTTGCCATTGTCACACCCCTTGGATTTCTTGGAGGTTTCCCATCCACATCCTTGCCAGGGTGTGTGGACAGCCCAAAGTCACCCAGTACATTTCCAAGGCAGGGTGGAGATTTGAACCTCAGTTTCCTAATCCAACACCTTAACCACTACAACATGCCGGTTTCCGGTGTTTGTGCGTGCGTGCGTGTGTGCGTGCCTGCGTGCGTGCGTGCGTGTGTGTGTGTTCTTTGGAATCAGAAAAAAAGGCTAGATGAGAAGCAAGAACCCCTTTTCCACTTACACCAACCCTCATCAGCGAAATAATAATAATAATAATAATAATAATAATAATAATAATAATAATAATAATAATAATGAAGAAGAAGAAGAAGAAGAAGAAGAAGAAGAAGAAGAAGAAGAAGAAGAAGAAGAAGAAGAAGAGGAGGAGGAGGAGGAGGAGGAGGAGGAGTTTGGATTTATATCCCCCCTTTCTCTCCTGCAGGAGACTCAAAGGGGCTTACAATCTCCTTGCCCTCCCTCCCTCACAATAAACACCCTGTGAGGTGGGTGGGGCTGAGAGAGCTCCGAGAAGCTGTGACTAGCCCAAGGTCACCCAGCTGGCATGTGTGGGAGTGCACAGGCTAATCTGGATCCCCCAGATAAGCCTCCACTGCTCAGGCGGCAGAGCTGGGAATCAAACCCGGTTCCTCCAGATTAGATACACGAGCTCTTAACCTCCTACGCCACTGCTGCTCCTTCTTATGACTTTTACACAGTGTTCTTGACGTAATCTATTGACTCTGATAAAAGTTGTGGACCCAGGGAAAACTCGTAAGCAAACATAATGTAAGTTAGTCCTCAAAATCCCACACACACCAGCCCCGCTGCCGCCTCCTCCTCCTCCTCCTTCCCCTCTAGGAACTCCTTGAATAGTAAATACTAATTACTAATTAAGGTCCTGCTACAGTGAACGCCCAGGGCCAAGACATGTGCCTCATAACAATGGGATGACGGATTCATCGCATGCAATCACGCACACACATATTGTCTTTTTAAAAAAAAAAACCCTAAAAGCTATTTTTAAAGATTGAAGGGACAGGGCAGAGCTGGGCCCCGTGGGAGCTTTTCTGCACTGGAATTCTTCATTTTGTGAAAGGGAAACAATAGGCCACAACAAGGAAGGATGACAAATGCAGAGATTTCAGCAGAAAGGTAATTTTTTTTCAATTGTCAGTCAATTGACTGTAAGATTACGTTAAAAATGAATGCACATGGGGATTTAAAAAAATGTTAGCAGCTAGCCTCCCCTCCCCCCCCATAGCTATGAGTGGAAAATGGTGGGGGGAGGGTTGTAAGGTGCACTTGGGGTGGAAAGGTGAGTATTGGGGTGGGTGGAAGGATAAGACGTGGATGGGTGGAAAGGGGAGGCTTGGGGTGTGGGGAGGGTTGTAAGGTGAGTATTGGGATGGGTGAGGGGGGATGGGAATGCTTGGGGTGGGGGGACAAGGGAGAAGTTGTCCGGGCCTGTGGAGCAGCAGACACTCAGGTGCTGCTATTCCAGCAGCCAAGGGTGGGCTGTTGAGGTGGTGGGAAGGCGAAGGGCTTCTGTGGGCCAGGGCCAGGGGAGTAGCAGGTGGCCAGGCACTACTGCTCAATGGCATGGGGGAAAGCTGTTGGGGTGGGGAGGAGGCAGGAGGTCTTCTGCAGGCCTGGGGAGCAGGGGTGCCCAGGCCCTGCTGCTCCATGGCCCAGGGGTGGCCTGTAGGGGTAGGGCGGAGGCAGGAGGGCTTCTGTGGGCCCAGGGATCAGGGGGCAGCTAGGCACTGCTGCTCTGAAGCCGGGGTGGCTGCTCCACTTGCTGGGCTGGGGTTCTGAGGTGAGGAAAAGGTGTGCGGAGGAGGCCATGAAATGTCGCTCACCAACTTCGTGAGTCCTGCTCACCAATTGGTGGAGGGTTCGTCATCACGGCATTCCATCCCTTCGCCTGTTATTGGTTGGGACTGACAGCAAGTCACAACAAACGTAGATTACCATGGGGCCCCCACGCACATCTGGGCAACTGCCCATGCATTGAAATGGCCCTGCCTGAACAGCAATTGAAGATGATTCTTTTGCATTGTTTTCCTGAATATATTCTTGAAGCGATTCCCCCCCCACATTTGAACAAGTTTTTTGCAACCAAGAACAAGGACATAGGAAAAGTTGTTCTTCACTTTAAGCTATTGATTGGCTAAAAGTAAACCAAACTGACGTGAAAATAACAGAGATTGACATCTTATTCATCTGCACGCTGTGTGTGAAACTCTGACGATTGCATGCTGTTTCCCCCCTGCTAGTATGTAGTGCGTATAAAGAATATTGGAAGCTGAGGCCCTTATACTCAGAATCCCTGTCCTTTTCCAATCAAACAGGAGAACAGAACATTCTTTGCACATGTTCAGAGGCCTTGATACTATTGCTTCGTGTGTCCCGAGGCTGACCCCATGACCTGGAAAATAAAGTTTCTGAGACGAAACCGGCTGAGCTTCTCACTGACTGTTCTTTAAAGAGAAACAAACTTTAAAATATTTTCAGAGTTAGTCGTTTTGTCCTGCGGGATAATTGTCATCATCCATCATTACGGAACCCAATCAGTCATTTTATATGCTGTCATCTATAAAACAATTGGAAGAGGCTTATGTGGCATTTCTTCTCTAGAGAGTTGCCTTGAAATGCCTCAGAAAGCCGTCTTCATTAGCAGAAGAAAATTCTGTATTGAACGTTTTGGAGTAATTCCTTTAAATTCCAAATAAATGCTCAGAAATCAGTTCTGCTGGCAGAAGAAAAAAAGGGGAAAATGCTCCCTGCAAAAGATACTCCTCTTTCTACAATAATTTTAGGAACTTGCAAAATGGGGTGAAATGGCGCTCCAAAGCAGAAATGTGACCAAAACAAAAAGCAATAAAACCCCCCACATTCTTTTCCAGCCAAATCTGATTGGTTGCACAACACTTCGAGCCCTTCGGGGATGAGGCGGCCTATAAGTTTAATAAATAAATAAATAAATAAATAAACTATGATATCATCACATTAGTTACAGGATACTTGACTGGTTAATCCATGTAGCAAGTTGTAAAGAAGGAGGCAGCAGAAACTGAACAAAGGTATGCAGAAAAAAGAACCTTCCTGGCACTTCAGAACAGTGGCGTAAAGGCCATGGGATGGGGGGTTGCAACGCCCCAGGCAGAGCTGCTGCGAAGGCATGGCCGGGCCATTGAGGGGGCGTGGTGAAGGCAAGGTGGGGGCAGGCAATGCCCCAGCAGGGGCGTAGGGCATGCGCGGCCCCCGGGTGCAGTTTCCCCTCGCTCTGCCTCTGCCTCAGAACTAGGGTAAGCATTTTTTAAAAAAAATGCTTTAAATTAATTTCATTATTTCACAGAGAGTATGATTATCGTTTTCCCAACATTTTGGGAATTTTGGCAGCATTTCCACAATCTATTTTGGGAACATTTTCAGCTTTGGGAAAATCAGCTATTTATATTGTTTTGAATGAATGGTAGATTACAGAGGTTAGATCTACAAACCATTGAACACTACTGAAATTCACCCCCAGACAAACACAAAGACAATTCCGAAAATCTGAGAAACAAAGTTTGGAAAGCCTGGAATCTTGAGAGTGCCTCACTTCATTTCAGAAATTACTGCGTAATTTTGGCTCAGAAATACTTAAATGCACACCTCTCCTTAAAAGTCAAAAGATGGAAAAACTTCCTTCCTTCCTTCCTTCCTTCCTTCCTTCCTTCCTTCCTTCCTTGACAAAACAAAAAACATTAGATTCTAAATTCTCTTATTACTTTCTGACATGAAAGCAAGGCGAAACAAGGTGTGCATAGAGAATCTTCAAACGTGTACAAAAGTATTTAGTATTTATTTGGTGAGCCCTTGTTGAAAGCAAGGTCTGATCCCCGAAGAAACGTTTTGACACGAAACACGTCGGGATCATCAAATAAATATTAAATGCTGTTTACATATTTGAAAGATTCTCTGCAGGCTTTTTGATTTGTCTTATTTTAGCCTTTTCTGGCGCAGCCGATCTGTTCTTTCTGACATGGGCAGGACATAAAATGCAGGCTGAAGGTATGCAGGCGGCAGCTTTGACTTTCAGAGCGCTCTGGGGCGAAGAAATAGTGCTGCGGTCAAGGACCCAACCAAGAGCAAAAAACGTGTACCATTTCTCAAGCTTCCTAAATCTCTGCACCTTCTACCAAGGGTCATGGAAATACATGGGACTTCTGCCCAATTCCCCCCTGTCAAGAGCCATTACGTTGATAAATTTCATTTCATTTATTAGTTTTATATACTGCCCTTCCCCTCACAGGCTCAGGGTGGCTTCCAACAGCTTTATAAATACAATAAAAGAAATTAAAAATATAATCTAATCCAGATGGCAACCGAGTCGAACGATATGAAAACTAACATACAAGAAGGAAAGTCAGTGGATAAGAGGGAGGCCCACGAAATAGCACCACAGCTGCCTCAACTGTCTGCTTACTGGAATAGCTCTCTCTTACAAAATATTGGTAAATTAAATAAATGGGGTCAACATCTCTTCATTGAACACAGCCATTCTCGTTGTTTTCCCTTCCTAGTAACATTTGTCTGCCTCAACATTTCGGGTGCTTTAGGTTGCGTGCACAGATTCATTCACACCTGGAGCTTCCAGGGCGAAAAGTGTGAAGTGGTTGTTATGAAAGCTGTCCGGGGTGCATGCACATGCGTTCGCTTTGGGCTTAAGCAAGGCTGGTTTTACTCTCGTGTCTTGCTATCTAAAAAATGCATGGGCCTCTTTGAAGTTGCAGGAGCCACACAGAAGGTGAGCAACTTTTCAGCTGTTCTCTTCCAGTGAAGCCACAGAGCTGCAGAGGGATGGGCAAGCATTCTTTGATGTGCGGATGTTACCTTGCCGCACAGCACTTCAAGGAGAATGCACCATCTGCAAGAAGGCCAGGAGGTCTGCTCTGGAGGTGAGCTTAAATCTTTAAAGATGGACTGAAGCCATTAAGTTCAGTCTGGGATCCTCCCTTTCCTTGAAGACTTGGGGAATATTGATATTCAGAGGTCTTGGACACAGCAGCTCTAGGGGAATCCTTGAGGTTTTGAAAAATCATAACTCAGATCCAAATTATAGGAGGACGTGATGGTTCTGGGGTTTGAACAGATAGATAGATAGATAGATAGATAGATAGATAGATAGATAGATAGATAGATAGATAGATAGATAGATAGATAGATAGATAGATAGATAGATAGATAGATAGATAGATAGATAGATAGATAGATAGATAGATTGAATGGGCCGATATGATAGATAGATGGATAGATACTGAATGAATGAACTATTGAATGAATAGCTGAGCAGACGGTGGTGAATGAATGAGGCCAGACGGAGCGAATTGACGGAGCGGACGGATAAACGGACGGAACAGACAGACAGACAGACAGACAGACAGACAGACAGACAGACAGACAGACAGACAGACAGACAGACAGACAGACAGACAGACAGACAGACAGACAGACAGACAGACAGACAGACAGACAGATAGATAGATAGATAGATAGATAGATAGATAGATAGATAGATAGATAGATAGATAGATAGATAGATAGATGTTAAAGTGGAAATACTGATGGTGCATACAGGGGACAAGTTTGAAACAAGGTAAACTGGAAAGGTTTGGGGCATAAGCCATCTGAGTTAAGTTGATTTATTGTTTTTATTGGGTTTTATGTATTTTATGCTGTTGTATGGCTATTTGTTATACCGCCCTGAGCCCTATTGGAGAGGGCGGGATATAAATGGAAAAATAAAATAAATAAAATAGCAGGTCAAAACAAGCTAGTTACTATCACTTTTGGAGTACTTTCAATCTTTAGGGGGGTTTCTCCCCCTAATCTTCTGATTAAATTGTAAAGTTGGAGCCCCCTGTGTAGGAAGGGGGCATGGAGCTTGTCTTCAGATGGCCCCGATTTGCAGATGTTATCATTTTCACAGGGGGAAGCCCCTCTACCAGGGGTAGGGAACCTGCGGCTCTCCAGATGTTCAGGAACTACAATTCCCATCAGCCCCTACCAGCATGGCCAATTGGCCATGCTGGTAGGGGCTGATGGGAATTGTAGTTCCTGAACATCTGGAGAGCCGCAGGTTCCCTACCCCTGCGGCCTCTACCATTAGATATCATGATACCTCTCTAAACCATTTTTATCCCACCCTTTCCCCCAAATGCTGGGCTCATTTCTCAGGTTTCCGGATAGCATTAACCACAGTAAGCAGCAAACCAAACCTCCTTGAGCCAACTTGGGAATCTCATCACTATGTATTTCTCTGGCTTCAGAAAAAAAATATATTTTGTTTCCTCTCTCCCTATCTGACAGTATATTGAACAGGTGAGAGGATGAAGGGATGTGTCGAAGATAACTGTGCTTGCTGTATCCTTGTTGTCGTCGTTCTCAGTTCGTTGCGTGCCGTGTTTTTCCACCAAATGGCTGGGCATAAACGCGGTTTTTTTCCTACGGTTCTTTAATCTTAAGTGACAAGGAAAGGCAATCATTTAAAAAGTATTTGACATTTATAAGCAACCAAAGGACTTTCTGTCATCTTCTATTTATGCAATAGGAGAACCATCATGCCTGCTCCATTTCTTTCCCTCACAGCAGCTGCCAGTGTCTCTCTCTCAAATGTTTGCTGCCTTTGTTTATACCATTCTGTTTTTCATATTCTCCTTTGCCCTTCCCCAGTTCCAATCTTTCCATAGCAACCTTTAATGGCAGTAAGGTTTCCTACCAGTCACTGAGGTTCTTGTAAGGAACCTTTGCATTATTACCCACAATGTTACCCTGTTTTCCCGAAAATAAGACATCCCCGGAGAATAAGATGTAGTAGAGGTTTCGCTGAAGTGCTAAATATAAAGCATCACCCGAAAGTAAGACGTAGCAAAGTTTTTCTTTGGAAGAATGCCCATCCACCAGAGCATGCAGCTGTGGAGCAGAAAAATAAGACATTCCCTGAAAATAAAACATAGCGCATCTTTGGGAGCAAAAAATTAATATAAGACACTGTCTTATTTTCGGGGAAACAGGGTATGACTCCCTTAAGGGGTCTTGGGAGCAGAGGGGTTGTTGGCTGACTCCAGAGGTGGGATCCAGCAGGTTCTCACCAGTTCCCGAGAGTGGGTTCCTAATTATTTGTGTGTGCCAAGAGGGGGTTACTAATTGGGTCCGCTTTTCCATCTCCACGCCCTCGCCTCCCCGAGAGGCAGACTGCCTTTGAACGTGAAGGTTCCATATAGCAATTGAGACTAATAATGTAACTCCCTGAACTGGGTTAATCCCTTCCAGGTACTGCAATTCATTGATTCTCAGCCTTTCGTCCCTTTTATCTCACCAGTCTCTATCAACGAACCTGTGTGTTTCACCATTGCTGGGTTCAGATTTGTGAGTTGGGGCATTTTCTAGAATGTGATGATGATTTAGAAATGACCTGGTGCAAAAAAGATTTTTTGGGGTCGTGGTGGGTTGGCTGCCCATGGGGGGGGGGGCATCCAACTCAGGTTTTGCCCAGGGCTCAGGTTGGCCTAGGTACGCCTCTGCCCCCTTTGCTGAGGGGGAGCTGGCGAGGGAACCTAATTATTTAGGGGATCGGGCGGTATATATATAAATTGGTATATAAATTGAAAAAATAAAAATAAATAAATAAATAAATAAATAAATTTTTTGGATCCCACCACGGGCTGACTCTCTCACCCAGGTGGCAAGGGAACTACCATATGTGATCCCGAGGTTGTCATTCCCCAATCCCCACCCAACTGTGGGATGCAGGAATGGGGGATAGGGTATATCTGGTAGCAGGTGGGTCACCCTGTGCTGGATTTGCTCCTATGCTGCACCATCACTCCTTTGGCTATATTCAAGGAAAGCTGTGGCCTATTTCTCCCAATCTGATCTGTTTCCAGTTTGTTTCCTTCTTGCCCTTCATCCCTCCTTTGCCCCTGGGACTACAAATGCTATTTCACCCTGAGTTGCTATGTACATACATGCCTAGTATTACTGTCTATGATTTATTGGTGTGTTTAACACATCATGTATGCATGTTTGTCTACAATCGGGACCCAAAGTAGCTTGCAGCATCAATATCTCCTCTTCTTACAACCCTACAAGGTAGGTTAGGCCATGAAAGGGAAAGGGGGAGAGAGAGAACGCAGAAGGAAACAGGAAGGGAGAGAAGGAGAGGGACAGAGGAGGAAGGGCATGAGGGAGAGGAAGGGAGAGGGAGAAGAAAAAGAAAAGAAGAAGAGTTTGGATTTATACTCCATCCTTCTCTCCTATAAGGAGACTCAAGGTGGTTTGCAAGCTCCTTTCCCTTCCTCTCCCCACAAAGGACACCATGTGAGCAGGTAGGGTTGAGACAGTTCCGAAGAACTGTGATTAGCCCAAGGTCACCCAGCAGGAATGTAGTAGTGCAGAAACACATCTGGTTCACCAGATAAGCCTCTGCCAGTCAGGTGGAGGAGTGGGGAATCAAACCTGGTTCTCCAGATTAGAACCCACCTGCTCTTAACCACCACACCACGCTGGCTCTACCAGGTCTGACTGACCCAGGCTGCCCAGAAAGCTTCCCTATCCAAGTGGGGGCTGGCACCTTCCAGCCTCTAATCTAACACTCTTAATGCTACACCATGTTGGTCTTTGCAGCAAGCGAAAAAGCTATTGAGATTTGACTCATTGTTTTAAGATGTTGCTTTTATATTGTGAGCCATTGGGTGGTGTGTCAGAGCGAAAAGAGAGTCATAAACCAAGGGAGTGAGGGGGAGGGGGCTGGCATCTGGACATGGCCCACCCACCCTAGTGGAGGGGAGGGAGAGGGAGGGGTGGCATGCAAGGGATGGGGAGGGGAAGGAATGAGGGGTGGCATGGATTAGTATCGCTAGGGGAACTGGTACCTATAGAAAGATCTGTGATCTTCCAGGTTGCCCCCTAAGAAAGGCCAGTCACAGATAACTTATTTCTGAGAGTGATAGAGCTCCTAAACATGTTCAGTTTTCAGGTTTGCATCGTGTTTCTTTTGTCTTTCTTAACACAGGCCCTTTCCCCACTTACCTTAAGCCCTGCGTTACTCTCTTCAAGTAGCGCGGGGTCCCGGGGCACTCCCCACTACAGGGGCAGCGACAACGCAGCTGCCCCAACGCTGCTGCTCTCGCGCCCCCTCAGCACACAGCATCCCTGGCGCTCCTCGAAACGGCACCTTTTGATGACCCCGCGCAGAGCGGGGTTGTGGGTTCGCCCGGGCGCGCACCAGAGATGCTGCGCGCTGAGAGTAGCGTGTAGCAAAGGACAGCAAAGGTAAGCAGGGAAAGGGCCACAATGGAAGCCAAAAAGCTGTTTAACCATGAAGCGGCAGCCATTGCTTCATGCAAGCGAAATGGTTAGGATATTGAGCAGATACTCAGGCGCTTTTCCTGTCTTGGGAAGGGAGAAGACCTGATTGAAAATCAGATGCAGGCATCTATCTGGAGCATTCCAAGTTCTTCAGCTGCCTTGGAGTTAAGTGGAGTGGCCACTTGATTATCACGAAGGCTGGAATTGGATTGAAGAATCCTACTTCAAGGTGTAATAGAGCTGCAGACCTTGGAAGTACCTGGCTCTTGATTGTAGCAGCCTGAAGTGATTTTTAACAAGTACTCGAAATGACAGAATCAAATGTTCAGGGTGCTGAATGGGCTGTTCCGACGTAGCTAAAGCATTTTGCTCTCTTTTTAAAAATATATATATGTAAGGAGGTCATGTTCTTGTATGGAATCGGAGGTGACAGAAAATCACACATAGGTTCGAGCTCACCGTAAGCATTGTCCGTCGGGAACCACAGTGCCTGCATAAATGAGCATATTTACGTCTACATCTAAACATGTGTTTTTTCTTTAATTTTTTTTCAAACTTCACAACCCTGTCCCAGACAACATCGTGATCTAAGCCTCCATGTGACTGTAGTAGCGATTGGTTCCCTCTGCAGAAGCTATTCCTGATGAATAATCGCAGGAGATCCGACTAGGGCACAGCTGAAACCGTTCTCCATTTTTGTAGCAGCTTTCATCTATTTTTCATGATTCATTGCAAAACCGTTCGTGCATTCCTTGCTTGTGTCCCGAATTGATCTCAATTGCCTTCAGTGGTGCAACCAAATCTGATTAGCTGTATTTCGACATCTTGTCGTTGTCTTTCTCAAAGAGTCAAGGTATTCTCCCATTCATTTGGTGAGCCCTGAATGACTAGTTCTGACCAGTTGATGTGACTATTAAAAAAAAAAAATAAAGAAGCGGAATTGCTAGGGTTGGGGGGTGGCCCCGAAAGAACAGCACCATGGGAAACAATTGTGCTAAAGAGGGTTGCAAAAAAAGATAGTTATGTCATCTAAATTCCTTTCAAGAAACATTCAAACCACCAGAAAGAGTGGCTGAGATTAACTTTGGCTGCAGTTGCTGCCCAGGGGTGGGGCAGTGAGAGGGGCAGGCTCAGTGATGGCATCCCAGCTGCTGGCGCAACCAAGTGACCTGCCGGGAGGAGGCAGGGCCTCAGCCTTAAGAACACAAGAACATAAGAAAGAGCCTGCTGGATCAGACTGGAGTCCATCTAGTCCAGCACTCTGCTGCTCTCAGTGGCCCACCAGGTGCCTTTGGGAGCTCACATGCAGGAGGTGAAAGCAATGGCCTTCTGCGGCTGTTGCTCCCGAGCACCTGGTCTATTAAGGCATTTGCAATCTCAGATCAAAGAGGATCAAGATTGGTAGCCATAAATCGACTTCTCCTCCATAAATCTGGGTCTGAGTTTTTTGTTGTTGGCATTCTGGTTACGGTGATTGCTGTTGTTATTTGCAATTCTTCTGTCACAGCCTGGTGGGTTGCGCATGGGGACTGATCCATTCAAGGTAGGAGGAGCCTGTGTGCCGCCCCTCCCCCATTGGAGGGGCCTCGATAAGAGGCTTGGGGGATGGACCAAGCCTATGAACCACGTGCCTGGTGGGGGGGCTGCTGGTGGCTCACACCCCCTGGCAGCAAGGGGAGCTCATCCAGAGGCCAGCGCCCAGATGGCTCCCACTATCTTGCTGCTCCAGGCATTGGTGTTTCCCCCCATGCATCGGGCCGGAGAAAAGTAATTACTGGGGCATAGCAGACTTGCTGCCCCTTGTGCTGTGCCTCTGCTTCCTTTTGTCAGCACATGAATAAAGCAGCTGTGGCCAAATTTTACCCACCCAGTGGGGGTTTCTGTGTCTCCTTTTGCACCCTCGGACCGTTTCTTCCCCTCCTCGGGAGGCAACACATATATACAAATTCAGATTTGCGAATGCAGCTGCAAATAAACTTTACCTGGACACTTGCAAATGCATCTCATCCAGAGGTGGGATCCAGCAGATCCTCACAGGTTCCCGAGAGTAGGTTACTAATTATTTGTGTGTGCCGAGAGGGGGTTACTAATTGGTGATTTTGCCAACGTGATTTTTGCCTTAGTTACGCCCCTCCTCTCAGCAGTAGCGCGCAGAACTTGAAGCAGTCTAGCAGGAGGTGCACCGGCGTGCGTGGCAGCATGCGCCTGCGTGCATTCGTTTCCCGCCCAAGGACTGGCGCAGTGGCTGCGTCCTTGCCACAGCCCCGCCCAGGAATGCCCCGCCCCCGGAATGCCTGGCCCATCCTCATTGGCGCTACGCCACAGTTTGAATCCCACCACCATGGGAACCTGTTACTAAAATTTTTGGATCCCACCACTGATCTCATCCCCTCTCACCTCAAAGATAAAAATATCCAACTACATAAAACACTTTTCTAAAGACACCAGCCGTAGGTGGTGGCAAAATGTTAGAAACTAGAACGATCAGGCCACGGCCACGCAGCCCAGAAAACCCACCTCAGCCCGGCATTATTACCCAATGAAAATGGCTACCTTAGACCCCCTTAAACCAAACTGGCAAATATTCAGCATGGGCCTAATGAAGACATATGGAAGGAAGGAATTAATGGCCATTTACACTGATGTAGTCTTATTAACCTCAGTGGCAATGCACTTCTAGAAGTGGTCATCCGATCACCCATTAACAAGGAATCATGTTGTGATTTTTTGTGACACACACAAAAAAAACCACATTGGGGAAAGAACATTTTTTCCCCTTTTCTTCATATTTGCATAATTACATTGGATGTGAGCGCTAATGAAGAGGCAGTCATAAAACTAGTTGAATTAGCATGATTGAGTGACTTAACATCGTACTTCTGATCCCAGAGCCAGGCATGGCTGCAAATTTCACCCGATCCTTTTCTGTGATCTCTTACAATTTTGCATTTCAATTTGAACTTTTGCTAATTAGAATTTTTTCCCCTCCCCACCTCATCTCCCAAGCATGAAACCTCATTGACTGAAGTGTTTACATCAGGTTGAATATCTATTCTAAAATATTTGCACCTGACAAGATTGATAATGAGGGGGGGGGGGGGAAGGATCCTCGCTGTAACGGAGCACACAAAACATTACCACCACCTTGCATTATTTATGGGTACTTTTTTCAATATTTAGCATTTATATAGCAGAAGTGTTCCGAATTGTTCCAATATGTTATTTCAGGGATAGCTGCTACAGCCCTGTGAGATAGGTCAGTATCCTTGTGGTTATAGAAGGGAAGAACAGGAAGCTAACACACTGCATGGGCATGAAAACAAAATGCAATCTGATAGCAGATGTATTGTGGAGAGCTTTCACAGCAGAAATCAACTGACTGTTGTGGGTTATCCAGGCTGCGTGGTCATGGCCTAGTAGTTTTTGCTTCTAACAAATTTCCCTGCATCTATGGTTGGTATCTTAAGATCATAAGAACATAAGAAAGAGCCTGCTGGATCAGACCAGAGTCCATCTAGTCCAGCACTCTGCTACTCGCAGTGGCCCACCAGGGACATCTTCAGAGGGATGTCACAGTAAGATTGTGTTTCTGTCCATGACAGACTATGGAGTGATTGTGTTTTCATGCCCTCACAGAAGCTTTTGTTATTTCCCCATTAAGCTTTAGTTTCCCCATTGTTAGCATGGTTTTAGTTCATTGTTGAGTCTTGTAAGGGAGGGTATTTTAGTTAGCCCCTGTCCCTTTAAGACATTTCCCAATAGGCAGTTTCCCTCCTTACCCAGCAATCCCCTGTTTTAGTTCTAGCCAGTTAGTCAGAGTGAGGTGCTAAGGGTAGTTGGAGGCTGGAATATTTGTAATGTACTTATTTGTAATGTACTTATTGTAATGTACTTATTCGTGGTCCATAGAGCACAAGTTAAGTTTAATAGCAGTTAGAACTAGACAAAGACTGAAAGGAAGCAAGACACAGTGGACTTTCTTGAAAGCAACCAAGAGAAGACACAGTCTACAGCTTCAAACCTGCTCAAGACAAGCAAGTACTCTGATTTAGATAGACCCAAGGGAGGAGTTAGGGTCTTGATTCGCTCCAGTAATAAACCTATTGTTGAAATGGCTTGTGTCTTCCCCACTGTGTCCCAGCCAAGTACAGGGCACCAAAACCAGATTCACTTGGGGGGCAGAACATGTATGGTAGGGTACGTATTTTGTCCCACACACATGGGGGTGAAGAACATTTGCAATTGTTTTCCGTGGTGGCGAACCTTTGGCGCTCCAGATGTTATGGACTACAATTCCCATCAGCCCCTGCCAGAATTGGCCATGCTGGCAGGTACTGATGGGAATTGTAGTCCATAACATCTGGAGTGCCAAAGGTTCGCCACCACTGGTTTAGGTAGAGTTAATTTACATTCTGACAAGAATTAAAGAACATGAAAGACACTGCCAATTAATCCAACCTGAGAAGTCAGCAGTATCTGAACATGCTGTAATTTAAACCAAGGCAGACATAGGATCTTATTTGAAGACTTGAAAATTCTTCACATCTCCAGCAGCTTCTATGTCAAGACTACACAGGGACACCACTGAAATCCACAAACACCAGGACAGTTTCAGCAAAAGGGAGAGTCTGAAAATCAACAAAACCTGGTTACCAGTACTAAAAAACACCAAAACCAAAAACATTCAAATACAACCACAAATGAACTCCAACCAGCCACATGCTGATTCAGTTGCAAATACAACAACAATATAAGTGACCTCTGCCCAGACACAGGCAAATGTGTTTCACCCCCACACACCCCTGGAGGTGGACAAAGTACAAATCCCAACATACAAAATACAAACACCATCACTCCACACTGTGCCACAGAGAGAAAAGCTACTTATTGTGACATGTCTCTGAAGATGCCACCCTAAATGCAGGCGAATGTTTGGAGCAAAAACTACCAGACCACGCCTACAACAGCCAGTCTTATAGTAGATCTTATCACCCAGCCTACATGGTAGGTAATATAATAACCAAGGCAGTTTCATATGTCTGGGGAGGTGTGGTGGCTCAGTGGAAGAGCCTCCACTTTGCATGCGAAAGGTGCCAGGTTCAATCCTTGGTCTCTCCAGAAGAAAGGATAAGGTAGTAGATGATGTGAAAGACTTCTTCTGAGAACCTGGAGAAGCTCAACCAGTCTGAGTAGACAATACTGAGCTTAATGAACCAAGGATCTAATTCAGTATCAGCCAGTTTCATAAGTCTGGGGAGGTGTTGTACCTTAGTGGAAGAGCTTCCTCCTTGCTTGTAGAAAGTCCCAGTCTAAATCACTACAAAGCAGTTTCATGTGTGTTCATGTGCATACTGCTTCCTATGCCCAATCACCAGGCCAAACACGTTCCCCAAGGCCAGCTTCAGGATCAGGGGTCTTCAAACTATGGCCCTCCAGATGTTCATGAACTACAATTCCCATCAGCCCCTGCCAGGATGGCCAAGTGGTAGGGCTCGTGGGAATTGTAGTCTATGAACATCTGGAGGGCCATAGTTTGAAGACCCCTGTTCAGGATGAACAACATTTTCTCCCCATACTGGGAATAACAGAGCTTTTGTTGGAGAGCAGGAATTTATTTTTTTTCTACATATTACAAGTTGTAAGTGAAATGGAGAACTTACTTACTTCAGGTCATCCTTGGCTGGTTGCTAAAGCCAGATTTTAACCAAGACACCCAATCACCACACTAAAACTGCTGTCCCCCCAAATGCATATACTTAGAAGTTCACATTATAAATATATTAAAAGGGTGGCACCCTGGGATGAGGTCATCCTAATGAAATATAGGGTTGCTTCCTCCATTTCTGAACTGGGCTGAATGAACCCTTCCGGTCTGAAATATATGTGAAACCAACTGCACACGACAATATCCTGGACAAGAAAGGTGAAATTAGACCACTGTACTATAGGAAATGTCACTGCAAATAATCTCTGGCTAGGGTGCTGTGTGGTTTCCGGGCTGTATGGCCGTGTTCTAGCAGCATTCTCTCCTGACGTTTCGCCTGCATCTGTGGCTGGCATCTTCAGAGGATCAGAGGATGCCAGCCACAGATGCAGTAGCGTCAGGAGAGAATACTGCTTTAAACCTGTTTCCCTTTGTGAAGCTCCCACAACACAAATTCCGGCCATGAAAGCCTTCGACAATACAATCTCTGGCTAGTTATTATTGCAGCCTAACTTACCTCACAGGGTTGTTATGAGGATGAAATGAGGGAACAAGGATCTATGTACAGTGCGGTGTTCCTGGTAGGAAAGGCAGAAATGCACCTGTGAAAGGCAGGTATTTGTCCACATGTAGTTTTAATCTGAAGAAAAGAGTTCTCTTGCTTGTTCTTCACTTCATCAACAGGAAACACAGCCTGGTTTGGCCTTCCTCTCTTACCAACCTCTTTATTGATCTTTCCAATCATGTACAGTGTCCTGTCAGACAAGACAGATAATGACTTGCGCTGCTGCAAATGGGACTATATGACATCACACTTTTGAGAACAGACAACTTAGTAATCTTATCTGGCTTGACAGGTATAAAGGGCATTTCAAAAACTGATGGTATCGGCTGTGATTTTAAGAGGGCTGACGTGTGACAAGGAAAATCTTTACGAATCCCTTTTCCCCAGAGAATAAACTCTTCAAGGGGACAGTGCAATATCATTTTGTTTTGAACACAAAGGGGATTATACAATTCAAAATGTTATTAAGGATTAAGAGATGCCATGAAATTGAAAAGCTGGGTTCAGGATGAATTTGTTTTCCATAAACTTTAAGAAATGTATCACGTCCGATGAATAAAGTCGCCATACAGGCACAGTTTCAAACCAAATTCCAATTCAGAGGACAAGATTATTAAGGAAGGACTTTAGCTTTGGAGAGGAATCCAAGGTGAATAAGCAATAGAATACAAATTTTGCTTATAGAAGGACCCAAGTTCAGTCCCTCACATCAGTGGAAAAGTTCTCAGGAAGTAAAGGTTGGGAAAGACCTGACTGTGTTATCAGTAGGGATACCCAAAAGCCCACCAGTTCAGCGGAGCCCCATTCACTACTCATGAACAGATTTTTTGACGGTCAGTTCAATAACCCATCGATCTCTTCATGAATGTTCAACAGGTTGTTTCAGCCACAGGCTGAAGGACATGGACTCTGAGAACCTAGCAATGCTTAAAGAATTGCTAGCAGGGGCCACCCGAGTATGGAGGGAAGGGGGGGGGCAAGTGTGAACATGCAGAGCTTTGTGCACCCCAACTTAGGCTGTTTCTGCATGCATAGCAGCAGTGCCGTGCTCGCCTCCCTCAAGCGGCGCAAAAATGCTGCTTTCAAAACTCGCTCAATGAGCGAGTTTTTTTTAAAAAGCAGCGTCTTCCACCCACTGTCATGTGAACAGCAGCGGGTGGAAGGCGGTGTTTTCCCCACGCTGCTTCCCCCCCCCCTTACCTCCTCTTGGCTGCCATCCCTGTAGAGAAGCCAGGGGACACACCTCCTGGCCTCCATCCCTACAGGTGCCACCATGGCTACGGGGGCGTGTCCCCTTACCTCTCTACAGCGACGGCAGCCGAGAGGAAGTAAGAGAGAGGGAAAAAGTGGCATGCCCCATGCAAAGGTGGCCCCGCAGACTGCTGGGGCACTGGGGCTGTTTACAGAATGGCATGCGAACAGCCCTGGGGAGGGGGGTTGCACTGACTGCAAATATGTCGGTGCACCCATGCTTGCTTGCCTGTGCGGAAACAGCCTTAGTCTTGCTAATAACCCAATGATTGTGCTTCATTCGTAAATGCTGCCAATCAGGTTTTGTTAACAGCCGAGTCTCATTATTTGGACAGACCAGGGACACAACCCCTGATAAGAGTCCGCCACTAATGCGGAGGAGTGGGGAATCAAACCCAGTTCTCCAGATCAAAGTCCTCCGCTCTTAACCATTACACTACCCTGGCTCTCAGTTTACAAGATCTAAGCAAGGCTGTTAACGATAGAATATTTTGGAGGCCTATTCATAGAGTTGCCATAGGTTGGAAACAACTTGGCAATTCTTAATGCACATACATTCACAAATACAACCCTACCAGCACTGGCCAACCACTGGCATTTCTGACTACTCTATAAAGTATTCTGTTCACTTCTGATGTAATCAAAACAGCCGTTTCCATCTATTCTTTCTCCTGTACTAAATTAAACCAAATAAGTAACTGTATCAATTTCCAAAGTGCCTTACAGTAGTGCAGTTCTTGCAACTCTTCTAAACCCGTTGACTTGAAAAGTCATAGATCTGCTTAGGATTTGCTGTGTGAATAAACTGGAGAAACGTCACGGCTACAAAGAAAAGCACATTTCCTTCTCGGAGCTGTTGGATGACATGGGCAGGCCCATTAACAGTATGGCTTCGGCCAGGTTGATGAAGACAATCGGACGTCCCTGCAGAACATATTTGTCTTCATGCTTTCTGCTAAACTCTATTAAAAAAACCTCAGTGGAGGACCTGTCTGGGGTGAACGTAATTCATTTTGTCATCCCCAGTTACTCATTGGTAGTGATTTCATGAACGCTCATGTAGTGTTTTCACCTCTAGCTTCACCCTCCATTATAGTACATCACAAACTCATTTAAATAGTGATATTAATGTTTTTAGAGATCACTACAAATGTTCGGGAGCATCGTTGCCGGTAATGTCTCGTGGGAGCTATACTGGAGAGTTTTATCGGCTCGAGGCTGAGGTATTTGATGAAGTAATAACAAACTGGCTTTGAATTGTCTTTCATTACCCTTTATCTCTCCTAGGGAGAATATAATCTTATTCAAATTATAATTGCCTCGGTTATCAATGAGGTTTACTATTTATTTACCTGCACCCAGAAATGCAAATGTACATGCATTCTCCTGTTTTAATGTACCTGTAATGAAATTCCCTTTGCTATCAGAATCATGCATGACAACAAATTACAAACTAGTTACGGGGAAGTGCCATTTGCTCAGCATTAAAAAAGACAATGCAAACAAAATCGCAAGGCCCAAAACCTCCAAACTGAGCTGCTTCTCGCTTTTCTTTAAAAATGTAGCTTGATAAAAAGGGAGGAAAATCCAATCATTGTAAATAAAGGTGGGCATATTTAGTGGAAGAGTGCAGAAAATATATCGCCCAGCGCTGAAGTAACCTTTCAAAAGGCAACCAGGCGCAATAGCTGGGCCGGCAGACGTGGATGCTATGGGAAGTTCAGTGGATTGTCTTCCTGGAAAGGGGCTGAGCATTCCGCAGTCATTGGAAGATTGGGGATGGATACAAAATCTACCAGATTCCCTTTCCCCAAATATTGCTATATAGGCCACAGTCTCATACAGTCAATGCTTTCTTGTTGATTCAGCAGCCTGGAGGATAGAGAGGAATTTGCAGAGTCCATATGGAGCTTTCTGCTACAATTGTCTTGGTTATGCCCTCATGGCTGACATTCTCCTCTCACCCAATGCCACAGGAGAGCTTTTGTCAGAGAGAGAGAGAGAGAGAGAGAGAGAGAGAGAGAGAGAGGCTCATTCCGCACATGCAGAATAATGCAGTTTCAAACTGCTTTCAGTGCTCTTTGAAGCTATGCGGAATAGCAAAATCCACTTGCAAACAGTTGTGAAAGTGGTTTGAAAATGCATTATTTTGCATGTGCGGAAGGGGCCAGAGAGAGAGAGAGAGAGAGAGAGAGTGAGAGAGAGAGAGAGAGAGAGAGAGAGAGAGAGAGTATTGCTCCTGATCTCATTTCTCTCCTTGTTTCCCAAAAAGCCTTCCAGTAGTACAGCAGGGATAATGGTGGGCATAAGGGCACATTGATGGTGAAACGCTGCCAGTATAGACCGTAGGTTTTTTAAAATGTGCACCTTCTTATGCTTTCAAAGTACAAGCCCAACTGGACTACAATCCCTCAGAAAAAGTAAGAGCAAAATTGGTTGTGAAAAGGCCCAAGCAAAGCAGAAACCCCGAAACATGGAGGAAGACAACACATCGTGGATGCTCTGAAAAAAACACTATTAAAGTCTGGGATAAAGGAAAGAGCAAAAGGTCAATGTTGATGCCAGTGATATGCAGACAGGATATTTCCAACATAAGAAACCAGAGACCTGAAGAAACCTCCGGAATGGAGGCAGGGAGTTGTCCTAGGGCAACCCTGGAAGCTAACTAGAAGTGATAGCCATGGGAAAGTTAACAGAGTTATGAGCAGAGGTGGGATCCAGCAGGTTCTCACAGGTTCCCGAGAGTAGGTTACTAATTATTTGTGTGCTCCGAGAAGGGGTTACTAATTGGTGATTTTGCCACGTGATTTTTGCCTTAGTTACGCCCCTCCTCCATTCCTCAGCAGTAGCGCGCAGAACTTGAAGCAGTCTAGCAGGAGGTGCACCGGCGTGCGTGGCAGCCTGCGCCTGCGTGCATTCGTTTCCCGCCCAGGACGGCCTTGGCCCAGCCTGCGTCCTTGCCACAGCCCCACCCAGCAATGCCCCGCCCCCAGAATGCCCGCCCACGCCCACGTCATGTCCTGCCCAGCCCCATTGGCGTTACGCCAGTGTTTGAATCCCACCACCATGGAAACCTGTTACTAAAATTTTTGGATCCCACCACTGGTTATAAGTAGATGCAAAAGCTGGGTGACAGATTGGCTGAATTTAAGGACACATCATTTTTGGTTTCCTCTGTTACATGAATTTGTCTCAGCAGGCCTTTTTTCCACCACAAGAAAACATCTTGAGGATGATCTACTCCTCAGCTTTCACCATGAGAAACATGACCTTCTGCCCATATAGCTTTAATTTACAAAGTTTTGGATAGATGAGAGTCAGAAAGATATAATGAACAGGACCTAGGAAAACCAGGAAAGACACTAAGAAGGCTTTGAAAACTCTGTCAGCCTCACCTACCTCAAAGGGCTCTTGTGCAGTGGTGGGATTCAGCAG
The DNA here is from genome assembly GCF_021028975.2 of Sphaerodactylus townsendi. Taxonomy (NCBI): domain Eukaryota; kingdom Metazoa; phylum Chordata; class Lepidosauria; order Squamata; family Sphaerodactylidae; genus Sphaerodactylus; species Sphaerodactylus townsendi. Next base: position 19,129,005 of record NC_059430.1, read on the forward strand.
ATTCGCACCACATCAGCAAAACCGGTTGTTAAAATGATGCTTGTAAACAACCAGTTGTTAAATTGTTTGAATCCCACCACCGGAACTGGTTGTTAAATTATTTGAATCCCACCACTGCTCTCGTGAAATTAAAAGGGTATATCCCTGTTCTACCTGAGCTCTACCCTCCTCTGGGAAGACATGCTATTCCTCATTGCCCAATCAGTTTTTTACACCAGGTGTCCATTTTTAACCTCCCAGCCAAGACAGACTGATAAGGTGGTGACCAGCCCAAGACTGCGCAATGTGGGAATAGACCATGGGTCTGTGGTAGAGCATCCACTTGGCATGCAGAAGATCTCAGCTTCAATCTCTGACATCTCTACCTAAACATGATCCAGGTGGTGGATAAGAACATAAGGACATAAGAACAAGCCAGCTGGATCAGACCACAGTCCATCTAGTCCAGCTCTCTGCTACTCACAGTGGCCCACCAGGTGCCTTTGGGAGCTCACCTGCAGGATGTGAAAGCAATGGCCTTCTGCGGCTGTTGCTCCCGATCACCTGGTCTGTTAAGGCATTTGCAATCTCAGATCAAGGAGGATCAAGATTGGTAGCCATAAATCGACTTCTCCTCCATAAATCTGCCCAAGCTCCTTTTAAAGCTATCCAGGTTAGTGGCCATCACCACCTCCTGTGGCAGCATATTCCAAACACCAATCACACGTTGCGTGAAGAAGTGTTTCCTTTTATTAGTCCTAAAAAGACTTCTGCATGAGAACCTGGAGAGCAGCTGCTAGTCAGAGTAGATGACGTAAAGTAGTTAACCTAATTCTAACACTCGGTCTACTATCAAAATAGGCCCCTCTCTGTCCTGCCACCTCTGTTGGAATCTTGTTTACATCAAATTGAATAATAGGATAGTAATGGCAGGTGGAACTCATATACTAAATTAGAATGAGGAGAACCTGTGAGAGTCCTTGCTGATTATTTTTTTGGTTTTAAGTGATATTTTTGTATATGTTGTTTTAAAGTATCCATTGTGGTTTCATGTATTGTTTTATTGGTAATTGTAAACCGCCCTGTGTCTTGCAGTGTTTTCCCATGGAGGGGCAGCAGGATGAAGGAAAAGCTGGTGGTACTGGTCGCAGATAAAGGCAGGTTGGCTAGTGAGTGGGAAAAGGGTTTCCGGGAAGGGAAATGGAAATAGTGGCGAAAGGAAAATGAGATGCTCCCCACAAATGTGTACCTTGCTAAGGTATATATGATTTTTTTAATCTAATTGATGCCAATATCTTTTTCCTTAAAATGAATAGGATACCTGAGGGATTTGTGAAAGTTGCCTTTTTGGGTCACAAAGCTGGACTTTATTCACTTAATCAGTCATCCCTCCATGATTAATAGACTTTTAAAGCAGAGTCATCTATTAATAATGTAGGCCTTAACTGAGCACCTCGATCAAAGAGCAGATTTCAGAAGTTGATTGGATTGTATCCTCTAGGCCTATGATAAATGTCTAGAGATTTCGTGTAGTCATTTTTCCTCCCCGTGCCTTCCGCCTCCATGCTTCAATCTGATATTCAGTCCTTGGAATGGTGGTATGAATATTTAAGTGAAGAAATAGTGGTGGAATTTGCTTTATCACAATATTCAGTACAAGTGGAGAATAAGATTATATCCAGGTAGGTAAGGCTTTGGAATACCCAGCTACAATATTTTGCTGTTTCCCAGTTACAGAGGAAGACCCACTCTCCTTATGGTGGCAGCGGCAGAGAAAAAGAGGCCTGAGAGGACTTGGTCCCCCTTCCTTCTTCCAAGATTTCTAACATTCTAGGTTTCAAGGTATTCCCAAGAAGCATAAAACCATTGCAAAAGTCCAAGATCTTCTTTTTCTCTTCTGCCACACCAGACTAGATAATATTTCATGCATGAAACCTTGTTTGGGAGGGCCAGCAACTTGGTGGCTAATTGATTGCTTTGCATGCAGGGGATGCCCAGTTCAATCCCTGGCATTTCCAGTCAAAAGAATCAGGTAGTGGCTGATGTGAAAGACTTCCACAGATATCCTGATGACTCACTGCTGGACTGAGAAGACAATATGAACCTCAATAGTGTTGGATTTGACAGCCTTGCATGCAGCAGACACAGAATTCTGGGAGACCTCAGAACATTCCAAAAGTGACAGTTGGAGACTGTAGTTCTCTGACTCTGAGGAAAGATGTTGTTAAATTTTATGTTAACTAAAGCTATGTAAAAGCCTCTGACTGAAAGTTTAATACTGTAAACTATGCTTGTTGTTGGTAACCAAACTGTAACAAAAGGATGAACTGTGAATGTATCAACATATAAGTGTTACTCTCTCTATATATATACTTTTTCTCTCAATATAAGTAAAGTTCTTTGGTTTATGATTTCTGAGGTAAAAAGGCTAGTCTTTACCAAGATAACTGGTCTTATTTAAAGTGGCACACAAGCTACATACTGCTCGGTATTCTGCTCACAGGATTATATATATAAACATACCTGTTGACCTTCAAATAGGGGTCTGCAACCTGCGGCTCTCCAGATGTTCATGGACTACTATTCCCATCAGCCAGCTGATGGGAATTATAGTCCATAAACATCTGGAGAGCCACAGGTTGCAGCCCCCTAGACCAGGGGTAGGGAACCTGCGGCTCTCCAGATGTTCAGGAACTGCAATTCCCATCAGCCTCTGTCAGCATGGCCAATTGGCCATGCTGGTAGAGGCTGATAGAGTATGGTCAGGCTATCTGGAAAACCGCAGGTTCTGCCCTAGACCATTTGCCTGATTCAGAATAAGGCCATTTCACGTGATACACACTCATCGCTGGTCACTCATAAGTGTGGCACAAAATTTCAGTGCATCGTGTTGTCACCTCTGAAGAGAAGAATAAGAGGACACATAGCTTTAGGATACTGTGATCAAGGCTGAAAAGCAAAAAGAAGTGATATAACAATCCATGATATAGCCTCTTTTAGGGTACTGTGCATCATAAGAGTTGGAAAGGAACAACAAAGGACATCTAAAATGATCAAGGAGTATATAAGTATCTTCCTTACAATGGCAGTGTAAATGATTTGGAATATTTTAATTGGCTAAATAAATACATACATACATACATAGGTACAATCGTGGATGAGGCCAGATTAAAGAACTTTTAGGGAGTGATCCAAAACAAGTCCATTCAGAAGAACATAAGAACAAGCCAGCTGGATCAGACCAAAGTCCATCTAGTCCAGCTCTCTGCTACTCGCAGTGGCACACCAGGTACCTTTGGGAATTCACATGCAGGATGTGAAAGCAATGGCCTTCTGTGGCTGTTGCTCCCGATCACCTGGTCTGTTTAAGGCATTTGCAATCTCAGATCAAGAAGGATCAAGATTGGTAGCCATAAATCGACTTCTCCTCCATAAATCTGTCCAAGCCCCTTTTAAAGCTATCCAGGTTAGTGGCCATCACCACCTCCTGTGGCAGCAGTAAGCCCCATTCTAGTCGATCACGTCCATAAAGAAGAGGAGGAGGAGGAGGAAGAGTTTGTTTTCTACCCCCACTTTTCTCTACCTTTTTAAAGGAGGCTCAAAGCAACTTAGAATCAACTTCCCTCCCCCTCCTCACAATAGACACCTTGTGAGAGCCATTGTGAGGGCCATTGTCCTGAGAGGGCCATTGTGAGGGCCTTGTTAAAGCCATTGTCCTGAGAGGGCCATTGTGAGGGCCATTGTCCTGAGAGGGCCATTGTGAGGGCCTTGTTAAAGCCATTGTCCTGAGAGGGCCATTGTGAGGGCCATTGTCCTGAGAGGGCCATTGTGATGGCCTTGTGAGGGCCATTGTCCTGAGAGAATTCTAAATGTGACTGGCCCAAGGTCACCCAACAGGCTTCATGTGGTGGAGTGAGGGAATAAACCTGGTTCACCAATTACAGCCCTCCACATGAGTGGGGAAGCAAACCTGGTTATCCAAATTAGAACCTGCTGCTCATGTGGAGGAGTGGGTAATCTAATGTGGTTCTCAGGATTAGAGTCTTCTGGCTTTTAGCCACTACACCATTCTGGCTCTTAGGATTACTGTGCTTCTGAATACACAGAAAAAGTGGCTGATATATGCAATAAACATGGAGTGATTAGCCAGTATGGCTTGAGGCTATATTAGAAGTCCATGGCAGTACAATCCCAAAAACATTTTCCTGAGAGGTAGTCTCACAGACTAGGTTTTTGACAATCATCCTGAGATTTTGGACAACTCCTGAACAAATTCTATCAGTTTATTGTAAGATACCAATAAACTAACGGGTATAGCATGCAGGTTCTGCACACTGGAAGATATTTGTCAATAGCTGTTATAATGCTGTGTTTATTCTGTTCCCTGGGGGCACTTATTTTCAGGACTAATGGTGAGGATAGTAAAAGCGAATGACTTGGGAACAATAAAATATCTGTTGCACATCAGTGATAAATACGTTATCTAGAGGGATAAGCTCAGTTTACTACTGCAACACAAAGAGGGAGCTTCATAAGGAGCAGCAGTGGCATAGGAGGTTAAGAGTTCATGTATCTAATCTGGAGGAACCGGGTTTGATTCCCAGCTCTGCCGCCTGAGCTGTGGAGGCTTATCTGGGGAATTCAGATTAGCCTGTGCACTCCCACACACGCCAGCTGGGTGACCTTGGGCTAGTCACAGCTTCTCGGAGCTCTCTCAGCCCCACCCACCTCACAGGGTGTTTGTTGTGAGGGGGGAAGGGCAAGGAGATTGTAAACCCCTTTGAGTCTCCTGCAGGAGAGAAAGGGGGGATATAAATCCAAACTCTTCTTCTTCTTCATAAGAAAAAAATGTGGTTGGCAGTCATGGAAGTTGACTCATGCTTTTGTTACCCATGCTGGGAGACAACATCAGGGGCCTTGACCTCTGTGCCCTGCTCGTTGACCCTCCAGGGTGAGCTCAGTGTAAAAGAGGATGCTGGTGAACCACTGGTCTGATCCGGCTGGACTCTTCTTATGCTATTGAGGATAGGGTTAGCCACCATCTTTAAGATGGTCTTCATTTTTTTTTTGCCTTTAACTTGTTTCATGTCTTGTCAGATCTTGGAAGCTAAGCAGGGTCGGCCCTGGTTAGCATTTGGATGGGAGACCACCAAAGCAAACCACCTCTGAACATCTCTTGCCTTGAAAACAGTATGGGGTTGCCAGGACTTGGTTGGGACTTTTGATCACCATCATCAGGCAACAAGCAGCAGCCAAAATAGCCCACATTAGTGTGATCTAGTCAGAGCTCAGAAGTTAAGCATGGTTGGTACTTAAGAACATAAGAAGAACATAAGAACTAGCCTGCTGGATCAGACCAGAGTCCATCTAGTCCAGCACTCACAGTGGCCCACCAGGTGCCTTTGGGAGCTCACATGCAGGAGGTGAAAGCAATGGCCTTCTGCTGCTGCTGTTCCCGAGCACCTGGTCTGCTAAGGCATTTGCAACCTCAGATCAAGGAGGATCAAGATTGGTAGCCATAGATCGACTTCTCCTCCATAAATCTGTCCAAGCCCTTTTTAAAGCTATCCAGGTTAGTGGCCATCACCACCTCCTGTGGCAGCATATTCCAAACACCAATCAGGTGTTGTGTGAAGAAATGTCTCCTTTTATTAGTCCTAATTCTTCCCCCCAGCATTTTCAATGAATGCCCCCTGGTTCTACTTGGATTGGTGATCATGAAGGAAGATGGGCTGCTACGCAGAGGAAGGCAATGGCAGAGCCACCTTTCCTCATCCTTTGGCTTGACAACCCCATGAGGTGGAGCTTCATGGGGTCACTGTGAGTTGAATGTGACTCAGGCACGCTTTACCATAAGCAACGTGTATGACTGGTAGTGGGTGTAACAAGTAACAAATGATGCTCATTTATGCACTTTGTGGGATAGGGTATGCATTTCCCTTAACAAATATAGGGTACCAGTTCAGGACAACAACCACTGATGATTCCTAAAGACTTAGGTGGAAGCCTGCTGAGATATGACTTGCCTAGATTGTGGATCATGAAATGCCATTCATTTTCACTAATCGAGCAACTTGATATATGGGGCTTTCAGTCATTACACACTGTCAGATACAGGAAATATAACCCCATTTGAATTTTTTTATTGGAGGGCACGAAAAGGTCATCGCTCTGACTTTTCCCTTCTTGACCCTTTTGAGCACTAAGTGCCCTTTTCCCACCATTTGCTTGGTATTTGGGGGAGTCATTCATTACAGATTGCTGATTAAGGAAAGAAAAGGAAATCTGACATTTCCATCATAGGTCACTGAAAAGCCATCATCCTAACAACCGAGTGTAGTTATATTAATTTCATCCCATGGGTTACTGTTGCTGGAGACAAGCTTCCAATTTAAAGAACCAAAGGGCACCCGAGACCTCTGTGGCTATTTAGCAAACAGCAGCCCGATGCTAGATTCCAAAAACATTGCAGCTATAGCGGCGAGAGCTATGTTCACCGAACGATTTGATAGCTTTCAATTACATTGTTCTAATAGACCATAATGCAGCCGGCTCCACTATTATCTTCACTTCAGCAGAGAACCTGCTAGTCCACTCCAGCTTCAGATAATTTGTGGGTCAGGACGATGGGTCAGTTCAAACTAGTTCATCAGTATCATAGGACGAACCTTTTTAAGTATAGCTTTTGTATATTACGATTGCAGAGCAGTAGCTTCTGACAAGCTGCTTCAGTGTGGCAGGACTCCATGCCACTGCGGTCATCTATAGAAGAAGAAGAAGAAGAAGAAGAAGAAGAAAAAGAAAAAGAAAAAGAAAAAGAAAAAGAAAAAGAAAAAAAAAAAGAAAAGGGGAAAGAAGAGGAGGAGGAGGAGGAGGAGGAGGAGGAGGAGGAGTTTGGATTTATATCGCCCCTTTCTCTCCTGTAGGAGACTCAAACGGTTTTACAATCTCCGTCCCCTTCCCCACACAACAAACACCCTGTGAGGTAGGTGGGGCTGAAAGAACTTTGAGAAGTTGTGACTAGCCCAAGGTCACCCAGCTGGTGTGTGTGGGAGTGCACAGGCTAATCTGAATTCCCCAGATAAGCCTCCACAGCTCAGGCGGCAGAGCTGGGAATCAAACCCGGTTCCTCCAGATTAGATGCCATTCTGAAGGATCAGCTGAGACAACTCTACACCAGTATTAGTGAATGCAACGGAATTAGAAGAGTTTGTTCTTATACCGCATTTTTCTCTACCATAAGCAGCTTAGAATTGCCTTCACTTCCTCCCCACAACAGACACCTTGTGGAGCAGGTGGGGCTAAGAGCGTTCTAATCAGGGGCATAAAAAGGCCACAGAGACATATGATGTCATATGGCCCCAGGCACCGGCCATTAAGTCATGTGGGGGGGGAGCAAATCTGGCCCCCACACCCCTCCTTCTTCCCCGCATGTGAGGGAGTGAGACCACTGAGGGGAGGAGGCCTGTGACCATGGCAACTAGCTTGCCGCCAAGCTGCCTGGATGGCTGCAGGCCTCCTACCCTCCCCAGCCTCCCTGTCAGACATGGGGACCATCCTTGGGCCCGACAGGGAGGCCATGGAGGGCAGGTGGCCTGCTGCCGTGGCATGCGGCAAGCGGCCCCTTGGAGGGTGGCTCAGGTGGAACCTGGCCATCTTGGCACCCACCCGCAGATGTTGACCATGCTCTCTGCCTGGCATAGCCGGGCCATGTGGCAGCCCCATAACCCGGTGGGCCCCCTGGCCCTGGCCCTCCTTGGCCTCCTCTTGGCTCCAGGAGAGAGCACTGCTGCCATGGGCGGGGGGGGGGGGCAGGAAGCACCCTGCTGGCCCTGTGCATGGCTGCCCTGCTCAGACGCAGTCAGCAGAGGGTCCCCCTGGCTGAGGCAACAGCCTGTGGGTCCCTGTCGGGGGTGGTGAGGGGAGAGAGGGCCAGAGGGGGGGGCGCCTTGCTTGCCTGGGAGGAGGCCGGTGAGCCAGACAAGGGAGGCTCCTGCGGCAGCAGAGGTCGGCCAGCCGCCTGACCCTTTGCCAGGGTTGCCCCCTGTGGAAGGCGCATGCCCCAAGGGCAGACAAAGGCGGCACAGGACTCCTCATGCAGCTGGGGCAGCGCTGGAGGGTCTCTGTCACGTGTTGCCAGCAGCCTCGGCAGGTCGAGCACCTTGTCCGGGGCGGTGCTGGCAGGAATGCACAGTTTGGGCCCGGTCACCTTGCCAGCACTCCCGGGTCCCTTTTGCCAGCTTCCCTGGCCTGGGAGGGGGCACCACCCCTTCCTCTCCAGCTGTTGTCTGAAAGGCAGGCCCCAAGAGGGTGGCAGTTGCAACTTGGAGCAGAAGTGTATCTAGGGAAAATAGAGCTGGTAGGGCTCTAAAACTCAGATTTTGCCCCAGGCTCCATTTTCCCTAGATATGCTTCTGGTTCTAATAGAACTGTGACTGCCCTGAATCTCAAAGGAGCTTACAAACTCCGTCACTTCCGTTCCCCACAACAGGCACCTTGTGAAGTAGGGGTGGATGAGAGAGTTCTGAGAGAACTGTGACTGCCCTGAATCTCAAAGGAGCTTACAAACTCCGTCACTTCCGTTCCCCACAACAGGCACCTTGTGAAGTAGGGGTGGATGAGAGAGTTCTGAGAGAACTGTGACTGCCCTGAATCTCAAAGGAGCTTACAAACTCCGTCACTTCCGTTCCCCACAACAGACACCTTGTGAAGTAGGGGTGGATGAGAGAGTTCTGAGAGAACTGTGACTGGCCCAAGGTCTCCCAGCAGACTTCATGTACAGGACTGGGGAATCTAACCTAGTTCATCAGATTAGAGTCATCCGCTCTAAACTGCTACACCACACTGGTCCAGAATTAGGTGGGACTTAAGTGGTTCAGCAAGGAGTAGAATGGACTACAAAACTACAGGAAGGAAAATCATATTTCTGGAAAATTTGCCCCACTTTTTTTGAAAATCTACAACCTACATACAGAAAACGAGCAGAGAAGGGCCAGAACCATTCTCCCTGCTTTGGTATTGCACCTGGTTTGTTGTCGTTTTTACTAGCAGAGGATTTTTTTTTTCACAATAGGCGCATTCCACGACAACATCTTCTGCCCACTTTTTACACGTCGAGAGTTACCAGAGGCTTCATACAGCAGACTTCCTCGGATCAAAGGACCCAGTCTGGAGGTGGCAGCTTTATGTATGTATTTATTTAGGATATTTCTATGCCACTTCTTCACATCCTGCTCGAGGCGCAATTAAAATGGCATAGCCACATCAAAACAGAAGCAGATCATTAAAAAGACAGTACAGGGAGCCTCTGATTAAAGGCCTTCATGAAAAGATATATGTGACTTCTTTGTAACACGGGCCCCATCGTGTGATCCTCAAGCAGGAAATCATTCCAGAGGCAAGGTGCCACCACAAAAAATGCCCTGTCTACAGTTACCACCTGTCTTGCCCCTGAATCCTTGTTGGGTTTCACCAGACAGGATGTACTTTTGGCTGTCTGGAAGCGTGTGGTATAGAGGGAACTGGGCAAACAGCTTTCTTTGAAGTGAAGTGGTTCTGGAGCTGCTGGACACAGGTTCTGGATATTAAACCCACGGGGAACTGACAACACAACCATGTCCCTCCCATATGGGTCGAATCCCCACTACCGTCTTAGCCAGGTTTCAGAACACAAACTAACCAGGTTTGAGGGACGACCTCCCCGGTCGAATCCCCACTACCGTCTTAGCCAGGTTTCAGAACACAAACTAACCAGGTCGTTTGTGTTCTGAATCCACAACTAAGACGTGATGGTCGACCTTGAAGGAAAATTTCTAATTAGCTAATGTTCTGAAACAACTAAGCTGGTAGTGCATTTCATATTTCAGTATGCAAAGAGAGCTTACCTTTGGTGATTTCTCAAAGCATTAGATAAGGGTACCTTCTTTGTGCACTCCCCTTCACTCTGTTTCCGTACTTTTATGCCAATTGGAAGATAACACAAATAATAGAACCATTGATGAAATTTTATTCCTGAACTCTCCGTGATAAATGTTAATTAAATGTTCTTCCCGAATGCCAAGTCTTTTGCCAAGGAGTACAACATTTGGAGCAAGGGAACATTTCATCCCAGCTTGCCTCCCGCTGCAACCTCGTCCTGTTAAGGCATGCCCATCTTTTTCTGTCTGCGGCAGATAAAAATCTTGCAGGTCAATGATATCAATAGTTTTTATTACAGCAAGCAGATGTTATCAGCACCCTATCTGTCTATTTAATTAGAAACCTTAAGGCATGTACTATGTCATTCCAGCTTTAATTCTTAGAAAAGAGAGGGAGAGAGAGAGAAAAAGAGGGGGGGAGGGAGACTATCCATTTTTAAAAGAAATCTTAAAGGACACTGACTTTTTAAAAAAGTGACGATTACTTTTTCACTGTTTTGAAAAGTCCTAAGCACTGCCAATGATGTGATTTTGAAGACAGCCCCTATCTATTTACATCCTGCACATAATATTCTGCCAGGGGTTCATATAAAAATGTGTTCGGTTAAAACAAATTCTATCCGTAATGTTGAGTCCGCAGCGGCCAAATGGATGTGCATTTACTGGGACCCATAATCTGCTATTTAAGGCTAAAGTATGCAGCACTTCGGGTGATTTGATCTTCACAACTCTCAATGCAACGTACAAGCTTCACGTCTGGAGGTTTTAAAAGATGAAGAAATGGATGGATGGACGCTTGACTAGGTTATTTATCACTCTACCGTAGACTTGATATATGTATTTAGATCATGGAATCATAGAGTTGGATGGGCCATCTAGGCCATCTCGTCCAACCTCTGGTTCAATGCAAAATTGGCCCAGAGCAGTGATTCTCAACCTGTGGGTCGTGACCCCTTTCACAGGGGTCGCCTAAGACCATCGGGAAACACATGTTTCCGATGGTCTTAGGAACCGAGACACAAATAATTTCATGGTTGGGGGTCACCACAACATGAGGAATTGTATTAAAGGGTCGCAGCATTAGGAAGGTTGAGAACCACTGGCCTAGAGCATCCCTGGCAATTGTTCATCCAACCATTGCTTGAAAACTGGGGGAGGGCACTACCTCCTGTTGGAGGCATAGCTGGGCAAAGCTGCGCCTGTGACAGCCTCCGTGTTTTCCGCCCCCCCATGGCCCTCATGCCGCCCCCGTACCACCTGTATGATGGTGAGTGGGGGTGGCTGCAGCATACATGGGGGTGCAGAAACGTGGAGGCCGCCATCCATCCCCCCCTCTGCTCTGGTGGGGCAGAGGGGGATTTCCCTACTAAGGGCTGCCGGCTCCCACAGAGTGAGAGCTGGAGGCACAAAGCAGGGCAACACTTCCACTCCCCCCTCTGCCCTATGGAGGAGGTGGCTGCCTCCTCCTTGGTGCAGAGGGGGTTCCCTGCTCGGTGCCCCCGGCTCCCATTGCATGAGAGCCGGCGGCATCAAGCAGGCACCATTTCCACTCCCCCTTCAGCTCTACAGATGAGGCGGCCGCCTCCTACGTGGTTCAGAGGGGGTTCCCTGTTCGGCACCCCCGGCTCCCATGGCGTGAGAGCCAGTGGCACCAAGCAGGGCGCCAGTTCCTTTCCCCCTCTGCCCTACGGAGCCTGCTCCCTGGGGCAGAGAGGTTTCCCTGCCCGTGCGTGGGGGGCATTTTTGTGCCCCCCACGTGACCTGGCAGGGGCGCGCCCGGGACAAGCCGCCCCGGATGTCCCCGTTGGCGCTTCGCCACTGCCTCTTGAGATTGCAAATTCCATTGCTGAACTGCTCTCAGTGTAAAAAAAAAAAGGTTACTAATGTCTGGCTGGTCCCTTTCTGCCCATAATCTAAACCCACTGTTGTGAGACCTAACCTCAGTTGCCACAGGACCAGCTGATTAGATAGTTGTATACTGCTCTTCTTTCCAACAGGGATCCAAAGGGACTCAAAACCCTGTCATCTCCTCCACCGCCACCATGCCATCCTCATCACAAGAGGCCTGTGAGGTAGGTCAAGTTGAGGATGATCTCCAAAAGTCACCTAGAGAGGTTCCATCACATAATGAGCATATGGGCCACTATAAGCAGTGGGGTAGGGCGGTTTATCAAATCGAATAAATGAATGAATGAATGAATAAATAAATAAATAAATAAATAAATAAATAAATGAGAACCCTGCTGATGGCTGTTCTTACTGATCTATCTATCTATCTATCTATCTATCTATCTATCTATCTATCTATCTATCTATCTATCTATCTATCTATCTATCTATCTATCTATCTATCTATCTATCTATCTATCTATCTATCTATCTATCTATCTATCTATCTATCTATCTATCTATCTATCTATCTATCTATTAGATTTTATAGACCGCCTAATCCACAAAGGGCTCTAGGCGGTTCACAATGCAATAAAACCCAATACATTAATTAAAACATCTAAAAACATTTGAAGTTCAGTATGCAGCATCATATCGGTGGCATCTGGTCTTTAGGCCGGCCTTAAGGCTGGGAGGGGCTGGCAGCGCCCAAGATGAAACCAACGGGGGCACTGCCAGAGATGACAAAACCACAGCAGGGCCTCCCAAGGGGGCAGCCCATCGTCCGACCGGCCTCACCAAAAGCCCGGTGGAACAGCTCGGTCTTACAGGCCCTGCGGAACTCACATCCAAAGCTAAACAGCAAATTTTATTAATGTTAATTTTCTATGCCTCTTTATTTTATTTTATTTTTGAGGCTGCTGCTACTTGCTGTTTTAGATGGTTGGTTAAATTTTTGGTATTACAATTTTGGCTGATTAAATCTTTGGGGTTACAGTTTTACTATGTTTTGTTGTTTTTAATGCTTAGCTTCATGCTGTCAAACCACTTTGAGCACAGTTTTAGTAACCAAGTGGTGGGGCGTAAATTCCTTGAATGAATCAATAGTGTAACAATGGATGAAGAGCTTTACAGTGCCAAAAAGGATGCAACTCCGTTAGTAATCCAATAATTATTCCAAGGATTTTAGAAGAATTTCCTGTTCATTTTGCCCAGGATATATTTGATAGAGCTGTGATGGCTGAATAGATGTGTGATAGTTTTTAGTCAAAGCCAGAAGTGATATCAAAATGTGCCCATCATATTTGATCTGAACATATTTTATATCAATTTTAACATCCCTTGAGAGGTAGAAGCAACCATGAGAAAGGTCTTAGAACATCAAAATAGGAGTTTCTTTAAAATAGCAACAAAGTTACATTGGAAACGAATTATGAATTAGCCAGGAATCCAAACGTATGTTTAAAGACATGCTGCAAATCACATCTTAATCATAGCACTAAAACTCTGTAGTGCTCTCTTTCTAGAGGGAATCTGCGGTCGCCTTCTGCTACCATCTTCCACCAGCGAGTGAATACTTTTTTTTTGACTGACTTTCCCCAAGTGAGATCACTCCTTCCTTCCCTTTAAAAAATTTTGTATATCTGCTTGGGTATTACAATTTTATTGCGTGTTTTTGTGTGGCTTTAATGGTTTTTAAGGCATCCTTTTATGAAGTACCGTGTTCCCTGAAAATAAGACAGTGTCTTATATTAATTTTTGCTCCCAAAGATGCGCTATGTCTTATTTTCAGGGGATGTCTTATTTTTCTGTGTTGTGTTCGTCGGGCATGCTTCCAAACAAAAACTTTGCTACTTTTGGAGGATGCCTTATATTTCGCACTTCAGCAAAACCTCTACTACATCTTATTCTCAGGGGATGTCTTATATTCGGGGAAACAGGGTATGTTTTAATCTCTTAGTTGCATTGGTGTCCCTGAGCAGGACAGACTGGTGGAGGGGTTTAAATTCTGTGAATAAATAAATAAACTGTAATGTCGAAGGCTTTCACGGCTGGAATCACTTGGGTGCTGTGTGGTTTCCAGGCTGTATGGCCGTGTTCTAGCAGCATTCTCTCCTGACGTTTCGCCTGCATCTGTGGCTGGCATCATGAAGATCCTCTGAAGATGCCAGCCACAGATGCAGGCGAAACGTCAGGAGAGAATGCTGCTAGAACACAGCCAGACAGCCCGGAAACCACACAGCACCCAAATAAATAAACTTTATTCATTTACAAGCTCTCACCCTTGGCACCGTTAACCCCTACAGCCAGCGCTGCTGTGCAGTTAATTTGTGACTTCATCCATGGAACTTTCCTTGTTTCCCCTCCTAGCGAAGGACTTTCTCCCAAACTGGTAAACAGTGCTAGACAGAAAAATACCAGAAACAAAGTTGTTTTTGACTGACATGTCTGGGCTTCTATCCATCCAGTCTCAGGTGTTTTTCTGATACAGTGCTGAACAGGATAGGAAGCTAAATTATTGATTACTCTTAGTTGTTTGTTAGGCATTCCTCAGTCTAGTGCTCCAACCTCTCACTGTTAGATGGAGTCCATTGAGTAAATATCGATGTTTTACACTGAAGAGTCCGATCTTGGATGGCATTGGCTTAGCTGTTGCTTTGTTAGAAGAGCCTGGGCTGGCACACTGTAGAAACATGGGTACAAGGAACCTGAGATGGTTTAACGTTAGAGGTTTAACTACTGGTTAGGATGGGACTCCATGGTAAATAATGTAAAGCCAAGCAGGGCTACACTCGTCTAACACCAAGGGTCTTCAACCATACTGCATTGGTGGGCAACTGTGGGCAACTGTAGAATTATGACAAAGGGGAGTGGGTGTGATCACAAAATGGTGGCTGTGGGAGATGAGGCCTATCACAAAATGGCTGCCATAGGAGTGAATTACAAATTGTTAGTAAATTCCAAGCCACACAATCTTTTGATAGGGGGAGTTATTTCCAAATGGTCATTCTCTGTAGACTTGAATATGATAACTTCTGAGTTCTTTAGAAACAATGTATTGTCGAAGGCTTTCACGGCCGGAATCACTTGGGTGCTGTGTGGTTTCCGGGCTGTATGGCCGTGTTCTAGCAGCATTCTCTCCTGACGTTTCGCCTGCATCTGTGGCTGGCATCTTCAGAGGATCATTTAGAAACACTTTCACATCAAATGAAGTGGACAGCTAGGATTGGCTTTTTGCTTTTGGGAATAGGTGTTCTGGGGAAGAAAAGCAAGTGGGTGCTATGAAGCCCATTGGTGAATGCCATATAGTCCACAAAAATCAAAAGCTTATATTCCAAAATATATATATTGTTGGTCTTTGGTCGTTTCTGCATGGTCCAAATATCCTGGGTTGACCAAGAGAAATATCCTTGTGCAGCCAAGAAATTCACACAGTTTCCGGTCCTCAACTGAAAGAAATTGAAGTATTTCATCCCAGTCTTCACTGGATTCTTTCAAAAAATAGGCAGCCATGAAGAAACTGGGATACAACAGACCCAGATTGTAAGAAACCAGTTGTAACCAGGTATGATTGTGCCATGCAGAAACAGCCTTTAAGTCAGAGGTGGGATCCAGCAGGTTCTCACAGGTTCCCGAGAGTAGGTTACTAATTATTTGTGTGTGCCGAGAGGAGGTTACTAATGGGTGATTTTGCCACGTGATTTTTGCCTTAGTTACGCCCCTCCTCTCAGCAGTAGCGCGCAGAACTTGAAGCAGTCTAGCAGGAGGTGCACCGGCGTGCGTGGCAGATGTGCCTGCTTGCATTCGTTTCCCGCCCAAGGACTGGCACAGCGGCTGCGTCCTTGCCACAGCCCCGCCCAGGAATGCCCCGACCCTGGAATGCCCGGCCACGCCCCCGTCATGCCCCACCCAGCCCCATTGGCGCTATGCCACAGTTTGAATCCCACCACCATGGAAACCTGTTACTAAAATGGATAATTCTGAGAACACTGTAGTATAAGCCTGTATCTGAGTGTACCATTCCAGACTGCATGTAGGGGTTCACATAAACGAAGCCTTCTTCATTTTTAAAAAAATCCATACAAAGAAAACAATTCTTCTTTGAGGTGACAATTGTTTGAACATGAACTGATTGTACGATTGATTACACAGTGTTTCGTATTTGACTCAGCCAGATAGTTCAAGTTTCATTATCTCAGAACACAAACTGCATCTCAGGATTTTAGAAGCAAAGTGCAAATCTAGCTGACGATATTGAGATCCTGGGTGTTTCAGATATAAGCCTGCAAATGTGAAGTTTGCCATTTGTGAGTTTGAAAATGGAACATTTAAAATTAATTTAACTCTCTTAGTGGTCATTCTTTCTCCGCCTCATAATCATTTTGCAGCCTTTAGCCTGTTCCCTGATGGAGCTGTTTTGCATGGCTGGCAAAAGAAGATGCCAGCCGACAGTGTAGCATTTTAAGAATCTAGAAATAAAACCATTAAAATAAGAGTATTAATTTATAGACATTGCGGACTATGTCTGCTTAGGTGTGCTGTTTAATACATGGCTCATCAGAAGAGATTACTAGGCGGGAATACTACAGAAGTGTACAAAATCAACAGAAGCGTACAGATTCTGCACCTCAGGTTGCTACTATCTCATTAGGAGCAGAATTTTACACATCCCAGATCGCAGACAGGTGTGCAGAGGCTCCTTGTAAATAACCACAGGACATGGCTTGGATTAAATTGGGCCGCAGGCCTTTATTATATACATATGCATGAGAAGCTGTGCGAGCAAGAGGAGCGCATTGTTACAGCCGGTGAGCACCCGTGGCTGCCCCCAGCAACAACCCCAATCCCTATTGGGAAGGACAGAGAGGTCGGGGAACGGGGCGTGCGCCTCTCCTTCATGGCCCCCAAACTGCTGAAATGTCGGACTCCTGCAGAGGCCTCCGCAGCATGCTTCGTGAGCCCACCCCACCCCAAGCCTCTTATGGAGGCCCCCATGTGTGGGGAGGTCCGGCAACAAGCTCGGCCTCCCCAATGATGCGCTCCTCTGCCCAAACCGCCCAGGGATGCGACAAAGTTCCCAACCCTTCTATAGGGCGGGAGGGGTGGGTCAGTTTGCTTCCAGGCGCCGAAAAGGCCGGAGCAACTGTGTGCTGCCTAATATATAGGGAGCGTGCCCCGCCCTGAGCCCACGTGTGCCAGACACGATCATTCCTGGGTGGTCAAGCTCAGCCGCCCGGCTGGCCCAGGGTCACGCATGCTCACTGCTCCAGAGCTTTTACCATGTGCCTTGCCCCCTGTCGCAATTATGGACCTAGTTGATTCTAGTGCCGTGATAAATGCTCAGTTGACTCACAATGGGCCCTTTTGCACATGGAGAACAATGCACTTTCGATCCACTTTCAATGCACGTTGCAGCTGGATTTTACTGTGCGAAATAGCAGAATTCACTTGCAAACATTTGTGAAAGTGGATTGGAAGTGCATTATTCTGCCTGAGTGAAAGGGCTCAATAACAATCTCCCTTCGCATCTCATACTTTTCCTTCCTGTTCTTTCTTTTTACTAAACTGAGTGAGGACTAAAGAATTCATCGCTGAATATACTTGGAATGCCCAGACCCCATCACTGCGTATGGTTCTCCCGTGTCAGCCGGCCTATCTGGTCAACTCACATGATTCTGCTGTAGCCAATAAATGCATCACAGCCTTCACTGTAAAACAAATGAAGCTGCGCCTCCTTTCCTTGGCTCAGAATTTTTTAAAAGGTTTTTTTCCCCCCACAAAACCCTGTTCATTTTCAACCTGACTTGATCAAAATGGCACTTTTAGTTTTAAGGTTTTTTGGTTTTGTTTTTGTTTTAAAAAAGAGATTCAGTTCTCGTGACAAGCCTTTGAGTCGAAGGGGAGGGGAAGAAAACTCCTTCTTGTCTTTATAGTAGAAATGGGACTAATTAGTATAATAATGCTGAAGGTTTGCTGAATTTATAAGATCTGTTTCTCTATATTAATATTGCAAGAGGAGACCCCCCCCCCCCCAAAAGGAGAATGTTTTGGAATGAATGCTGAGTCCCAACTTTCTGGTTTGTTGAAGAAGATAAGGGAAGAGAAGAGTGTGGACTTATACCTTGACTTTCTCTCCTGATGGTTGACCTTAAAACCAAATTTGAAGGTGGCATTCAAATCTGAGCCAATTCCCCGTATGCTCGGTTCAAGCTGAGCAGCTACAAACACCTACCAAACTGGTTTACATCTGGTTTTCACAAAGATTGTCCAAAGATTGATCAACAGCCACTGGTATCACTAAGATCAAAATACAGGATTTTATTGAAAACAGTGTTGCCGGCTGATATGATTTTTGAATGCTCTAATAGTCTAGTTAAACAACAGTCTGCTGAATATAGCAATTATGCAACAGGGATTGGGGTAGTGGAACCCAATCAAAAATGTGCACACACAAAAAGCCAGTTGTGCCAAATAGCATGTTTACTAAGGAATACAGTGAAACAACCTGCCAAATACCCACAAACAGATTAACTGACCTAATTGACTGTCAGAAGTCCCATCTCTGTTTGCAAACAGGTGCAAGCCAGATGGGCAGGGTTTTTTTGCATCTGTAATAAAAACATGGCCAATTATGAGGTAGACACATATGTCTTTGTGAAGATCTGATATGTAAAGGTCAGGCGGGGCATTTCTTCACGCAACGCGTGATTGGTGTTTGAAATATGCTGCCACAGGAGGTGGTGATGGCCACAAACCTGGATAGCTTTAAAATGGGTTTGGAGAGATTTATGGAGAAGTCAATCTATGGCTTCCAATCTTGATCCTCCTTGATCTGAGATTGCAAATGACTCAGCAGACCAGGTGCTTGGGAGCAGCAGCAGCAGAAGGCCATTGCTTTCACATCCTGCTTGTGAGCTCCCAAAGGCACCTGGTGGGCCACTGTGAGTAGCAGAGTGCTGGACTAGATGGACTCTGGTCTGATCCAGCAGGCTCTTTCTCGTGTTCTTATGGGAGTAGCATAGGATTTCCAGTCTTCAGTTTGTGGCTTGACATCTCCTGCTGTTGTATCTGATCTCCAGGCGACAGTGATCAGTTCCCTTGGAGAAAATGGCTGCTTTGGAAGGGGAACTCTATGTCATTAAAATCCCTCCCCTCCCCAAACCTCACCCTTTACATGTTCCACCACCAGAATCTCCAGGTATTTCCCAATCTGGAGCTGGCAACCCTAGTAGGAAAAGCATATATAATGGTGTCTGTCTCTGTGGCTTAGTGATAAACCATCTGCTTTGCGGATGTTCCCAATTTTGACTGGCACCCAGTTAAAATGATGCAGGTAGCAGGTTGTATAAAGGACTTGAATTCAAGAGATACTGTCAGTCAGAGTAGACAGTGTGGATCTCGATAGACCCGATGGTCCTATTCAGTATAAGACAATTTAAGGTATTCTGCATGCATACTTCTGTATACTAGAAAATCTGAGGCCAGCCAAGCCTAAGAAGCATGGACTGTATATATAGTATACTTCTGTATACTGACAGAATGCCTGCATAGTCCTTCCGCACCTTGGGTTTTGGGATATGGAAGAGTACACATTCAGACAGGCAGAAGGTCTAGGTGGCTTCCAAATCCCATTGTTCTCTGAGCAACACAAGACAGCAGTTGGCAGGGGGATACAGTTCACACAGCAGTTTGCATTTGAGCCACGTTGTGGCTCAAACAGCCTTCGGATGTTTCCAGCAACAGCTGTCGGAACTTTTAGCTAGAGGCGCCCAGGTAAAGCTGCTTTCTAGCTCTCTCAAAAGTCTTGCCCCACGTCTTCCTTTTCTCTCTTCTGTTAAAATAAATTGAAGTGTGAAAACTGGTACCACAAAAAAAGATGGTGGAATTCTGAAAAGCTGCAGCTTCTGGCTATTGGGGATGAGGTGATCCCTTTCTTGAGCATCCACCATTTTAAGAAAGCTACCTGTGTTTAAAACAAACAAAACCCCTCAGCACCTCAGCGGCTTTTTTCCGCACAAAGCATTTAAAACATTTACCAAAAGTTTTGAAACGTTTTGAAAAGAATAGTTTTTGTGGGTTTTGACTGCATAGCCCAGAAAAATAAAGGAAGTTTTTTTGAACCTCCAAGTAATAGCAGATCTCCCACTATGGCAGGTTTGGAAGGTTGACTCTATGGCATTTTACTCCATTGAATATGCTGGTGACACTCAGCTTGATTTGTTGATGGGCAGACAGCCAGCAGCCGCTTCAGGTGTTCTGGCGCAGTGTTTAAAAGCCATGGATGGATGGATGGATGGATGGATGGATGGATGGATGGATGGATGGATGGATGGATGGATGGATGGATGGATGGATGGATGGATGGATGGATGGATGGATGGATGGATGGATGGATGGATGGATGGATGGATGGATGGATGGATGGATGGATGGATGGATGGATGGATGGATGGATGGATGGATGGAAAATGGTAGATTAAAACTGAATCCATTGAAGATGGAAGTTCTGTGACTAGGTTGGGAAGGGTCAGTGGCGCATTTCCCACTACCACAATTTGGTGGCGTAGCATTACAACCAGCCACATCGGTTAAAAGCTTAGGTGCGACCTTGGAGTCCTCCCTGTCTATGGAGGTCCAGGTCACATACATGGCCAGGGTGGCCTTTTTCATCTCTGAAAGGCCAGGCAGTTGGCCCCTTCCTATCCCTCTCCAACCTGGCCACAGTGATCCACGCAATGGTCACCTCCAGGTTAGACTACTGTAATTCACTGCATATGGGTCTGTCTTTGAGATTCATTTGGAAGTTGACGCTAGTCCAGGATGCAGCGGCTAGACTCCTCACTGGAGCTTTGGTGAGAGAGCACATAACACCCGTGCTATGACAGCTGCATTGACTACTGGTGGAATTCCAAATCAGGTTCAAAATCTTGGTTCTAATCTCTAAGGCACTATGATTGATTGAAGGATTAGAGCACCTTCCTTATGAGGAGAGGCTGCAGCGTTTGGGACTCTTTGGTTTGGAGAGGAGATGTCTGAGGGGGGATATGATTGAAGTCTATAAAATTATAGATGGGGTAGAAAATGTTGACAGAGAGAAATTTTTCTCTCTTTCTCACAATACTAGAACCAGGGGGCATTCATTGAAAATGCTGGGGGGAAGAATTAGGACTAATAAAAGGAAACACTTCTTCACGCAACGTGTGATTGGTGTTTGGAATATGCTGCCACAGGAGGTGGTGATGGCCACTAACCTGGATAGCTTTAAAAGGGGCTTGGACAGATTTATGGATGAGAAGTCGATTTATGGCTACCAATCTTGATCCTCCTTGATCTCAGATTGCAAATGCCTTAGCAGACCAGGTGCTCAGGAGCAGCAGCAGCAGAAGGCCATTGCTTTCACATCCTGCACATGAGCTCCCAAAGGTACCTGGTGGGCCACTGCAAGTAACAGAGTGCTGGACTAGATGGACTCTGGTCTGATCCAGCAGGCTAGTTCTTATGTTCTTATGTTCTTAAGGTCCTAAGCAGTCTGGGGCCCTCATATCACTGCATCCCCACACATTGCCCACGGAAAATGCTGTGGTCCTCTGATAAAAATCTCCTGGTGGTCCCTGGCACCAAGGATGTTAGGTTGGCCTCAGCCAGAGCTAGAGTTCCAGCCTGGTGGTTGGCCGACACCAGGTCCCTGTGGGTTAGCCAGTTCTTAACCAGTTCCGCAAGGCCTGTACAATGAAGATGTTCCACCAGGCCATCGGTTGAGGCCACATCGTCTGTCTGATTCCAACTGCCGGCGTCACTCCCAACCACCAACCACTAATATGCATATAATGCTCCACACTGTTTCCCTTTTCTAAATTTCCTCCCAAAACTTGGGCAGTCCTTTTTGTAAAGGGACTGTGTTGGGATGGGGAGGATGTTTTCATAGGAATATGTTGTTGATTTGCCACCTTCTAAGGGTTTTTAAGAGTAGATTTTAATATTAAATTTAGGAATTTATTATTTATGCATATGAGTCTATGAATCTATGGTTTATGCAATGTTTTAAATATGTATGTGGTCCCTGAGCCCAACTTTGGTAGAGAAGGGTGGGATATAAACAGTGGTGGGATCCAAAAATTTTAGTAACAGGTTCCCTCGCCAGCCCCCCCCCTCAGCAAAGGGGGCAGAGGCGTACCTAGGCAAACCTGAGCCCTGGGCAAAACCTGAGTTGGATGCCCCCCAAGGGCAGCCACCCCACCACGCCCCCCCCAAATTTTTTGCACCAGGTCATTTCTAAATCATCATCACATTATAGAAAATGCCCCAACTCACAAATCTGAACACAGCAATGGTGAAACACACAGGTTCTTTGATAGAGACTGGTGAGATAAACGGTACGAAAGGCTGAGAATCAATGAATTGCAGTACCTGGAAGGGATTAACCCAGTTCAGGGAGTTACATTATTAGTCGCAATTGCTATATGGAACCTTCACGTTCAAAGGCAGTCTGCCTCCCGGGGAGGCGAGGGCGTGGAGATGGAAAAGCGGACCCAATTAGTAACCCCCTCTTGGCACACACAAATAATCAGTAACCCACTCTCGGGAACTGGTGAGAACCAGCTGGATCCCACCTCTGGATATAAATTAAATAAATAAAATTAAATAAGTTCCTCCCCAAATCCTGCCCTACTCAGGCTCCAGTTATTTCTCAGCCCAGAACTGTAACCCTACCAATAAATGTGAACTTAGTGAGAGGACAACCATTTCTACCGAGAGACATCACCTATCTGGATGTATATATACAGCTCAGTTTCTATAGGACTTATTTTCTACTTCCAAGCGATGCATAAACAAACCACTAAGTTATTCAGGTCTTCCCGTGCACTGAGCTAATGAAGCCACTCAGTCCTTAAAGGGCTCCTTAATCTATGTTAATACAGTGAAGATGATTATGGAAGCAATAATAATCACAGAGAAATTGGTAACGACTGAAAATCAATGTCTGCCTTGTTAATTATAAAGCTTTTACTATAAAAAGATATAATTTAGAAACTAGTTAGGGAAAAATTATTAAGAACTCCTTCAAGGAGACTGTGGCATTTATTGATTTTTAAAAACGTTTTAATGTTAATATAGTAGCTGCAAAGTGATTACTTTTACTGTACATCTGTGAGACTGGAAAACTTAAGATAAACATTTGTGTCATGAATTCAAATCATTGTAAGAATCTAAGGCCCTTTCCGCACGGGCCATAAACAGCACCCTGGGGATGGCAAAAACGCCGTCCCCAGGGAGCTGTTTGCACGGGGGGCATGGCTGCTGCGAAGCCGCTATTTTCCCACCTTGCTCCCCCAGTGAGGTTTTTGGAAAATGGCGGCTTCCAGCCGCTACCGTGCGAACGGCAGTGGCTGGAAGGTGCCATCCCTCCCCCCTTTCCCCATTGACTTACCTTCTCTGCGACCATCCGGCACGTCGCCGAGGCCTGGGGACACGCCCCCCTGCCCTGTGACTCCGGAGCGGTCGCACAGGGCAAGGGGGGCTTGTCCCCTGGCCTTGGCAATGCGCCGGACGGTCGCAGAGAAGGTAAGTCAATCAGGCAATGGCGCAGAGCGGCATCGTCGTCCCAGTAGTTTCTGGGACCGTTCGTGAAGTCCCAGGGGGGTTGGGTCGGTGTCATGTACGCCGACCCAACCCCCATCATGGCTGTGAGGAAACGGTCTAAGCCTGTCCTCAACTTCCCTTTGACTTGTCTCTACTCCCCTGATATCCACAGATGCCTCACTTTGGGTAGAGTCTGCAGTTCAGTGGTCAAGGATCTGCTTTGCATATGGATGGTCCCAACATCAGTCCTTGGCATCACCTGTTAGAAGATCTCAGGGAAGACCTCCTTCTGCTGTGCTTCCAGAAGACCAATGTGAGTCACACTACTGATATTATCCCAGATGGTCTGAAAAGATAGACTTGTATGTTCATTTTCATCCATTTCCGCTCATAGCCTGATAGCTTTTTCACAATCATAGAATCACAGACTCTGAAATATTCATAGAATCAGAGTTGGAAGAGACCCCAAGGGCCATCAGGTCCAACCCCCTGCAATGTAGGAACACACAATCAAAGCACTCCTGACAGATGGCCATTGAGCCTCTCTTTAAAAACTCCACCATACTCCAAGGTAGTGCATTCCACTGTCAAACAGCCCTTAATGTCAGGAAGTTTTTCCTGATGTTTAGGTGGAATCTCTTTTCCTGCACCTTGAACCCATTACTCCTGGTCCTAGTGAGAGGGAAAGAAGGAAGCAGGGTAAGGGGAGAAACTTTGTGGAGGGGGAAGAAAAGGGGAGATAGATTGAGTAGGAAGACGAGCCATTATTCCCACCATGTGAGCTCACCTGGGTCACCCATTTATGAAGCCTCATTTGCTTTCTTTTTCTCCTGTCTCTTGACTGTGTATACGACCAAACACTGTTGCTTTCCAGAGCATTTGCAGCAAAGAAACCAGATGGTGGTAACCCTCCACCTCAAAACCTCCTCATTCTGGTGCCTCGACAAACTGGGATTTGGTCGCTTTCCATGGCAGGATCCCAAATAAACAAGCTTCAGTTCAGCAAGGCACCTGCTTTTGAGTGATGCAATCAACCGGGGACCTGATCAAACAAGGAAGGTTTAAATCTGGAGCACGTGGAGTGCTGGAACCGAGAAAGGATAACAGGATGGTAAGATGCTGTGCTCACGGCTGATTACAATTTAATTGCAGCTTAGCGGGATGTGTGAATGAGACTCTCCCTTCCGCTACAACTTATGCAATAAAGTCATACTTCTCATCTGCTAGTGTGCTGCAGGATGCAGTCTACAATCTGACAGTTTGTTTGCTGGGGATTCATAAATTCTAGTCAGATGTCAAGGGCCACAGGAGGGCGAATTTCTGGGAGGGCACGGAATGCTTCCGGGCATCCTCTGAAGATATCCACATTTGCACCCGATCATAGTCATCCGTCTCAGATTCCTCTGCAACATGTGGAGAATTTTGAGAGGAAGGAATGTTCTAGGATCCACATGGGGTTGACTCCACAGGGTGGTAAGAAATAGTGGATTCACACACACACACACACACACCCCAGGAAAAGAAAACCCCTGAAGAGGCCCCATGGCAGATGCTCTGCGGTTCCACGGAAGACAAAATGAATCATTTCCCCAGAAGTCTGAACCCACTGGTCTAGGGAGAAATTTCACATTACAACAGAAGCGTTCAATTCATAACAATCAGGCATGCTTTATCTGTGATTTCCAGGTAATTTAAGTCTTTTTCTTCTGGACAAGATAATCATTTTTACATACCCCAGGGATACTTGTAAGCAGTTGGGCTTAAGTGTCAGAATTTGATTTCGGCGATAAAGAAGTGAATGGGAGAATGCTGAAGATTCCTATAGAGAAAGAAATTGAAAAATGGGCATATGCGTCTGATTAAAACAGTTAATGCTTATGGGGTTTTTGCTTATCTGTTGGAATTGGATAGAATGATTGCAGGGATACTGGAAACTTCTTAAAATGGCTTCAGCTGGAGCTTGATTGAAAACTTGAAATTCGCACGCAGGGTGTCCGAAGACCAATGAGTCACTGAAGCAGATCAAGGGCCCGAAGAGATTCTGGAGGTAAAACATTATGGTTCAAACAAAATCAAACAAATAGGCACTGTGATTTATCAAGTGGGGAGGAACGCATCAGCCTTCCAGTTTAAATTAGGCCCTCTTTTTCGCCTCAAGAAAAAAAAAAGGATGAACCATGGTTCCTCTGGCTCTACCAATTCAGGGGGTAACACAAGCTGTATTCTTGCCTTGCTCATGAGGGGACAATGAAACATAAAAGTATGATAATTAAGTCAGGTTGTCTTGTTAGTTGAAGTATTCCACCATTAATCTCTTATTTTGCTTAGAGAAATCACTCAAAATGGTGACACTTATCACAGCAGGAAGTCAAGGATCCTGACCCACCTGTTCCCTCTTAATAGAGCATTCTAGCTCCCCAAATGATAACTGGAGTAGTTAAAAGTAACATGGGCCAATGCCCTTAAATTAGTAGTATATCTAGAGTATTTCTGAATCAGGGAATATTCATTATTCTTGCTTATGTTTGGCTAACACCCTTCTAGCAGCAGTGGCATAGGAGGTTAAGAGCTCGTGTATCTAATCTGGAGGAACCGGGTTTGATTCCCAGTTCTGCCGCCTGAGCTGTGGAGGCTTATCTGGGGAATTCAGATTAGCCTGTACACTCCCACACATGCCAGCTGGGTGACCTTGGGCTAGTCACAGCTTCTCTGAGCTCTCTCAGCCCCACCTACCTCACAGGGTGTTTGTTGTGAGGGGGGAAGGGCAAGGAGATTGTAAGCCCCTTTGAGTCTCCTGCAGGAGAGAAAGGGGGGATATAAATCCAAACTCCTCCTCCTCCTCCTTCTCCTCCTCCTCCTCTTCTTCTTCTTCTACTTCTTCTTCTTCTTCTTCTAAAATATTGATCACTTTCAAGGAAGAAAAGAGGTTTATTGGCAATATGGCTCCTACCAACATCTCTTACTGTATGCTGAACGGACGAATGTGTCAGAAGTTCTAGCAAAACAACCAAATGTGAATTCTCATGATTCCAGAAGAACAAGCAACTACCAGTTCCATGGCGCAGAGTAGTAAGCTGCAGTCCTGCAGAGTCCGAGCTCTGCTCACAACCTGAGTTCAATCCCGTGGGAAGTAGGTTGCAGGTAACCTGCTGAAAGCTGATTCAGCCTTCCATCCTTCTGAAGTCATTAAAGTTTGCTGGAGGTAAAGTATAGATGACTGGGGAAGGCAATGGCAATATAGTAAGTGTCCTGATGTAACGGCACCCCATTGGTCAGTCATGATTTGGTACTTGCACAGGATTAGTCATAATTTGGTACTTGCACACCTTTACCTTTTACCTACCTGTCCATTTACTAACTCTCCAATCAGAGACCAACAGACATAGTCTCCAGCCAGTGGTGGGATTCACAATATTTAACAACCAGTTCTGGTGGTGGGATTCAAATAATTTAACAACTGGTTGTTTACAGTGGTGGGATCCAAAAATTTTAGTAACAGGTTCCCATGGTGGTGGGATTCAAACTGTGGCGTAGTGCCAATGGGGTGGGGCGGGGCACGACGGGAGCGGGGGGGGTGTATTCCAGGGGCGGGGCATTCCTGGGCGGGGCTGTGGCAAGGACGCAGCCACTGCACTGGTCCTTGGGCAGGAAACGAATGCATGCAGGTGCAGGCTGCCACGCACGCCGGTGCACATCCTGCTAGACTGCTTCAAGTTCTGTGCGCTACTGCTGAGAGGAGGGTCGTAACTAAGGCAAAAATCACGTGGCAAAATCACCAATTAGTAACCCCCTCTTGGCACACACATATAATTAGTAACCTACTCTCGGGAACCTGTGAGAACCTGCTGGATCCCACCTCTGGTTGTTTACAAGCACCATTTTAACAACCGGTTCTGCCGAAGTGGTGCGAACCTGCTGAACTTCACCACTGTCTCCAACCCTTTCTGGTGTTAATCAAAAAGTTAGCCCTGCAAGGTGGGACACTTGCAAGCTGAGTTCCAAAAGCAATTACTCTGGGAGCTGAAGGCAAACATACTGGATTTAGATTGAAGCCCTCAAACCCAAAGAAGCATGAGAAACATAGTCAATAGACTGCACATCAACTGATGACTTTTCCAAAACATTTCAGCCAGAGAATCAATCAAAAGGGGGATTCAGTTAAAATGCTTGGAGGCTGGAAATAAAACGTTGGGCGGGAAATACAATGCAGGACTCCATGAAGGAAACATTTCATTTCTTGCCTCAAAATGTTTTAAAAGGTTGGTGCAGAAAGGGCCAATGAGTTACTGCACAATGCAAGAGTGACCACTGTATAACTTCTGGTTTTCACCAGAAGTTATGTAGGTGTGTCACCATGATGTCAGTATTCGTTCCTTCCTCTCGTTTCCTTCCCCCCAGGGCCTGAGGCACTGTAGGTAGCAACACAGAAGGCCTGGCACCTCTGTTATTCACACGCAACTATCCTCTGAGTACCAATGCAAGGAGGCAACACCAGAGAAGACTTTGGGCTGGCGATTGTATGAGCCAGAATGCTGTACTAGATGGACCTCTGGTCTGGTCCAACCAAGCACTTGTTTTGTTTTTATGCACAAATAGCACATGCAGAAGTGTATTATAGAACATTATAAGTCACCCTTGCAGAAGGTTGGCTGTAGTTGTTAAAACTTTCCGAAAGGAACCAGAGCAACTCAGCCTACTGAAGTTCACAGCACGGACCAAACAGATAACAGTGTGTATCCCTGGGGCTCTGCTGAATAGACCACTAACAATGTGATCTAAAATAGATAGTGCAGACCTCCATTTGGAGATGGAGGGCCCCTCTGATAACGGTGGTGCCGGAAGAAGTGGGGTGGGGGGGGAAGAGATTGCTTCTTTCCAGGAGGGGAAGCATTGTCTCGGGGCCTCACACGTGAAGAAAGAACAAGGATAGATGAAATGGGAAAGGAAATGGACTTCATTTCAGAATGAGGGAGGAAGTCAACTTATTAACTTTCCTCACAAAGTTATCCTCAAATTAGACGAAGACCTTCTCCCACTCCTAATATGTGAAATTTGGAGGGTGTGTGTGTGTGTGAATGGAAGAAGGCATTGCATTGATAACAATTTAGGAAGAAGGCATTGTATTGATAACTTCTGTGTTTGTGGTTTTCAGCAAGGTGGCTGCTGATATGTCAGAGGCCACAAATGCTGGCAGTGAAAGTGCCTGAATCAAAATGAAAATCGGCCCCCCACATGACCAGGAAGTCCTGCTGTCTCATCGTTTTCACGTGCCTCGACCCCATCCGAGGCATGCAAAAACAACAAGGCAGCAGCAAGTCCTCCAAGCACCCTCTACCCCACCCTGGACTCTTCCCTCCCTTCCCCCCTGCCAGCTGGGCCCCCACCCGGCAGCCTGCAATCTCTTCTGACCTCCCCTCTGGGCAGGCCAGAAGAGACTGCAGTTCTGGCCTCGGAGACTTTCTTTTATAAGCACTGAGGCCGGGGGTGGGGGTTGGGGAGCAGGAAGTCCCACCCCTTCCTGCTCCCCAAGCCCCACCCCCTGGCCTCAGTACTTATAAAAGAAGGTCTTCGAGGCCGGGACTGGTCTCTTCTGGCCTGCCCAGACGGGAGGTCAGAAGAGACTGCAGGCTGCCGGCTGGGAGCCCAGCCGGCAGGGGGAGTCTCTGGGGAGGAAGGTGGGCACCCTAGACCTTGCCCATGTCCATGGTGACATGGGCAGGGTCTAAGACAGTGGGGGTGGAGCCTGGGGCATCAGGGGCAAAGCTAGGGTGGTGGGGAGCAGAGGGGGTGGCAGAGCCTGGGGGGCGTCCTTGAGACAATTTGACTCTGGGCGCCATTTACCCCTGGTATGCTTCTGTCCCTAGGGCGCTGTTTTTTGCTGGTGCAGAAACAGCCATAGTGTAACCAGACTATGATAGCCTCCATTTAGTCATTTCAGCTTCTTGGTTGAGTTCAGGCTTAATTTAATCTAGAACTGATTTATTTGACTTTTGGGGGGTCCACAGTATCGATAAAACTTTCCTCCATACACATTTCAATCCATCTCATGGTGGGTCTTCGTGTAATTCTCAAGCGGTCATGACTTTTTGTTTCCTCAATATTCAGTGGTAATCCTGCTTTGGCACTTTCTGCTTTAACCTTAATCTCCGCTCCATCTGCAGTGATGTCAATTTGCACAGACTTGTGGGAGAGAAATTGAACTCCAAGGAGCGACTATACCACTAGCATGAAATGTGTCTAAACTTACCCTATTTTGGTCCCAATCAGGATTTATTCTCTGCATTCCTGGGGTTTTATCTGGATCCAGGGACAACCGTAGGGTCACAATCCGTGACCCAGACTGGGGTGCTGTGTGGTTTCCGGGCTGTATGGCCGTGTTCTAGCAGCATTCTCTCCTGACGTTTCGCCTGCATCTGTGGCTGGCATCTTCAGAGGATCTGAAGACTGCTTCTACCAAATCCTACTTTGTCCATCTGAAAGCATTTTCAGCAGGTGTAATTTATCTTGCAGGTATGTGGGGGGGGGGGGGGGGCAAACTGCTTTGGTTAAAAGGCATTTTTCTGGGTTCATATTAAAGTTGCAATAGTTTTATGTCTGTTACCCACAATCACCGGGTTCTCACCATGCTTGGAGCCTTTTAGTACCAAACCATCACTGTGGACTTAACAAGAGTTTTTATATGTCTAGCACTTTGGCCAGATTTTGCTTACGGGCTGAAAATTCACTGATAGCCACTTGTTACTGATGTGCGACTGTCTGCCCTTTCAAAATGTAAGACAACATAACTTTAGCAGCAGCAGCTAACAATGGTGTGCATTACCTGGTTGAACCACTAGAGGGTGAGAGTGATCTAAGCAATAAAAAAAATGACAGGCCAGAGTCTTACCAAGGCCCCCCCCCCACTTCGGAAAATGACCCATAAAGAAAACCTGTAGTTTTTAAGAAGCTTAATTAAGTTAAGAAACTTAATTTCAGAAGGAAGGCTTTTCTGCACAACACAATTCAAAAAAAATTAAACACAGCAGAGGGAAGCCTTTAAAAAGACCGCTGATAAAAATCCTGTGTCATTGCAATGCTGTAAGATCTATTAAGGGTATTTCCAAACGGGGAAGGGTTGGGGGGGGGGCTTGGAGGGCTGGTGTCGGCTCAGCAGGGCAGTGAGCAGCTTGCAGCCCAGCCCCTCTCTGGCTGTGTCCCAGGATTCAGTGTTGGCAAGCTGAACGACTTATGTGTCAAAGCCATGATGGGTCACCTGAAGTTCACCAGGAGAGAGAGGAGTGGAGGCAGCGGTGGGATCCAACCAGTTCTCACCACTTCTGTAGAAGTGGTTACTAATTTTTTCTGAGTGCCAAGAAGGGGTTACTAAAGCAACCTCCCTGCCCAATAGGGACTGGAGGTGCGTGTGTGCGGCGCCGCTGCCACTGTTTGAATCCCACCACCATCGGAACTTGTTATTAAAAATTTTGGATCCCACCACTGAGTGGAGGGTTGAAGAAGCTGAAGAAGAAGAGGCCGAAGAAGAAGAGTTTGGATTGATATCTCCCCTTTCTGTCCTGTAAGAAGACTCAAAGGGGCTTACAATCTCCGCCCCCCCCAACAAACACCCTGTGAGGTAGGTGGGGCTGAGAGAGCTCCGAGGAACTGTGACTAGCCCAAGGTCACCCAGCTGGCATGTGTTGGAGTGCACAAGCTAATCTGGTACACCAGATAAGCTCAAGTAGCAGAGCAGGGAATCAAACCTGGTTCTCCAGATTAGAGTGCCCCTGCTCTTAACTACTATACCACGCTGGCTCGGAAGGAGTGTGTATACGATTATTTTCTTTTTCCTCCTCCACTGCAGGCAGGCAGGCAGGCAGGCAGGCAGGCAGGCAGGCAGGCAGGCAGGCAGGCAGGCAGGCAGGCAGGCAGGCAGGCAGGCAGGCAGATAGACAGACCTCTTTCCTCTCCTCAGAGTTATAAAAATGGTACAAAAGGCTAGAAGAAGAATGTGTCATTAGTCCATTCTGCACAGGACAAAAAGGCTTCTGCAGAGCATCTCAAAAAGAGGCAACTGCCTGGTTTCACTCCACACACCCAAAATAAGACGTCTGGGGGATGTCTCAAAGAAGACGTGGCTTTTGGTGTGCTTTCCAGACAGCAAAGGTGTCAGTGGGTAAAAGAGGCTGTTTCCCACCTGACCGTTTTGTTCTCTGGTCCATTTCATCCTCAGCTTGCTTGCACCCGACATTTTCCGTGCAGCTGAAGAGATTCTCCCTGCCCACATTTGCTGAAAGTTGCCCCAGGATGTCTGCTCTGCAGGCTCTGATCCCAGGTGCCTCTCAGCCCCAAAGGCACATAGTTGTACTCAGCTGGTCCTACCAATTTCAGCAATATATAGTTTTCCTATTTTTTCCCCGAAGTGCTATCTTTGTAGCTACACAGACATGTATAAGAGACTCTTAACTGCTTGGAAAACGGGTCTGCCACCCATTGAGAAGCATTGGGTTGACCTGCCCCCGCAGATCAACTTCATTTTTCTGTCCTATGTAAAAATTGTCAAAGGCAATTCTGAAAACAAACAGAAAAATGCAACGAAAAATATAATAACCTGGTGTCTACAATGAATATGTGTGTGTTCAGTGTTGTCACTTCTGACTCACTTCAGACCAATCATGACCCCCCTTGATCTGAGATTGCAAATGCCTTAACAGCCCAGGTGATCGGGAGCAACAGCTGCAGAAGGCCATTGCTTTCACATCCTGCACGTGAGCTCCCAAAGGCACCTGGTGGGCCACTGCGAGTAACAGAGAGCTGGACTAGATGGACTCTGGTCTGATCCAGCAGGCTCGTTCTTATGTTCTTATGTTCACATCCTGCATGTGAGCTCCCAAAGGCACCTGGTGGGCCACTGCGAGTAGCAGAGAGTTGGACTAGATGGAATCTGGTCTGATCCAGCAGGCTAGTTCTTATGTTCTTATGTTCTCATTGTGTCCCTTAATGACCTCCAAAACATCCCACTGTGAACAGCCTCACTCAGGTCTTGCAAATTGAAGGCAGTAGCTTCCTTGATTGAATCAATCCATCTCACCCTGGGTCTCCCTCTTTTCCTGCAGCCTTCATCTTTTCCTAGCATTATTGTTGTTTCCATTTTTGTCTTCTCATACAACCAATAGCAACCATAAGCATAACAGACCGTTAAAATAATCAGAAACTGGAAGGTGCTGTCAACTTGCTGTCAACTTATGGCAGCCTCCTAGGTCTTTCAAGGCAACAGAGGTACAGAGGTGGTTTGCCATTGCCTGCCTCTGTATATCAGCACTGGACTTTCTTGATGGTATCTCATCCAAGTATTAACCAGGGCCAACACTGCTTAGCTTCTGAGATGGCTAACCTGGGCCATCCAGGGAAGGACTTCAGAAGTTAAGATGGATAAAAAAAAAAGAGTTTCCTAATAGGGAGCCCAGTTATTTAAAAGCTTCAGTGTGGCACCTACCATCCTGTCAACAGAACAGAGAGCATTCATGGAATCATAGAGTTGGAAGAGACCACAAATGCCATCAAGTCCAGCTCCCTGCCATGCAGGAATACACAGTCAAGGCACTCCTGCCGTCCAGCCTCTGTTTAAAAACTCCAAAGGAGGAGATTCCACCACACATAGAGGCAGCGTATTGCACTGTTGGACAGCTCCTACCATCAGGAAGTTCTTCCTAATGTTTAGGTAGAATCTCTTTTCCTATAGTTTGAATCCATTACTCCTTGTCCTAGTCCAGTGGTGGTGAGTGGACCTTTTGTGACTTCCACATAAAGTGGATTCGATACTCATCAGTTCCCTGCCAGCATGGCCAATTGGCCATGCTGGCAGGGGCTGATGGGAATTGTAGTCCATAACATCTGGAGTGCCAAAGGTTTGCCACCACGGTCCTAGTCTCTGGAGTGACAGAAAACAAGCTTTCTCCCTCTTCAACATGACATCCCTTTAAATATTAAATATGGCTATCCTGTCACCCCTTAACCTTCTCTTCTCCAGACGAAACATACCCAGCTCCCTAAGTCTCTCCTCATAGGGCACGGAATCTAGACCTTTTACCATTTTGGTTGCCTTCCTCGGGACCCGTTTCAGCTTGTCAATATCCTTCTTGCATTGTGGTGCCCAGAATTGGGCACAGTATTTCAGGTAAGGTCCAACCAGTGTAGAATAGAATGATACTTTTATGGCCTTGATCTAGACCGGTGGTGGCGAACCTATGGCACGGGTGCCAGAGGTGGCACTCAGAGCCCTCTCTGTGGGCACGTGCAAACAGAGTCGCACTCCCACTCCCCCACACACATCTAGGTTGGCCTGGGCCGCTGGGCTTGATTATTAGCATTAAACCTAAGACCTAGTTTTGGGGAAGCAGTGTAGGTAACCCTGTTAAGGGATGTTAAACCCCACTGATGTTCATGCGAAGAACTAAAGCACGATCTTTTACCTGGGAGTAAGCTCGGTTGCTGGTAATGGGGCTTGCTTCTGAGTAAATCTTCCTTGGGTTGTGATTCACCCGTTGGAAGAGTTGCATGGTTGCTTCAAAGCAAAGCCACCGACTACCACCAAGTTTACTCCCAAGTAACGCGTGCCTCGGAGCCAACCATTTTTTCTAAACTAAAACCTCAGTATTCAGACTAAATTGCTGTGTTGGCACTTTGCAGTGAATAAGTGGGTTTGGGGTTGCAATTTGGGCACTCGATCTCGAAAAGGTTCACATCGCTGATCTAGACACTATACTCCTGTTGATGCAGCCCAGAATTACATTGGCTTTCTTAGCTGCTGCATCATGCAGCCGACTCATTCATGCATTCTTATCTGCCTCTGAAGCCTCTTTTCACGCAGCAGCAAGATAACTTTCTCTAGAGTTGCAGGACCCCTGTGGATGAATATTCATGAGGAGTGGGGTTACCAGAGTAGGGAAGGACAAGGGGCAAATATACTCCTCCTTCCTCTTCCGCAAGCACAGTTCTGCCGAAGGAACAGATCAGTTTCCCAGTGTCCCTGCTCACCAACCTGTAGGGCTGCTCTTCCAGATAGTCCCCTTGATTACAGCAATGATCTTTCCTGGGATAGGAAGGGGCTGTAGTAACAGAGAAGAATACAAGGAAAAGACCATGTGTGGATTGTAGAGTGCATATTGCCTACAATAAAAAGGATTTCATTTGGGCAACTAAAGAGGGCCACAGTTTCAGCGCTCACATGATTTGGACTTCTGTTTTGTCCCCTATGCGGGTGGCTGTGTGTTTGTCCCCTATCTATCTCTTGGAGATATATATCTCTTGGAGATATCAGGAGCAGCAGTGGCGTAGGAGGTTAAGAGCTCGTGTATCTAATCTGGAGGAACTGGGTTTTGATTCTCCGCTCTGCTGCCTGAGCTGTGGAGGCTTATCTGGGGAATTCAGATTAGCCTGTACACTCCCACACACGCTAGCTGGGTGACCTTGGGTTAGTCACAGCTTCTCGGAGCTCTCTCAGCCCCACCCACCTCACAGGGTGTTTGTTGTGAGGGGGGAAGGGCAAGGAGATTGTAAGCCCCTTTGAGTCTCCTGCAGGAGAGAAAGGGGGGATATAAATCCAAATTCTTCTTCTTCTGAAAATTCCAGGTTTTGACTCAAATATCACAGCACAAAAATCGGTGCGAGCATTAAGAATTGTAGCACTATGCATCTGTATCTAGCTCGCTAAAAGACTAAGAATGCTCCCTCATGTTCTCAACCAGTGCCTGAATGTTTACTGTTTAAAACAGCTTTTAAATGCTATTTTTTTAAAAAGAGAGAGAAATGTTTTTTTATATATATATATATATCGTGTCTTGTTTGCAAAGGCAAACGGCTCTCATCACCAAGTCTGAACGTGCCGGTAGTTATAGCATATTCCAACCTCCAAACGCCTTTCATGTCAATATGAGAGATATCATCAGGCACTTTTGAAAGCGCCAACCTATTTATAAAGATACCATCAAAACCTGCCTGATGCCGCTGACTTATGAATCAATTATGTGGTCTGGACCAAATGATAGATCTGTTCTGAATTTTAGAGCCATATGTTTAAAGCAACACCAGCCCCAGATAGCGCTATTCAGCATCCTGCCAAGGTTCTTATCTTGTGTCGAGCTTTGTCAGGAAGGGGGAAAAAAAGGAAGAAATTAAATAAAATGAGCCGAACCTGACTGCTGGGCTTCACCCTCCCCCTTTTAAATCATGGTTATCAAATCATTTATAGCCAGAAGCGTAAAGCAAAGATTAATCAGGGGGAATGTACAAGGGATCAATGTTGATAGCAAATAGTAAATTCAATTCGGTTGAAAACTGATGACAGCATTCGCCAAGGGCTGCCCCGAACTGTACCCTAAATGGCTCGATAGTTTATGCGAAGAAAGGACTTCAATCCAGCTCGTGCTTTACAAAGTAGGAGCAGAAAAACACACAGTGGATGGAATTGCATTGCTGTGCGTGGCACAGGGCTGCTGTTGAAAATGGCAGCATAGCGCTACCCTTCCATGGCGTTCCCTCACATTTCCATATCTCCACACCATTGGTGGCCACAGGCAGAGAACGCAAGCAAAATGAAATGGATAAACCTTAGGAACTATCATGGGAAGGGGGAGAAAGTGAGAGCAGTCCTGCTGGATTGGATTTATCTAAGCTGGCATCCTGTTTCACCAAGTAGCCAACCTGATTCGCTGCCTCGGAGAGTGGTGGAGTCTCCTTCTTTGGAGGTTTCTAAACAGAGGCTGGATGATCATATGTCAGGAGTGCTTTGATTGTGTGTTCCTGCATGGCAGGGGGTTGGATGGCCCTTGTGGTCTCTTCCAACTCTACGATTCTTTAGCCCTTTCCGCACAGGCCAAAAAAAGCGCCCTAGGGACGGCAAAAACACCATCCCTAGGGAGCTGTTTGCATGGGGGCGCCGCCCTCGCTCCACCCCAGAAGCGAAGCCGCTGTTTCCCAACCTCGCTCTCTGAACGAACGGCAGCAGCTGGAAGGCGCCATGTCCCCCGCACCATCCCTCCAAGCTTACCTCGTCTCCTGGCTTCTGGCTCATTGCAGAGGCCAGGGGACACGCCCCCCTGGCCTGCGACTCCAGAGCCATCACTCGAGCCTGTGGGGGCATGTCCCCCGGCCTCTGCGATGAGCCAGAGGCCAGGGGACAAGGCAAGCTTGCAGGGACGGTGCAGCTTGTGCGAAGGCTGCGCCGCTGCCTGCCACCCTCCTGGGACCGTCCATGCGAACGGTCCTGGGGGGGGTGCGTCAGCATTGTTTACGCTGACACCCCCCCACACCGTTGCGGTGCAGAAAGGGCCCTAGATTCTAACATTGTGGTCAAAGCTGCCCTCTGTTGTTGCCCTCTAGCTCTTGCATTTAGAGGGTTACTGTTTCTGGGGTTGTGGTTTCGTGGAAGAGCTTCGGCTTTATGTGCAAAAGGTCCCAGGTTCAATCCTCACCATATCTGTTATAAGGATCAGGTAGGAAGAGCCTGAACTGTCCCTAGAAGCTAAAATTACTAAACTGAAGCTACTGTCCTTTGGCCACTTTGTGGGAAGACAGGAGTCTCTGGAAAAGACAACCATGCCGAGAAATGTTGAAGGCAGCAGGAAAAGACGAAGACCCGCCATGAGATGGATTGATTTTATAAAGGAAGCCGTGGCCCTCAGTTTGCAACCTGAGCAAGGCTGTGGCCCCTTCTGCACATGCAGAATAAAGGAGCAGCCGCAACTGGCCGCAGCTGCCATTGCCTGCCAGAGAAGGGCTGCAGTGTTCGACGCTCCCCCCTTCCCTTCTTCTGGGTTTGGGCATGGAGGGCTTCAGGAGCCATTAGGGGCATGCACAGTGACACACTGCTCATTGGCGGGACGTGGGGGTCAGGGCGGGTTGCCCTGACATCAATTGACCCCGGGCCTTATGAGCCTGAGCAGGGCAGTGCAAAAGTCTCTTGCCTCGCCGCTCTCTCTTTGTTCCCCACCCACTAGGGTTGGTCAATACTAAAAAAATTCAGTGAAATTCGGATTTGGGTATTTTGGGGCATAAAATGATTTGTATCATTTTTGCACTGAGCAAAAATTTGGGTATTTTGGGGCATAAAATGATTTGTATCATTTTTGCACTGAGCAGGGCAGTGCAAAAGTCTCTTGCCTCGCCGCTCTCTCTTTGTTCCCCACCCACTAGGGCTGGTCAATACTAAAAAAATTCGGTGAAATTCGGATTTGGGTATTTTGGGGCATAAAATGATTTGTATGCCCGAATCCGAATCATAGCCGATTCGGATATGCCCGTAAATTCGGGTAAATCCGAAAAAATTGGGTCCGTTGTATTATTTTTTGAATTTTTGGTGTTTTTACACATTTTGGCCTGCAGGGAGTGCAATTTTAAAGCTAGTGGCACTAAACTTTCAGGGTTTCATCTGGAGACTGTCCTTATGATTATCCCCAAGTTTGGTGAAGTTTGGTTCAGGGGGGGGCAAACTTATTGACCCTCAAAAGGGGTGCCCCATCTCCCATTGTTTCCAATGGAAGCTAACAGGAGATGGGGGCTACACTTTTGAGCGTCCATAACTTTGGACCCCCTGAACCAAACTTCACCTTGTGTAACTTGGGGTCCTTGTATATCATAAGGACGGTAACTTTTATGATACCACTTTCGGAAATTTTTGGTGACAGTAGCGCTAAAACTGTGCCCCTCACAGTTACCCAAAAAAATTTCCCCAGCATTCTGTTCTCTGCTTGAGTGGTTGGATGGCTCCATTGTAGCTACAATGGGAAATTTCTGCAGTAAGGAGGAAGGTTGTGGAGTGCACATTTCTCATGGTAAACTCCACACAAACTTTCAGGGTGTCTTCAGGAGGAGTCTCTTCATAACCCCATCCCAGGCTTCTGCGTGACCGTTGCTTCCAAGGGGTTCAATGTTACATGGGTAGCGTCCATCTCCCCACTGCCCCCATAAGCAAAGTTCCTCAAACCTGGATGGTGTCATACCAGAGACTCTCCTGAAGATACCCCTGAACGTTTTGTAGACTGTATCTTTGATAAATGTGCACCCCACAGCCCTCCACCAGAAATTCCCCATTGACAGCAAATGCAGAAGTCACTGCAGAAAAAAAAGACCTTCTTGGGCAAATTTTGGGGGGGTGCACTTTGCAGGGGCAGGTGTGTTTTGGACATATCAGCACTAAAATATCAGGGTATCATACGGGAGATCGTCCTGACGACATTGTTCTCTCAAGTTTGGTGCAGTTTGCGTTTAGCGAAGCTGTTATGGACCCTCGCCAAAAGGGTAGCCACCATCTCCTTAGCTCCCATTGGAAACAATGGAGGATAGGGGCCCCCCTTTTTGGGGTCCATAACTTTGGCCCCCCTGAACCAAACTGCACCAAACTTGGGGGGTGTCATTAACAGTGACAGCCCCTTGATTCGATACCCCTGAATCTATCAAGTTGTGCCACTAGCTTTAAAAATCCTGGTTTGCATGTTTCACCACTCCTGCACATGAAGCCTGCTGGAGTGAGTGAGCGGTGGGGAACATTGCTTCAGGGGGTTTAATTTTATGGGACCCAAAAAGGGTAGGGCCCATCCCCCACTGCCCCTTGAAGCAAAGTTCCCCAAACCTGGATGGTGTCATTTAGAGACACTCCTGAAGATACCCTGAAAGTTTTGTGGGTTTACCATGAGAAATATGCACTCCACAGCCCCCTCCTGCAAGCAGGAAATTCCCCCCCATTGACAGCAAATGCAGCTAAGTCACTGCAGAACAAAGAATCTTGTGCTAATTTCAAGGTGCCTGCAGGGGGCACATTTAAATGGAGCCAGATTCAATTTCAGGGTCTCAGGGTATCGACTGTCCTGGATGATACTCCTCCTAAGTTTATGCAGTTTGGTTTAGGGGGGCAAAAGCTATGGGACCCTCAAAAGGGTAGTCCTCATCTCCCTTCTGTCCCCTATTAGAAAGAATGGGGATAGGGGTACCCCTTTGGGGGTCCATATACCCGTCCCCTAACCAAACTGCATAACTTGGAGGGTATCATCGAGGACAGACTGTCCTGATGATACCCACCAAAGTTGACTAGTTACCGGTTGGTTTAGGGGCAAAGTTATGGACCCTCAAAAGGGTAGTCCTCATCTCGCCGTTCCCATTACAAGAAAGATGGGGATAGGGGCACCCGGGGGGGTCCATAATAAACTTCACGAACTTGATGATACCCTGAAATTTTGGTGCCGATATGTTTAAAAATGCACCCCTGCAGGCCAAAACGTGAAAAAAACACCGAAAAATAAAAATGCAATTCAGATCTGATAGGATTCGGACAGCTCAGATTCGGACCCTGCTTGTCCGAATCCGTCCGAATCAGTGCAGATTCGGTAAAAATCCAGATTCGGACTGTCCGAATCTCCAACCCTACCCCACCGCTCCCTGTTTTGTCCTGTCTTGATACTGTATTGTTATAGCCAGGTGGCGGGTTGCGCATGGGGTAGGGTTAGCACACAGCCTCTGTAAGGTGGGACCTCTGTAAGAGGTTTGGTGGGACCTCTGTAAGATGTTTGGGGTGAGCTAGTCTTGTGTCGGGACGCCCAGGCTTGGGCTGAGTAGACTTGCACCCAAAGCAGCGAGGAATCTTCAGGCAGTGGCCCACCACCCATCTGGAACTCTCCTCTGCTGCTGCAGTGATTTATGGTTTTCCTCAAACAGGTGGGTTTGAGGAAAGTGTGGCTGGGGTCAAGCCTTCGGGCGGTCCAACACAAGGATCGGACCCCCATGCTGCGCTTTATGCTTTGTATTACTTGTACCAATAATAAGCCTCATGACTATGCCCAAAATTTCATACCATAGTAAAGTTGTACTGTGTTTTCTTTCCTCAATTGCCTAAGTCTCTCCTCCTGGTGCCACATTTCCTTCCACCTGCGGCAATGCACTTTCAATCCACTTCCACAATTGTTTGCAAGTGGCTTTTGCTATTCTGCACAGTGAAATCCAGCTGCAGAGTGCACTGAAAGCAGAATTAAAGTGCATTATTCTGCATGTGTGGAAGGCACCCATGACAGGAGATTTTGGAGGATGTTGATTCACAGGGTCACCTTGAGTAGGAAGCAACTTGATGACACATAACACACACGTAGGAGGTGATGTGAAAGGCCTTTCTCTGTCCACAACTCTGAAGAGCCAGTCTGCATAGACACAGAGGCATAGCTAGGGAAAATGGAGCCTGGTGCAAAATCTGAGTTTTGCTGGCCCTCCACCTCCATGTTCGTTTGTGTTTTTTGTATTTTTAGTGTTTTTTCAGTTTTAGGCCTGAAGGGAGCACAGTTTTTAGGCTAGCAGTGTCAAAATTTCAGGGTATCTTTAAGAGACTATCCTAATGCTACCAGCCAGGCTTGGTGAAGTTTGGTTCAGAGGGTCCAAAGTTATGGACTCTCAAAGGTGTAGCCCCCATCTCCTATTAGCTCCTGTTGAAAACAATGGGGGATGGGGCACCCTCTTTGGGAGTCCATAACTTTGGACCCCCTGAACCTCACATCACCTAACTTGGAAGGTATCATCAGGAGAGTCCCCCAAAAACTCCCTGAAATTTTGGTGCTGCTAGCCTAAAAACTGCGCCCCCTTCAGGCCAAAAACTGAAAACATTAAAAAATACAAAAAACAAACCTGAAATTTTTGCTGCCCCCCCCAGGGGCGTGCCTAGTGCAATGTGCACCCCCTAGCCCCCTTTTGGAGTCTCTTCTTTCTTGTTGAAGTTGTCTTGGTGTTTGCGAATTTCAATGGCCTCCCTGTGCAGTCTGACATAGTAAAACGTCAAATTTTACTATGTCAAAAAAGCAAATTCAGTTAAATGTGTAAATCAATAGTTCTAGTTTTCAGCACCAAACTTTTTCCACAACATCTTATATTCTCAAGTATGTTCTCTTAGTAAATATAAAATAGGAGAACCACATCTCACTAGATCTATGGCAGCGTTCATCTTACTGTTGCCCAGAATGTCTTCAATATGCAGGACTGCTAAAAATGGTTAATAAGAGGCCATACAGAGGTCAGGGGAAAAACTGAGCGTTGGTTGGTACACAGCCTCATTATGAGAAGCACATGTTTTAATGGTGATAGTCTATTAAGTTTTATAATCTGAGATCAGTGACATTTGCAATAATTATTATTAATGGTCCGGTTTCTTGCTATTCATATTTTAAAAGGGACTTTATAGCTTAACTAACTAAAATAATCAACAGCAAATGGCGTATCGCATTAGTCTAAATCATCAGAGCGTTGGATGTTCAAAGTGTCTCAGCTATCATTATAAAAAGCTTATTATATAGTAAATAAGGCCAGAAGAAGTCTATTTCCAGCTGTAGCTTGCCTATGGCCTATCGAGGGAAATTTCTGCAGAAATAATGCTGAGTTTTGCCTTATTAAATTGGTGAGCCTTTGCATTTCCAAGGTTTGATCTAAGGCCTATTGAAGCCCCCTTGTCAGGATCTGTCAGCCCCTGCAATAACCAGACTCTTGGGTCCAGAAATCAGTCTATTGACAGGATATTATGAACAGCATACGAACAAGCTTTGCTGAAACTGAGTTCCATATGACATCTCTTGGTTAATATCTCTTTCCCCAACCTCTCTCCAGTGCCTCAGTGGGATGAAATCACCAGAAGTACTCTCAGGCAGTGCGGCATCAATAAGGCCAGGTGCTAGCCAGCTCAAAGGATGAGAAAGTTACTGCATGCCAAGAGCAAAACCCATCAAAAAAAACTAAACATCAGACCAAACCAGGGGTTCCCATTTTGCCACCTGCTCCCAGCCTACCCCTTGGCAAGAGCCAGAAAAGAGCTGGAATCTCAACAGGTCTTGAGAGCCAGCGTGGTGTAGTGGTTAAGAGCAGGTGCACTCTAATCTGGAGAACTGGGTTTGATTCCCTGCTCTGCCACTTAAGAACATAAGAACATAAGAACAAGCCAGCTGGATCAGACCAAAGTCCATCTAGTCCAGCTCTCTGCTACTCGCAGTGGCCCACCAGGTGCCTTGGGGAGCTCACATGTAGGATGTGAACGCAATGGCCTTTTATGCCTGTTGCTCCCGATCACCTGGTCTGTTAAGGCATTTGCAATCTCAGATCAAGGAGGATCAAGATTGGTAGCCATAAATCGACTTCTCCTCCATAAATCTGTCCAAGCCCCTTTTAAAGCTATCCAGGTTAATGGCCATCACCACCTCCTGTGGTAGCATATTCCAAACACCAATCACACGTTGCGGGAAGAAGTGTTTCCTTTTATTAGTCCTAATTCTTCCCCCCAGCATTTTCAATGAATGCCCCCTGGTTCTAGTATTGTGAGAAAGAGAGAAAAATTTCTCTCTGTCAACATTTTCTACCCCATGCATAATTTTGTAGACTTCAATCATATCCCCCCTCAGCCGCCTCCTCTCCAAACTAAAGAGTCCCTAACGCTGCAGCCTCTCACCCTCATAAGGAAGGTGCTCCAGTCCCTCAATCATCCTTGTTGCCCTTCTCTGCACTCTTTTCTATCTCCTCAATATTCTTTTGAGATCACGGCGGCGACCAGAACTGGACACTAGTACTCCAAGTCGCAGTGTCGCACCACTGCTTTATATAAGGGCATGACAATCTTTGCAGTTTTATTATCAATTCCCTTTTCTAATGATCCCCACAGCATAGAGTTTTGCCTTTTTACAGCTTGCCATGCATTGAGTTGACATTCTAGCCAGGAACTATCAACTTCAAAGACGCTAAATCCCTTTCCTGGTCTGTGACT
The DNA here is from genome assembly GCF_021028975.2 of Sphaerodactylus townsendi. Classification (NCBI taxonomy): domain Eukaryota; kingdom Metazoa; phylum Chordata; class Lepidosauria; order Squamata; family Sphaerodactylidae; genus Sphaerodactylus; species Sphaerodactylus townsendi. Next base: position 19,172,121 of record NC_059430.1, read on the forward strand.
GATAGCACTGACCCTGTAACGATGGCAATGTGAAGTTTTGGATTTTTTGCTCCTATGTGCAATTTCACTTTACATTTTGCTACATTGAACTTTGCATTTTGCCATTTCTGGAGCCCACTCACCTGAATTTATCAAGGTCATCCCGGAGCTCTTCACAATCCTTCTGTGGTTCTCAAATTCACCCTACATAATTTGGTATCATCTGGAAACTTGGCACACCACGCTACTCACCCACCCCTACTTCCAGGTCATTTATGAATAGGTTAAAGAGCACTGGTCCCAAATCGGATCCTTGGGGGACACCACTCCCAACATCTCTCCATTGTGAGAACTTCCCATTTACACCCACTCTTTGTTTCCTGTTTCTCAACCAGTTTTTAATCCATAGGAGGACTTCCCCTCTTATTCCTTCATTGCTGAGTTTTCTCAACAGTCTCTGGTGAGGAACTTTGTCAAAAGCCTTTTGGAAATCCAAGTAGACAATGTCCACCGGTTCACCCCTGTCCACATGCCTGTTTACACCCTCAAAGAACTGTAGTAAGTTTTTAAGACAGGATTTGCCTCTGCAAAAGCCATGCTGACTCTTTCTCAGCAGGTCTTGCTTTTCGACATGTTTTATAATTTTATCTTTAATGATAGATTCTACTAATTTACCAGGAACAGATGTCAAACTGACTGGCCTGTAATTTCCCGGGTCCCCCCTAGATCCTTTCTTAAAGATTGGTGTGACATTGGCCATCTTCCAGTCTTCAGGGATGGAGCCTGAGCTGTGGAGGCTTATCTGGTGAACCAGATTAGTTTGTGCACACCAACACATGCCAGCTGGGTGACCTTGGGCTAATCACAGTTCTTAGGAGCAAGGGCGTCATCAATGCAAGACGATCAGTTGTTAAATTATTTGAATTCCCACCACCGGAACAGGTTGTTAAATTATTTTAATCCCACCACTGGGTACAATGCAATACTGTCCACTTTCCAAAGCATCCATTTTCTTCAGCCGAACTGATTTCTATAGTTCTGTATTTCCAGGGAATCCCTAAATCCCCCTTGGAGGCAGGCATTCCTAGCGAAGCAGGGAGTTCTGTAAAATTGGTTGTTTTTCAGATGAACAGGACATCTTGCCTTTGCTCATATGTATTCAGCCTTTCACTAGATCTGTTGCAGTACCATCCTTCTCCTAGAAGTGCCTGAGCTGTCTATACAGAACCAACCTTACCTATGTTATCTCAAGACGGATGAACTTAATTGAAATTCTCCCTCCACAGCTGTATTGCTTATTCTGTGTGGTCTCCGCCCATAACCTAAGAACATATTCATCTTCCCTTTTACTAGCCTCAGACCTTTACAAAGTCACTTGTGGCTCCGTGCGTTATGTGCGTTATAAAGGGCACCAGTAACTCATGAAGAGAATGGAAGCTCCATCAGATCACCATAGCTCACGTTTTTCCCAGGGTACTTTGCCTTTATCTGTTGCAATTTGGAAACGGGTTCCTTTGATTAAGATGAGAAATAAAAACCGGCAGGAAAACTTTTGACACTTCTAAGAAGTTTTGAATGGCAGAAGGGCAAAATGGAGATTGATTGAAGAGGCCCGTTTCGGTCGATTAGGTATGTATGAAACAAGGATGTACCAGTGGAGTAGCGGCATCAAAGGGATATAGCTTCGCATCTCAGCTTCCACATGGCTTTAAATGACCTTTGCAAGATGATCAGCAATCTGTGCAGAAAGGTGGACGCATCTCCAGAAGGTGTGAACGTATGTGCTCCAAACCATCTGCACCAGCCCATTTGTGTTATTTTTCAGGCAGCGTTTGTGCTCTTGATAGCTTCTGTAAGAATTCAGACATGTGAGATGCTGGGTGGGCTGTGTATGGAGCTCCTGGTATCTTCTATCTTCTTTACACTAAAAATCAGGCACGTGGGGACCCAATTTGGATTGGGACCTGTCATGATATATAAAAAAAGAGTAAAAGTTCACAAAGAAACCATTTCAAGTTAGCAGAAAGTTTGCCCAAGCCAAGGATGGAGACAGTCAGTCTAGGGGCAAAAGTAGCAAATATTTACCTTTAACATGATTGGTGAATTCAACTGTAATTCTAGATCAATGAGAGGCTGTTGCGTGGGCGGGGGAAAGTATCCTGATGTATGCATTTGAATATGCTGAGTTGAGATCAAGATAGAGTCTGGGTTGAGTTCTGTATGTTGAACTTTGTTATAGCTGAAGAGTTCTGTATAGCTTAATAGTCTTGTATAACCTTGCAACTGCTAAAGTAAAAGCCTTCCTATGGAAAGAACATCTTGCATGAAGAGTATTCATTTCCAAGTGTGTTAGAAGGTTGGAGTGAGTGCAAGAAGACTTCTCATCTTACCAGAGTGACTCTGCTTTATACTCTGCTGATAGGACCCTAACACATTTAGGCCTCCCTCCTTGCCATGTTCCTGTTGACATCCAAATAAACACAAACAAGCCCAAGCCAGTGATGAAGAAGAAGAGGAGAAGGAGGAGGAGGAGGAGGAGGAGGAGGAGGAGGAGGAGGAGGAGTAGTTTGGATTTATATCCCCCCTTTCTTTCCTATAGGAGACTCAAGGGGGCTTACATTCTCCTTGCCCTTCCCCCCTCACAACAAACACCCTGTGATGTAGGTGCGGCTGAGAGGGCTCTGAAAAGCTGTGACTAGCCCAAGGTCACCCAACTGGTGTGTGTGGGAGTGCACAGGCTAATCTGAATTCCCCAGATAAGCCTCCACAGCTCAGGCGGCAGAGCGGGGAATCAAACCCGGTCCCTCCAGATTAGAATGCACCTGCTCTTAACCAACTGCGCCACTGCTGCTCTTCACTGCTGCTCTTCACTCCCATCCAAGTTCTAACTCCACTTAGCTTCTGAATTTTAGCAAGATTAGGCTTGCCTGGAGCATCCAGATCAGGGTCTAACTAAGGCCCTTTCCACATGGGCCAATAAACCCAGGTCAACCATGGGTTAAACCCGTTGTGTGTGGGGAACTTCACATGGTTCCCGCCCCTAAAACGGGTCTTCCCTGTGTTTCCCCCCCCCCCAACCCGGGTTTTTCAAGAATCATGATTTTCACAATTATTTTGTTTTAACGTGCCTCGCAGCCACAGCTGAGTGAACTGCAAGATTCTAGTGATTCTCGAAAAACCCTTCCCTGGCTCCTATCTGTGGAGCCACGCAGGGGAAATGGGCTGTATCATGGCTCGGGGAGGGGGGGTCAGTCCTCCAGGGAAGACAATAAGTTGTGCCTTCGTGCGAAGGCACAGGCCCCGGCCAACGTGCTGGCTATCCACAGGACAGCCAACCATGTGAACAGGCTGGGGTAAAGTTTCATGTAACGCACCTTTCCCCCGCTTTTATTGGCCCATGCAGAAAGGGTGTGCTTAAAGTTGGGTGTGCTTAAAATATTACTATTTCTTAGGGCAAATTCTACAAAGCTTGGCACAGATTTTTTTTTTGGGGGGGGGGGTTCCATAGAAGAAAACACCTGCCCAGCATTATAGCCCTGAAAGTATTTGTGTGATGGATGACGAGGTTGTTAATCTGTCCTAGTTATTAACACATTGCTCTTCTCCTATATAAGTGACAGTCATTCAAAAACTCCTTCCTCGCCAAAGGGGTTATAAATTATAACACATATCAATGCTAAGTGAAATGGGACAAGATTGGAAGGGCTTGGGGTCAAGAAGACTACATCTGGAGTGAAGATGGATGTCCACCATGGGGATATCTTTTTGAATAAGTGTATGGAAATTGGTGTGCTGGTGATCGCATTGTATATAAAGGGGGGAGCGGTCATTTCAGGCCATTCACTTAAAGCTTTTAAGTGGGGTCGCAGTCTTTTTTACAACAAGCCCAGTAGAGTAGAGCTCATTAGAAACCAGAGCAGAAGAGCAGTTTAGACAAGGATCATCTCTACCATGTAAAACAGACGCCTCTGGAGTGGTTTTCACATAGATGCAATGAATGACGTGTGTCGAGTGGAAGTCATTAACATTTTCCCAGTTACCTTATGGAAAAATAAACAAGAGTCCAACCACTGTGGGGATTACCGTGTTTCCCCGAAAATAAGAAAGGGTCTTATATTATTTTTTGCACCAAAAGATGCATTAGGGCTTATTTTCGGGGGATGTCTTGTATTCGGGGAAATACGGTACCTTCACACTTCATTAAGGCGGGCTCTCAGCAACCTGTTGCTTCCCTGTCACATGTGATGCAAGCCGCATCCTCATTGGCAGGGAGCACAGCAGAGGTGGGATCCAGCAGGTTCTCACAGGTTCCCGAGAGTAGGTGACTAATTATTTGTGTGTGCCGAGAGGGGGTTACTAATTGGTGATTTTGCCACGTGATTTTTGCCTTAGTTACGCCCCTCCTCTCAGCAGTAGCGCGCAGAACTTGAAGCAGTCTAGCAGGAGGTGCACCAGTGTGCGTGGCAACCTGCACCTGTGTGCATTTGTTTCCTGCCCAAGGACTGGCGCAGCGGCTGCATCCTTGCCACAGTCCCTCCCAGGAATGCCCCACTCCCGAATGCCCCGCCCTGCCCCCATCGTTCCCCACCCAGCCCCATTGGCGCTATGCCACAGTTTGAATCCCACCACCATGGGAACCTGTTACTAAAATTTTGGATCCCAGCACTGGAGCACAGGGCATTGTCTACAATTTGTTATCTGTAACTACCAATAGGGCTTATTTTGGGAGGAGGGCTTATTTTCAAGGAAACACAGTAGGTAGTGCTAGTAACCAAACCATCTCACCTTTGGAGACGTGATACATGGATCCAGAACATCTCAGTTAGGTGATACATGGATCCAGAACATGATACATGGATCCAGAACGTCTTAATTATACACTTTCCCCACAGATTTCTCAGAGCCAGATGAGATGCTGGATGGTTCCGGAATGGATCTCTTAGCAGTTTAAAAATGTCATGAGGGGCTGATTCTGATTAGGACTGTAGCATGGTGTGGGGAAAATGTCTCACCCTGTTATAATTTGGATATACAAAAATGGGTGGGCAGGAGGAGGGGGGGACTAAAATTGGGAGACCACCAAGTTGATAGAGAAACCGTAGCTACCTCAATCAAAGGCCCAGTGGAACATCTCTGTCTTGCAGGCCCTGCAGAACTGAATCAAATTCAGCAGGGCCCTGGTCTCAGGAGAAGTAGAGAATTTCATTAGGCTGGGGCCAGGGCCAGAAAAGCCCTCGTCCTGGTTGAGGCTTGCTGGACATTCTTGGGGCCAGGGACTAGCAGTAGGTTACTACCAGCCAAGCAAAGTGCCCTCCAGGGGCGGTATGCTGGAGGTATCTGAGCATACAAAGAGCCATCATGGCCTTGGGTGGCCTTCAGGTTGTGCTCTGTGTGTGCATATGAAAAGTGCTGCCAAATCACAGTTGACTTCTGGTGACCCTGTAGGGCATAGGTATCAAACTCATGGCCCTCCAGATGTTATGGACTACAGTTCCCATCACCCCCACCAGCATGATGCTGGCAGGGGATGATGGGAACTGTAGTCCATAACATCTGGAGGGCCATGAGTTTGACACCTGTGCTGTAGGGTTTTCAAGGCGAGAGACGTTTAGAAGTAGCTTGCAATTGCCAGCCTCTGCATGAACCGAGAGAGCTCTAACAGAACTGGGACTGGCCAGTTTCAACTGGAACTTGGCATCTCTGCCTGGATTCCAGCTGCGATGGAACTCCCATATGTATTATAGGATGCTCTGGTCTCCCTATGACCAGCAAGCACAGCGCATCTCCATTTTCGGATGTCCTCTATATACACAATTGCTAGTATGAATCATCTGCTAGGCTCTCAAAGGAACAACAGTGACAGCTGAATATTAGAAGTTTGCAAAGAACATCACAAACAGTCATCCATTTTACGAGAACTCCTTAACGTCAATATTGTTAAAGACATTATTGCTCTGCAATAGAGTTCTCTATTTTTTTTTGCCCTGATGTTTTCCAAATGTAGCCTCTTTTTGAAGGATGAGGTCCCCCTCCCCTTTCTTTCAGAATTGCAGGGTATGACTGATAAACTGCCCCTGGAATTCCTAATAGCTAAATTACAATTATTATGCAAAGTCCTACAATAGACAGCTATATGGCTTGTTAAATGACTTCGCCTTTTTCCTCTCTTTTTTTCCTGCACAAAGCATAATCATTTTCTTTTATTAGCTGAAGGATTTCATAATTTAAGGAAGATGAGAACCTATAAGTCACACTTTCAAATAAGGAACATGGATATTGCAAACATTAAATTCTCCCATAAAAATGTTAAGGCATCATTAAACTAGGATCAGATTAATACAATCCAGTCAACTCTGGATAGATATCGCCTGTAATAGGCTGAAACAATACCTAGTGATATAGGATGTATAAGATTTTACTATAACCAATTTAAACACCTATAAAACATACAGGTATCACTCAAAGCTGTCATTAACCACTCAGGCCTCATATTAAATCAAGCGAGTTTGATAAAGAAGGGGGGGGGGAGTTCCTCCCTTCGTATGTCTCTCATCTCTATTATCTGTCACCAAGCATCTCATTCCTAATTTCAGACAAATAAGCCCTCCATTCCGGTAACAGTTGACCTGAGAGCGCTTGACTTACCAATCTGTTTAGATGTCTGGCAGATTTATTGTTCTTGCTGAGATCCCACCATGGTCTCATTACTTTCCTGTAAGGACACTGAAACTCAATGGGGTTCCTTTTCCAACAGAGTGAAAGAATGGGACTAGATGTTATCTCAACATAAGGGTGTTTCAAAACCCGATTTACCAGGAATGCAAAGATAGGCGAGCACTCCATTTTGATAGTATCTCTCCCGTCCTGATCTGGCCACTGTGATCCATGCCACGGTCACCTCTAGATTAGACTACTGTATGTAACTTCGGCTCTCGCAGCGGGGCTTACCTTTAGCCATGATCCGGAAACTGAAACTTGTGCAAAATGCAGCAGCCAGGCTCCTTTCCGGGGCAACATCTAGGGACCGGATTACGCCGGTCCTATACCAACTACACTGGCTGCCAATCGAGTACCGGGTCATGTTTAAAGTTTTGGTATTGTTACCGACAGGAAAATAAACAAAATATTTTCCTGAAGTCAGGTTGCCTAGCTACACTGGCTCCATGCCTGGACACGGACACTTGTGTGTGTGGTTCAGAAGCCGCCATAAGGTTCACAGAGAACGCATATGTATGTTTTGTGCCTTAATGCTGCTTATGGTTTCCCTCTTGTTTATGCCTTTCTAGGATGTATTAAAAAAGCTTCCTTTAGAAGTTAGTTGTGATATTGCCTGCAGTTTAAGGATGTTAGTTTTAGTTAAGGAGTTCTTCAGTTAGTTTAAAGGTTTTGTTATTGTTAGATTTAAAAGAAGCCATGCCGATATAAGTATCTGGCGAGTCTTGCCCATAAGTATAAAGTACATGTGTTTATCGCTTTAAGGTTTCCCCTAGCGTTTAGTTTAGAAATGTTATTTTGCATTTTGTGTCCTGATGGCTAAAGCAGTGGCCAGAAAGAGTTGATGTCAATGGGGACTTAAGTTAGGAAATTAGTCCTGGAATTCAGTTTGGACCAACACCCAGGTAATCCCATCTTCACCAACAAAAGGACCTTTTGACTAACAAAGGATGTCACCCTGTTTTGCTATTGGACTATTGAAGTTTCCAATTCTAGGATCTCAAGACCCATTGGACTATTGAAGTTTCCACTTCTAGGATCTCAAGATTCATTGGCAGCCTTTTCTTTTGGGACTTAATCCCATCAGCAAAAACAAAAGACTGTCTTAACCTCACGGTGTTTAAATTGTGCTGTATTATGTGTGGCAGGGGGGCATTACCTTCCTCCTCCTGATCGGGTGAAAAAAACTGTATAAAAAGGGCTGCATTGTTTCGCGTTCATGTTGCACTGGGCAGTCTGGCCTGGAAAGAGCAGAAATCACAATAAAAGAACCTCTGCTCTGAAGAGCAGCCTACCCTCTGCATCCACTCCATACTGCTGCTGCCAAAGCTGAAATCACTCTGAAATCACTATTTATCTCATTGCTTTGTGACAAAGCTGGAAATCACTCCTGAAATCAGATGGGTTAGTGTACTAAAAAAAATTACGGTAAAATTCGGATTTAGGTGATACAGAATAAAATGATTTGTATGCCCAGATCGGAATCATAGCCAATTCGGATATATCCGAAAAATTCAGGTAAATCGAAAATTCAGGTCCGTTATTTTTTTGAATTTGGAGTGTTGTTTTGTTTGGCCCTGCAGGGGACTGAATTTAAAGCTAGCGTCACCCCAAAATTTCAGGATAACATGCTGGAGACTATCCTGATGATTCTCTTCAAGTTTAGTGCAGTTTGAAAGTTCAGGGGCAAAGTTATTGACCCTCGAGGAGTCGCCCCATCCCTCATTGTTTCAATGGAAGCTAACCAGGAGATGGGGGGCGCGCGGGGTCCGCGATGGACCCTGGCGGGCTCGCTCCTGAAACTTTCAGGGAAATATCAGGACTGGCTCATTCCTCGATACCAAGGTACAGGTGCCAAATCATTCCCCACGATTACTGTTCTCTGTAGTGGCTGGATGGCTCCATTGCAGCCAATAAAATTCTGTAGGAGAACAATGGAGTGCACCCACATTCTCCATAAATGCATCCTGAGAACTTAGGGGACGTATTTAGGAATTATATTTCAGGCTCCCGGGTTTGGTGACCCGTTGCTGAAGTTAAATGGTAGCGGGTAGGGACAAATGCCACTTTGTAAAGCGAGGTTTTACTCAAGGCCTAGGATGATTGTCATCCATTCTCTGAAGAATGCCCTGGAACAAATGCCATCCGACTGGCCGCCGATCAAATGGCCTTCCAGCTTCCGCCGAAAGTTACCCCTGGCTGTGTGGGTGTAAAGGAGCAGCAGGCCAGGTACGGGGTGCCTACGAGGGTGCGTGCAGTATATCGTGACACCAAAATAATAAGGAATAAATAGGGAACATGCGGTGACTTTATGGCAGTACAGTTTGGTTTGAGGGGCCAAAGGAAGTTGTGGACCTCCAGAAGATGACCATTACCATCACTCATGGCTGTCGTTGGGCAATGGGGATGAGGCGCAGAGTCGCCAGCTCCAGCTTCGCAGGCTTTCAGGGAACAATCATGGGTTCGATCTCCTATTCATCTCATTGGTATTGACAACTAAAATTCCCATTTCGCGGCCTGCGACTCCTGCGGCCACCATGAGGTGGTGGTGGCCCATGACAACATTTTGAAACTTCCATTTGGAAACAAGATAAATCGGGAGGTATTATGATGGTACCCGAAATTTGATGGGTTTCGGGTCAGGGGCCGGGTTGCATGGGGCCTAGGAATTTGTGGCCCCATCCCTATCGGCAGAGCAAGCAGGGATGGATTCACCCAGCGCAGGAGTTAAGCGCATGGGAACCCGAAAACACTTGAGAACTGATGGTGTATCAGGACAGTGCCTGTTGATGCCTGATCAGTACAGAGGTGCCAATAAAATTCGAAATCAAAATACTGCAGGCTTTATTTTGCCGAGGAATTGTTTTCGTTCTGCAGTGACTTGCTTGTGTCAATGGGGAACTGGGAGTAGGCTGGCCGGTGCATTCAGTGCATGATGCCAAAAAGGCTTAGAACGTATTAGGAGGGAATACTGGGATGTTTAAAATACAGTTAGAATTTGCTTCAGAGTTTGTTCTGGACCCCAAAGGTGGTCCTGCTTACTTCCTGGTAGGGACCAGAAACCTCTCTCCTCCAGAAAATACCCTGAAAAGTTTCATCAGGACTATCGAAAATGTGCTCCGGCCCTCAGTGCAGGCGTGCATTTAGATGCGGCGGGGCAAAGGAATCATTGCAGGGGTGCTGGGGAGTCAGCGTGGTGTCATTGGAGTAATAATGGGAGCCGTGCAGGCTCAATCTCCTCAGGTTAGGAGTTTGTTCAGAGTCAAAGATATCGCCCTTCTAGGCCTCTCATCTCATCGGAAGGAATGGGATGGGACACCCTTTGGGGATGCGGCACTAATCCCTCCAAGCCCCATAGGCAGGATGGGTTGACCTCCACCAGTGCCTGAAATTTAGGTGCGATCATAACAGAAATAATATACCTGGGGCTGATCCATGCCAAAATAAGAAAGCGGTGTGTCCAGTCCATGGATTCAGGATCGTTGGACATTAGGACTTGACTCAGAAGATTGGAGCTCATGGCTGGGAATCAAAGTCAGAATCGTACAGATTGGTAGAGTGGGACTGGGACTGAAATGGGATCTCGGCTAATCAACTACAGGTGCCTGAGCTGGGTGTGATGGTAGGCTCACTGTTTGGAGGCACTTGGTCCTGCAGGGGACGTCTCCTCAGCAGCTAGGACTCCATCCATGGGCTGGCTCTGGCAAGGGGCGTCAGGGCGCTTTATGGCTGACTAGGCTTCCACTCAATGGTCGGAACCAGGCTTCCAGGTGTGATCAGGAGACTCTGCGGAACTTACAGGATTTCCGCAGGGGGGGCCTGTAAAACAGACCTGTTCATGCCAGGCACAACCAACCGGCAGGATGATTTCAAGCTTCGCCATGTAGTAATCATGGCCTACACAAAGGGGGGGGGTGGGAGGGGTTGAAGCCATGTCTGCAAGGATTTTAGTATTTTGTCCAATATTATTATATATGTTTTCGTTGTTTTTATGACTGATGGACACCGCCCTGAGCCTTTGGGGAGAGTGCTATATAAATTAGATAGATAGATAGATAGATAGATAGATAGATAGATAGATAGATAGATAGATAGATAGATAGATAGATAGATAGATAGATAGATAGATGAAATGAATAAATCGGATAGATAGATAGATAGATAGATAAGATATAGATAGATAGATGAATAGAATAGATATAGATAGATAAATGAGACCAAAATGATGATAGGTAGAATAGATAGATAGATAGATAGATGGATGTATGGATAAGATGGATGAATGGATGGATAGGTGGATAGATGGATAGATGGAAGAGTAAGATGAATGGATAGATAGATAGATAGATAGATAGATAGATAGATAGATAGATAGATAGATAGATAGATAGATAGATAGATTGATTGATTGATTGATTGATTGATTGATTGATTTTCTTCCAAGGTGCTAGAAGTGTGTGTGTGTGTGTGTGTGTGTGTGTGTGTGTGTGTGTGTGTGTGTGTGTGTGTGTGTGTGTGTGAGTGAGTGAGATGTTCTCCTGGTTTTCTGGGAAATATTTCATCATCACACTGGAAAAGTAAATTTCAGGGGCAATCTTAAGCAAGCGTACTTAGAAGTCGATGTAGTTTAGCTCACCTTTCTTTCCTCATGGGAGTAAAGGTGGCAAAGCCAAGTGATTGTCAGCCATGGCACTCCACAGGATGGGAGGGGGTGAGCAAGCCTCAGCTTCAGACAGGTGAAGGAAAACTTTGTTCTATGGACAGCAATTTTGTAGCTCTGTCAGCGTAGCCAGGCTTTCATTTGGCTTTTAGTTAGGGTTTGGCAGCTGGCTTAGATAAGAAGGCTTATTTTAGTGCAACAAACGAGCATCCTGCTAAGGGCTAATCCTTCCTGACTGGTTTATGTAGGTTCTGTGGAAAGGTGAAAGACTACCTTTGAACCCGCTAAGGTATTCTGTCCAGAGAAAAGAGCAGTCCGCCCTTTCAGAGGTTTATTTACTTTATTCCCAAGGAGACAGTTTTAGCTTTACCTGTATTATATATGTCACCACATCATATTTACTTTATTAAATAAAGTAAATATCTTTTCTGTTAAATATCTTTTCTGTTAAAAGCACATTTGTTGTTCATCTCCATCTCTATCTTGTCTGTCAAGGCGGATATCTAAGAAAACACGATCCCTGGTTATCTCAAAATAAGTACAACCTTAGTCTTTCAGGATTCCAAATAAGAGACCTTTAGAGAGCACATAGCTTATACACTACCAAGCTTTCATTTAAAGTGTGTGTCCCCATACTTATTTGATTATGGGCAGCTGAGGTTTGAAGAATCCCTGAATGGGAAACTGGATATTCAGTCCAGAAGGTGGTAACCTGTGTGGTGCAGTGGTTAAGAGTGGTGGACTCTACTCTGGATGAGTGGGTTTGTGTGGTGCTCTCCCTCCCCCTCCTGCGGTTGGGGCTGACAAGCGTTACACCCCGTCCCTTTCGAGAGGTGTTGGTAGCCTGTCCAGAGTAGCCCTAGTCTTTGGGGAACTCTCAATGCGATCCCAGCTGCCACCTGGGAACCACAGGGTGCCCCCAGAGGGAGGAGGGGAAGGAGCCCTCCCTTTCCGCTGGGGCTCACCCTACTCGTGACTAAGGTCTGCAGCCCCTCCTATAGGGGGTCTGCCACCACTTCCCTGCTCAGCCTCCCTCCTCTCCTCCCTTTGCTCCCCTGTTCCTTCCCCGCTCCCTCTCTCTCCTCTCTCTCCCGCTTCTCTGTCCAAGCACCCCCTCGCTACCCTCCGTGCCTCCCTTTCCACGTTCCTCCGCTCTTCTCCCACCACTCTCTCCCCGACCTCCCCTGGCTCCCGCAAGACCCTCCCACGCCCCGTTGCGGCCAGCCTCGCTCTCCCGTCCTTCCTCCCCTTTTGAAGCCTTGCTGGGCCCTCTGGGGCATTCCGGGCCTCGCTGTCATCCCGGCCGCACCCAGCTGACTCCTTGACGAGCCGCAGCTGTGGGTCAAGCCGCAGCTGCACCTCCTTGCTGCTGTTCTTCAGCCGTTCCGGCCCCCCGCTGGCGTTTCTACCGCGGGGTGGGTCGTCGCCGGGTCCTGCCGCCGTCGCGCTGCTGGCCCCGCCCCCGGCTGTCCGAGTCCGGGGCGAGCCGATGCGGCGACCCCCGGACAGTTTGATTCCCCACTCTTCCACATGAGCAGCAGATTCTTATTTGGTGAACTGGATGTGTTTCCCTACTCCTGCACATGAAGCCTACTGGGTGACTTCCGGCTAATCACAGTTCTCTCAGACCTCTCTCAGCCCCATCTATCTCACAAGGTGTCAGTTCTGGGGACAGGAAGGAAAGGAGTTTGTAAGCCGCTTTGAGACTCCTTACGGTTGAGAAAAGCAGGATATAAATCCAAACTCTCTCTCTCTCTCTCTCTTGCTCCCTCCCTCCCTCTCAAAGCCTCCCCCGCCCAACTCATGACTGTCACTGTTTCTAACCTGACATTTGAACACTTTGCTACTTCACATGAAAAAATAATCTGTGAATGACAATATGGAGAATGGACTCGTCCTCCAAGCTAATGAGTCACAATTTTTCCCTGCTTGAGCTGTCAAAGAGTGTTTGGCCTTTTGACTTCTTGTTCTTTGCTTCTGAGGGACAAGACTTTATTTTATTGCTTACCATCATTTCATTTGCTTTCCATTCAAGGACTATATAAAGGTGATTCTCAGGTGCCGTAAGGCCAAGGAAGATATAACTTCCTCAGTTATTCCATTTTTCAGTCTAAAACTCCCTTGAAAAGAAATATAGCTGTGTGGGGATTGGCTTGCCCCCTCACTTCATTTTTACCTCAGAGCTACAAGTGCTACCTTTCCTGCACCTCAAACTTGGATCTAAACATCCAGGCCAAACAACTGGGACATGAGAAAAGACTCATGTCTTTCTGGAGATTTGGCAAGACACTGTTCTAAAATCCTGAGCTCTGGTGGTATTGATAGTTTCCAGTGGATTTCTGAGCACTTGTCTTCCAAGGGGATTATGAGAGACAGACAGCAAATTTTGAGCTAAAGCAAACAAACTCCGCTGCAGTTATAAACATGCCAAAAAAGCTAACTAGAGACCCAGTCAGGCAAGAATCTTAATGCCCCTTTTATGAAGGATTAAACCTGTTGCTATGCATTTGGAGCGGCTTCATTCTAGACACCCTGTCAAGGCACCGAAGTTTCAAGTACCTAGATAAACCTTATTGTATTGTCGAAGCCTTTCACAGCCAGAATCAACAGGCTGCTGTGGGTTTTCTGGAGTAATACTCCACCGCACAAGCACTCCGTGCTCCGCCATGGAGAGAAACACATCTCACTGTGACATGCCTGTGAAGACGCCAGCCATAGATGGGGATGAAACACTAGCAGCAAAAACAGCCAGACTGCCGCCACACAGCCTGGAAAACCCGCAATGGCTGATAAACCTTATTGTTGACTCTTGAAGAGTTCCTTGGATGTCTGACATAGGTTCATCTGGCAAGGGGTCCTAGCTATTTATCCCCAAGGGAATAAAACATTAGTAACAGCTGAGAAGTATTATGTATAGAAGTGATGGCGAACCTTTTCAAGACCGAGTGCCCAAACTGCAACCCAGAACCCACTTATTTATCGCAAAGTGCCAACACGGCAATTTAACCTGAATGCTGAGGTTTTAGTTCAGGGAAAACGGTTGGCTCCAAGGCACGCGTTACTCAGGAGTAAGCTTGGTGGTAGTTGGTAACTTTGCTTTGAAGCAACCGTGCAACACTTCGAAAGGGTGAATCACGACCCTAGGAGAGTTTACTCAGAAGCAAGCCCCATTGCCAGCAACCGAGCTTACTCCCAGGTAAAGGATCATACTTTCGTTCTTCCCATGAAAATCAGTAGAGTTTAACAGTGCTTAACAGAGTTACCTACACTGCTTCCCCAAAACTAGGTCTTAGGTTTAATGCTAATAATCTCCCTGAAATAATTACACTATTATCACATGACAAACTCTGCATGCGTACCCACAGAGAGGGCTCAAAGTGCCACCTCTGGCACCCGTGCCATAGGTTCACCATCACTGATGTATAGCAAAAATTATGTGTTTGTTTATTTGATTAATTTATACCCTGGCTCCCCCTTTCGGGGACTCATAGCATCTTACATTGTTCTCCTATCCATTTTATCCTCACAACAACCCTATGAGATAGGCTGGACTAGGCGTGGCCAACCTATGGTGCTCCAGATGTTCATGGACTACAATTCCCATCAGCCCCTGCCAGCCCCTGGTTGGCCACCCCTGGGTTAGACTGACAAAACGCAACAGACCCAAGGTCATTTAGAGAGCTTCCAGGGCATGAGTGGTGATTCAAATCTGTGTCTTCGACAGACCGGTCCAACACTCTGTACCACACTACTCCATCAAAGGATATTGCACTGATCTTTCATTGTTTCCAAAAAAAAATATGAAAAAAAAATTGGTTGAAAATTAATGGCGATTAAATACTAGGATGACAGAGAAATTGTCTACCATACTGCAATTTTCAAGGGTATCATATTCAATCAACCCTGGATTTCCAGACTTAAGGAACAATCTGTGACTCAAATCTAGAATTTTGGCTCCATTGTAACTCAGTGGATTCAAGACACTGTGGAAGTCATATTGGGATCAGAATCGACCGGTCTCTACAGAAAAGACAACTCATTTGACCAGGAGGCAACCCATTTAAGAAGCAGACTAATGTATTTGTGTACTTTATTGATCTTTTGGAAGGCTTTATTGATCTGTTGCAAGCCTCCATGCAACAACTCTAGTCATCTCCCATCCAGGTACTAACCATGATCAACCAAGCTTAGCTTCTAAGATTTGATGAAATCAGGCTGAGACACTTGAAGAAGGAAGGAAGGAAGGAAGGAAGGAAGGAAGGAAGGAAGGAAGGAAGGAAGGAAGGAAGGAAGGAAGGAAGGAAGGAAGGAAGGAAGGAAGGAAGGAAGGAAGGAAGGAAGGAAGTCCTGCCCAGATTCTACTACCTCAATGCAGCCTCCGCAACCCTTCCTTGATTGAATGTTTCCTAAGATTTCCCATATTGGTGTTTGAGCCACTGACAGCGCAATTCTAACCAGAGTTCTACCTTTCTTAGCCCATTGACTTCAGTGGACTTAGTGGAGTGTAACTCTGTTCAAGATCTCACTGTTAATCCCCTTGGAGTACATTCATATTGAAGGGATTCTCACCGTCTGTCTTGTACACGTTACGTCCTAATCCTCTTTGAGAATGGAGATTCCATATGCAAGGTACAATCCATGTATGGTCCTCCATTGTTTTCTCTGTGATTTTCCCTGCCCACCTGTCCATTAAAAAGGGGCCGTATGTGTACCACTGAGCAAAAATAGTGGTCTACCATTGCTTCTCCTCATCCTTCCCATCTTTCCTGTATAGCATGCAAGGTTTTCAGCTTCAGTGTTAGAGGTCTTTCACAATCCTCCTGGAGAGTCTTAAATGAACTGGTGATTGTGCTATAAGAACATAAGAAAGAGCCTGCTGGATCAGACCAGAGTCCATGGTTTCTTCCAGAATTTTCCACACCCTCCCCTCCCAGCTGGAGAGCAAACTGCCACAGGGAACAGGAAGGGAACAAGATGACCCTTTTTGACTCTTCCCTGAATTATTTCACCTTCTTCCCTATCTCTTCTACAGCTAACCAATCAGAATGGCTGTTAGTATAGAGGTCCCTTGACTTTCCTGGGATTTGAAATGGGGGTGGGGGGTAGGAGAGAGTGGGGGGGAAGGTCCTTGCCCATATGTTGCCAGAACTAACCCAGTTAAATATTATATCTTTCCCCCAGCAGAATATGATTTGTTGTTAATAGGGTTCCCAACCTCCAGATGGTGTCTGGAGATCTCCCACTGTTGCAACTAATCTCCAGGTGACAAAGATCAGTTCACCTGGAGAAAACGACTGCTTTGGAAAATGGACTCTATGGTGTTATTATATCCCATTGAAACCCCTCTTCCTTTGGAGGACACTGTACTCTGAATAGGTCCCTCCTCTCCCTAAAGCCTGCCCTCTCCATGCTCCACCCTTGAAATATCCAGGAATTCCCCCAACCCAGAGCTGGAAACCCTACTCATATCCGAGTTGAGGAGGGGTGGATTGAGCTGTTCCCACTGGCTACATGTGGGACCTCGTGGACAGGAATAGGAAGTCAAAATACCCTTCCCTTTAAATTCTGAGGGCTTGTGGGCCTATCCTCATCATGCAATAATGAGTTCCGCAGGGCCTGCAAGACTGAGCTGTTCCACCGGGCCTTTGGGGAGACTAGCCGCTGATGCCCCCCCCCCTTATAACATCAAGTGGATCCTGCCGCCCCTTCCCTCTGGTTTTTAAGGGAATTCATAGTAGGTGCCATCTTTTGTGTTGATCTTAATAATGCTGCATTTGAATGGGGTGGGGTTTATATTTTTTAGAGCCTGTATTAACCGATATTTAACAGATTTTAGTCTGATATATGTGCTCTATTTTACATGTTGTTCACCGCCCTGCGACCCTCCGAAAGGGGAAGAAGTGATTCTCCTCGCTCTAACCAATAAATGAATAAATAAATGAATAAATAAATAAATAAATAAATAAATAAATAAATAAATAAATGAATGAATGAATGAATGAATGAATGAATGAATGAATGAATGAATGAATGAATGAATGAATGAATGAATAAATAAATAAAATAGAGTTGGGATGGAACGATTAACCCGATCCTGACCAGTCCCTTCCAGATGGGAGCACCAGTGAGCTCAGCTGCAGCTAGATCCGGACATGACGGAAGGCTGTCCAGCTTCTATCTCTTCTCCGTCTTCTTCCCACAGGGTGGACAGACTGATCTGGAGAGCCCATTTGGCAGGCTGAATCAACCAGGTGCAGCTCGGCTTTGATGGCAGCGGAACGCCGACTTATAAGCAGTCAGTCATCAGCAATTCACCATGCTCAATTGGCAGTGGAGCAAGAGGACCTTGAAGGAAACAGACTCGCCATGCGGAACACGGACAAAAAACGACACCGGCGCAGAATGCTAAGCTCACTAATGCTCGGGATCTTACACGGACGAATCAGACAAGGGAGAGAAACATCCATCAGGAAGCTAAAACTGCAGAAGATGAAAGGCAGGCAGCAGCCCAAGAGGACGTTCCTGCTTCAGTGAAGGACTTGATTGAAATATTGAAAGCCGAGACGTATCAGGGCGACGGCGCTGCCAAGCCGGACACTTTCAACAAAAAACACCCTATTGATGTGGATGTTTTTCTTTCCACACTGGGTATGATATTCAGTTACATTTGACAGAGCCCCTGTTTAATAGCATTGCAAAGTAGCGTTGAGAGACTCTGGTTATAAATATGGGTGCAATTGAATACCTGTCGTATGCATGTTCTTTATAATCACAGGGAACTTGTGTGAAGAAACATGGGTGAGATTTTTAGTTCTTAAAGAAGACTTCATAATACATAGTCCCTTCAGTATCCAATAGGATTACCAGCTTCAAAAGTTCCTGAAAGATACGGCGGTGGACCAGTGGTGGGATTCAGCAGGTTTGCACCACTTTGGCAGAACCGGTTGTTAAAATGGTGCTTGTAAACAACCAGTTGTTAAATTATGTGAATTCCCACCACTGTGGTGGACCCGCGGGGGCGGGGCAAACCTGGCGAGGGTGGGATTTGGGAAGGAAAGGGGCCTCCCTGGGATGCCATTCCACACAAGCTCCTGAAAACATTTTGCAAATTTTTTTTTGAAAAACCCTGTTTGTCCACACTCACCCCCTCAAAAACACTTGGCCACCATTTTGGGGTTGTTCCATTTCTTCTTAGATTTGTAGCTACAAAGCTTCAAAGCCTCATGCTGAGATTCTTCACGGGTCGGGTCTACATAGCTCCATAGACATGACCCCCCCCCAAATAAAAAAAAACCTGATGGAAATACAGCGCGAACTCAGAAAATGGCACCAACAAGGAAGTCCGGAGTTTGGGGAGAGGTGTGGGAAACGTTTAAAGAGATTGCACAGCAAGTGAAAACATTTTCAAAATATTTCCCAAAAATAATTGCTAGGAAACAGCATGCAAATAAAACGTTTTGAGGCAGGAGATAAAATATTTTGGGCTAAAAATCATGCGGAACTCCACTGAGGAAATGTTTTATTTCCTGCCACAAAATGTTTTATTTGGTTTGTGTGGAATAAACCAGAGTCCACCCTCCAAAGCAGTTATTTATTCCCATTTTTGGGAGATCTTAACTTGGTGGTTGGCAACGCTATATCCAAAGCAGCCCCCCCCCTCTCTCTCTCTCACACACACACACCCCTGTAAAGAGAAAGCAATTGCCATTCAAACGTTACCTTCTTTATTTACAAACATGCTCCCAAAGCGATTAGTACCATTTTATAAAAATTTAACATTTTCACATAAATACACTTCCTGTGATTCACATACATGGTTTAACCCCATACCTTACAACTGCCCCATCAGGTAGGGCAGTATTACATTGCAGAAGGTGGGAGGCTAAAAACAAGAAAGGTTAGCTTGCCTGACACAACCCAGTGAGTTTGTGGCAGAGGCAATAGTTGAACCGGGGACCACTTGGGTCACTGTTCAATTTTGTGCCACTCACCCTTCCGCCAGTACGCTTGACTGGGATTGTTCACATATTTGCATAGAACTGCAGCCTTAAGTCATTAAGCCTCATCAGTTGCAGAGTTCATTTTATTTCGTGCAAAGCCAGATTTGCCAAAACCTCCTTTGGTCCTACATCACTCTAATGTATAAAAGGCACTGAAATAGTTTCAAAGGAAACAAATTATTGCAGGTAATATAGAGCTTTTCATGGAATTAGGCAATATGGCGCTATTAAGGTCCCTTCCGCACATGCAAAATAATGCACTTTCAGTCCACTTTCACAATTGTTTGCAAGCGGATTTTGCTATTCAGCACAGTAAAATCCAGCTGCAAAGTGCATTGAAAGTGGATTGAAAGTGCATTATTCTGCATGTGCGGAAGGGGCCTAAACAGGCACAAAAAGCCATTGCCCCAGAGATTTTACAAACGGTATACAGAGGAGAAAATGGACTGTATACATGGGATAAAATTCATGGGGCCACTTTCTTAAATGACAGCTGATTAAAAGCAGACTGAGAAGGACCCCAAAGATTTGGGATCTTGTATACGCTGTGACAAAGTGCACAACATCTTTGCTGAAGGACTGCTTTCTCTTCTGCGGGATCTGCTTCAGCAATGGTTCGTTGCAATTAATCTAAGGCTCGTTGCTTCCAATGAGAGCAACAGTGCAATCTTAGGCATGCCTACTCAGAGGTAAATCACTCATTCCCAGGAAGGAGTCTGTAGGATTGCAGCCTTATTGAGCAATAGCCATAGCTTGATCACGTGTCACGGATGGTAGCCTGAAGTGATGTGAACCAGTCTGGACATGTTAATTTACCCAGCTGGAATTTTTGAATCATTGGATGTCAGCTCACACACAGCACCTTTCAATGGTGACAGCTCATACATTTCCCTGAGAGCCATCAAGTGATGAGACTTCAAGTGATGAACACACGGGTCAACCACTCCATAGTCTCCCATAATGTCCCTTCAAGCGGAGTGCTTTAAAAACCCAGTACATGAGAATGGTCACCAATACATCTCAGACCTTCTTTTACTATATGTCTTCTGCACAGACTGGGAATCCTGGACTTTCTACCTAAACAGACTTCCTCCTCTTCCCAAACATGGTATTGATCAACTTGGCCATAGATTTTGACCCGCTGGGCCGTCGCCTCTCCTTCCCTTTGGAGTTCGAGATGATGTTCTTCAGCAGTTTTGTGAACGTGGCCACCACTTCTTGACTATGTTCTGCTGCAGACAGTTCACAGAATTGGCATTTGCAATCCAGTGCCAACTTCTGCCCTTCATCCCAGCTGACTTCTCTTATATGGCACAAGTCTTGCTTGTTGCCAACCAAAACCACAGTGGACTCTGAAGTTCTGAGGGAAGGGAAGAGAAAGATTGGTGAAAATTCGGCATGCAAAGAGAGCCCCGCAGTTACTATAAACCTATGTCAGTTTTGTTCTGCTTGAGTTGCCATAGCTTCTCTTAAAGAAACCTGGGAATTGTTGTCTCAGGTGGGTAGCCATATTGATTTGCAATATGGGGGCAAGAGTTGGATCCAGTAGTACTTCAAAAGCCAATGAGACTTCCAGGGTGTAAACTGTTAAGAGTAAAAGGTACCTTTGTCACAAAGGCAGCTTTGACCCACAAAACTTATATCTTGGATTATCTCATTGGTCTTTAAGATTCTACTGGGCTTGAGTCTGGAAACTGTAGTTTCAAAGATTTCTCTGTTAGAGATCTCTGTTCTTCAGTAGAAGAAGTAATGATTCTTAATCCAGTTAAGCTCTGGCATGGGGATGTAGCTTTAAACAGGTTAGTCTGTAATCAAACGGGATGAGAACTGCTCCTAGAAGAGACAGCTGCCACTCTTCCATCCCTCTTGTTTATCTCACGTTTCAGTATCACAATCATTTGGTGACTTGCCTTTTGGAAGACATGGCGTGGCATTCTCGTATTCTGTATAGCAGTGCTTTGGCGAAAGCAAAGGAGGTTCTGTCACTGATGTCGTACACAAGGACAAACCCATCAGCCCAATGGAGCTCATCTGTCAGGGACAGCTTCCCTTGCCGAGGCTGGAAGGCAATAGAAAATCATGAATGGGAACATCAACATAGGAAGCTGCGTTGGCACGGCTCTCAGACAAGCCTTACAACAGGTGCTTCATTTCTCTTAAAATATAATAGGCCATCTGATGGAACAGGTCAAAGATTCATCTAATTCAGCATCTGGTTTTGTAAACTAGCTGGCCTCAAAAGACCTACAAGGCAGGGAGGTCAACAGTCCCCTTCCCCATTTGGGATTCTCAGCCACAGTTTGAGAACTGGTTGGATGCTGGGGAGTGGGGAATATGAGAGGCACAATTAACAATGGTGTGATGGAAAACGTGGAAGTGATGTCATGCTTTCCTAAGAATCACCAAAAACTCTGTGATAAAACTACAGAGTATTCAGAGACTCCAAGAACAGACTAATGTCACTTCAGGGTTTTCTCTGGAACTGACATGATGGGCCTTTCCCCACTTACCTTCTGCTGCGCGCTACTCGGGCCAAGTAGCACGGGGTCCCGGGGCACTCCCCACTACAGGGGCGGCGACAACGCAAAAACGGCGCCTTTTGACAACCCCGCGCAGTGCGCAGGGTCGTGGGGAAGCCAGGGCGCGCCCCAGAAATGACGCGTGCAGTGAGTAGCGCGCAGTGACGGTGGTAGAGGGAAAAGTGGGGAAAGGCACGATGTAAACATGGATGGCGTTTTTTAAACCACAGAACACATTTTAACGAGCCACACATCTGTTATTACAAAGGGTCCCAGGCCAGTCTGAAAAGGCAAGACTTGATTGGGTCCTTTCTGATAAGAACTCTCAGATTTCACCCCAAGTTGCAGTGTTTCGTGCTTTGGTCTACAAAGCTTGTTAGTTGCAAGTTGGCCCGAGTAGCGCGCAGCAGAAGGTAAGTGGGGAAAGGCCCATCATTTTCAGAATACTGAAACTTCAGATGTATTGTATGAAGGACCCATTAATCCATTTCTTGTGTATCTAATCTAAATTTTAATTGTATTTTAATTGTAATTATTGAATGTCTTACAATGGAACCGCACCACGCTACATAATAATTGTATTGTTCATTAGTAAGGTACGGTTTTTATTGGTCTACGACAGTGGTGGCGAACCTTTGGCACTCCAGATGTTATGGACTACAATTCCCATCAGCCCCTGCCAGCATGGCCAATTGGCTGATGGGAATTGTAGTCCATAACATCTGGAGTGCCAAAGGTTCGCCACCAGGGGTCTATGATCATATTAAAATCTGACATTAAAAAACCCAGTGGGAAAAAGGTAGCCCTAAACCCACCCCTTTGTTGCTCAGCTGCATGTGATTTTTAGAGGAGATTTAGAGATTCTCAAATCAAATATTTTGGATAGTTTGTCCTGGAAATTCTTATCCTGCTCAGACTTGCATGTATGTTTGTGCTTAAAATCAAAATTCTTATCCAAGGTTACCCAAATTTTGCCATATAAAAAGGAATCTGTAATCTGTATACAGTATGTAAATTTATACCCAATTATTTTGAAAAAAAAGTCTGCATTTTTAGCTACTTTGCATCATTTGATTTACTTTTTCTAGCCTTGGGGTAAAACTACACAGTACACGGACAACCCCATCTTGGATACATCAAACCCTATTCAGGAATTCCTTTGGCTTCTGAGATTACATCTGGCATTAGCAATACAGTTTGAATCTTCTGCTTAAACAATTCATGCCAGCAGGGTGTAGTGATTGAGTGTGGCGGACTCTAGCCCGGAGAACTGGGTTTGACCCTCCACTCCTCCACATGAGTGGTATACTCTAATCAGGTGAACCAGTTTTCTTTTCCCCGCTCCTCCACAAGGAGCTTGCTAGGGGACCTTGGGCCCATCACAGTTCTCTCAAAACTCTCTCAGCCCCACCTACCTCACAAGGTGTCTGTTACTGTAAACCACTTGGGACTCCTTAAAGGCTGAGAAAAGGGGGGTATAAAAACTAACTCTTCTTCTAAAATAATTCTGTACCACCTTTCTTTCCTCATAGCTAATGCAGGGCAGGTGGCAACCTTAAAGTTATTTACTAAAGACAGCTGAAATTCTGAAGAGATAGAATATATTCTGCTACCTGATTCTGCAGAATTGCACTGTACTGACATCCTAGGGCAGTGATGGCGAAACTTTTTGAGACTGAGTGCCCAAATTGCAACCCAACCCCCAGTTATTTATCGCAAAGTGCCAATCCGGCAATTTAACCAGAATGCTGAGGTTTTAGTTTAGAAAAAACTGGTTGGTTCCCTCTTCCTCCGCCCCACCCGCTCAAGCTGGGGCCAGCCTTCTCTAGCCTCAAGCAAGTCCCGCACGCACCGCTCTGTGCCTCTCTAGCATCTCTGCCTCCTCTGCCCCCCCACTCAGGCAACAGCCACCAGAAGCACAGGCACCAGGCCCGTCAGCCGAGTCCTCCCTTGGTGCACACACATCGTGCTCAGAGGCCCAGGCCAGCCTAGATATGTGTGTGAGTGTGTGTGTGGGGGGGTGATTTTCCACCTTCCACATGATGAACTCTGTGTGTGCGTGCACACAGAGAGGGCTCCAAGTGCCACCTCTGGCATCCGTGCCATAGGTTTGCCATCACTGTCCTAGGGTTAACACCAATTGTTTGGTTGAGACCTGGTTTGTGCTTTCTCAGTGGAAAGGCAAATCATCTTCGTGCATATTGATGGGTGTTGCTTTTTTTCATTTCAGCTCTGCACGCTCTTGGCTTGTGTAAAGCCCATTCAAAACAATGGGATTCCAGTAGCTTAGCTGGGTCCAGGTTTTCAGCTTTCATTATTTCAAATGCTCTCAAGTCCTGACGTTGCCAACACATTCACTGACTAATTCCTTAGCTCAGTCAAGCTTTACAAATAACAGTCCTTGAAAGAGCTCCTTGCATATAATATTTGTCTTTATAGCTAACATGTTTGGGCCCTCCTATAAAACACCCTGGATGAACTGCTTTTGCCAATAAAGTTTTTTAAAAATTCACAGCCAACCTTTGTTTCATTGACTGCCATGAACATAGGCTGAACACAGGCTCAAGTTCTGATTGAACTTAATATAGATTTTGCCAGATGTTAGGTGCCGGAGAGAGGACAGTGGCCCTTTCACTCAGACACTTTAAAATGTTTTGGAGGCAGGAAATAAAATGTTTCCTCTGAGAAGTTCCCCATAGTTTTTACCCCAAAACATTTTATTTCCAACCTGAAAACCAGTGTTTCTGAAATGAGAACGAACTATTCAACCTGACTTTCAAATGTTAACTCATATGCTCTGGAAGGCTTCAATCTGCTTGGGCCTGAGGATCACTAACGTTACCCTATAAAAACAATTACCTCATTGCTGCTGTCAGTGGAAAGGCATTTACAGTCATAACAGGGCATCCACAGAGAAGTTTTCCCTGTCCCTTTCCTTCCCCCAGCCCTCTGTGGCTGCCATTGTCCCCCTGCTACCAAAGAGCTTTGGAAAAAAAACAGCAATATCTACATAATTATAATTATAATATAATTATAAGGTATTAAATATAATTATAATAATGTATTAAAATAATATCCCAGTTCCCAGCTTTCCTTTTAAGAAATCCCTATGTCTCTAGCTCTTTTGTTTGTGGAATTATGAAGAGAAATGTGCAGTCAGCTCCTTTCCTTTTATAACTCCAGCAGGAAAAGAGCTAGACTTCTTTTTTTAAAAAAATATGGAAACTGGTACATCATTGCAGTAGATTGTTATAACATCACAACACTGTAGAGATATATCTATTACCAATTTTTGAAGCCCCCACAAACCTCCAGTGTGGAAGAGCTGACACCGTAGGAACTGAGCTAAGAAAAACTATGCCATAGGAAGAGGGATGTGAAAAAAATGTGCGCACTTTCCCATCCACATGGCATCCAAAAGCTGTTTGGCTGTTCTTTCCAAAAAGATGGTATCAAACCAGGTTTGAGAAAGATCTCCACAAAGTGGCAGGAAACATGGAAATGAACAGACAATGATGTCATACGGCTCCTTCTGGAAACAGTGAGAGGAAGTCAGTGGACTTAGCAGGGTAGAACTTTGCGTGGGACTGTATTGCAAGTTATGTTTTCTTTGCTTTCTTTCCCACCATGCAAAGCATCCTAAAGATCTCTAGGACTGACACGACTTAAAATTAGAATCGGCATTTTAAAAAAAACTTGCCGAAAGCGAACAGAGGGTGCTTATATTTTCAAAGGTGTCGTTGCTTCCCATCAACAAAGCACGCTTCAATATGTTTAGTATATAGATACGTTCTGTAGAATATGGACGGAGAAAGGAATAAAATCACAATATATGGGCGCTGACACGTGCAAATTAGGACCAGGGCTGCTGCCACAAAATCTGGCTGGTTTTGATGTTTAACTAACCATGATACTATCGCTAAGTCTTTGAACCAGCTCTCTGGAAATGTGTATGTCATTTGCTTTCTCTGGAAGCATCAAAAAGGGGAAGAATGGGGGGGGGGGGTTGCTTCTTCTTTTCACATTTTCAAACCCCTTTTCATGCACATCCTGATTCACAATCACATCTTATTTCTCCATATAGTTGCACACCCATGTATGTGCCCTTGTGTATGAGTGACCCTTGAGGTCCACTCCCACATTCTTTGAATGTTCTAAAAGGTCGTCACAATTTAATGGGCGAAAGAGCGTTTGCTTACACTCTCCAAGAAAATGAGTGGACAGAGTGACCGAAAACTGCTCCACGTGAGATCCACAGAAACCGAAGTGCACAGATATATTAGCCTGGCCCAGAAATCCTCCTTGTGGACCAGACCTGTAGCTACAGTTGTTCAGAAGTAATGGATGAGCTAATGCAGAGGTAGGGAACCTGCGGCTCGAGAGCCGCATGCGGCGCTTCTGCCCTTGCAGTGCGGCTCCATGAGCTGAGCCGCCGGCTTCATCCTTGCCCACCCTGCAGGCAGCAGGGCGGGCGCACCAATTGCCCTCGGCCGGCTGGGCCACGCCACGGGCTTCCCCTCTCGCCCGCCCTGTTGGAGCAGGGTGGGTGCTTTCCCGGCGACCGGCAAGGCCGAGCCGCTGGCCATCATACGCCCTGCAAGCAGCAGAAGCGGAATTATCAATAGTGCTTCTCAGAATGAGTGGAGTAAAAGGTTAAAAAACCCCAATATATACAGTGTTATCTTTATTTTAAATGTCAAAAATTATTTGCGGCCCCAAGTGTTTTCTTTTCCCGTGGAACACGGGTCCAAATGGCTCTTTGAGTGTTAAAGGTTCCCTACCCCTGAGCTAATGCAACCGCGCTTCCTGACAGAGACCATTTAGAAATTGTAGTATGTTGCTTGATAGAAAGTGCTACCAGGATACGAAAAAAAAATCATCAGTAGGGGGGGGGGGGGTCCACCAAGGTTTCGGGCAAGAGAAAAGCAGGAGTGGTATGCGCCAGTACCTACTTCCCGAGCACAATTGGTGGTCTCCCATCCAAGTAATAACCAGGACTGACCCTGTTTAGCTTTCAAGGTGGCCTCCCATCCAGAATACTAACCAGGGCTGACCCTGTTTAGCTTCCAAGATCTGCAGAGATCAGGCTAGCCTGGGCCATCTAGGTTGGAGCCCTCATAAGTGGAGGAGCTGAAAAAATGTGTCGCGCCCACAAAGAATATAAACTTGGCTTCTACAAGATAAGGCCATTGGTTCATCCAGCTAGGTGTTGTCCACTCTGAGTAGCAGAAACTCTCCAAAGTCTTTTTAAACTGGAAATCGAACATAGAATTTTCGGCATGGAAGGCACGAGCTATACTACTGAGACACAGACTCCCAGAATTGGCCATTGACACCATTCAGTGTGGTTATAACTGGCCTATCACCTTCTTGATCACCACATAGATATTTTTCCACAGTCATCCCCACTAGTATGGATTTCATTGATGTAATGTGTAGTATGCCCAGGATGCAACCTTCCAGACGCGATGGAGGACTTACCGGAGTCTGAGGAGTACTCTCCAATGAAACGTTTGGTGAGAAAGCGCACAGTAAGGGCTGTGGCAGGCTCAAGGTCCAGTATGAGAAACATCACTTCAATGAGTGGTTTCAGATTATGACTGGTACATTTTGCCTTTTGTGGGGTCAGGCAGCGTGCACCGAGAACCTTCCTCTTCTTCCAGTTATCTGCTGAACACAAAGGGAAGAAGAAAAAGAAGAAGTAGGAGGAGGAGGAGAAGAAGAAGAAGAAGAAGAAGAAGAAGAAGAAGAAGAAGAAGAAGAAGAAGAAGAAGAAGAAGAAGAAGAAGAAGAAGAAGAAGAAGAAGAAGAAGAAGAAGAAGAAGAAGAAGAAGAAGAAGAAGAAGAAAGAGAAGGAGCAGGAGAAGGAGGTGGAGTTGGTGGAGGAGGAGAAGAAGGAGAAGGAGAAGGAGAAGGAGGAGGAGGAGGAGGAGGAGGAGGAGGAGGAGGAGAAGGAGGAGAAGGAGGAGGAAAAGGAAAAGGAAAAGGAGAAGGAGAAGGAGAAGAAGAAGAGTAGTAGTAGTAGGAGGAGGAGGTAGTGGCTGTTTTTATATCTAGGCTTTTCTCTACCTTTACGGAGTCTCAAAGCAGCTTACAATCGCCACCCATTCCCCTCCCCGCAACAGACACTTTATCAGGTAGGTGAGGCTGAAGGAATTGGGAGAGAACTGTGACTAGCCCTAGGTCACCCAACAAGCTTCATGCGGAAGAGTAGGGAAACAAACCCATTTCACCAGATTAGAATCCACCACTCATGGTGGATTCTAGGGTGGAGGAGGGGGAACCAAATGTGGTTTTCCAGATTAGAGGGCCTATAGCCAACCCTTCGCACCATGCCATGCTGACTCTCTGCTGCTAGGACGGCCGTTATTTGATTTAGGTTGGGTTTGGTAGGGCGAAACCAAAGACAAAGTATTGTCACCCAGGAACCAAATAACACATTAAGGGGTCTTGTAGTGATGACTACCTTTTAAACCGGGAATACCAGATTTTGAAACTGGGACCTTTGCATGCAAAGCAAATGCTCTACAGCTGACTCAGGGCCTTTCCACTAATGGCTCTCTAAGATGTTTTTGCCCATGACATTTCAATTTTTGGGGGGAAAATGTTTGTTCTAAATTGCATTTTCTTTTCCATGCCATTTAGGACAAACCCCAATCCACTCAGAATAAGATGTGACTAAGCCCACATTGATGGAAGAAGTGATTCAGAATGTATGCCAATGCCACTGCTTTCAAAACAAGATGCTCGAGCCAAGAATTTGTCCTTGGATTACTTGGTTGTTATTGCTGGATGGAGCTTTGCTAGACACTTAGTACTCAAGTGCTAACTGCAGAAAAAATATTTGGTGCCGGGGGGGGGGGGTGTTAGAATTTTTTAGGCTATAGCAGGACATTTGATGAATACACTAATGGAATTTTAATTCTCAGTCATCATCATGATTGAAATTTGGGATCTTTCTATTCATTCCTATTTTAAATATACTGAATGAAAATGTAGCAAGAAATGGCTAGATTGCTTAATGATTAATTACTAAGGTTGTTCTGTTCAGTATACTAGTTAATGTTTATTTTACAAGATCATAAATGCAGATCCACTTTAATAATTTTTAAAATGTATTATTATTATTATTATTATTATTATTATTATTATTATTATTATTATTATTATTATTATTGCTACGACTGTTAACTTTCTTTTCTTGAAATCTTTTGTTGATAAAATTAATATATATATATATTAAAAATAGTTGAAATTTGGGTTAGTGGACAATGTTTGTTGAATCTCAATTTTCGCTTATGAATGTTGGGTACCATTTGAATTTGGAATTTCTTTATGTTGTTTAAAAACAATGAAATAGCCACTTCCTGAGGCAGGCCTTTAGCTCCAGGAAAGAGATAGAACAACAAATTTAATAAAGTAGTCAGGGGAAAAAGACTATGAAACGAAACATTTTGCGAAACGAGCCAAGAAATGGAGACTACCCAGGTTAGAGGAGAGCCTGTGTGGTATACTGGATAGAGTACTGGTGGCAGCTGAAAGAGACTTGAGTTCAAATCTCTACTCAGCCAGGAAACTTGCTGAATAACCTTGGGCCAGTCATGACTTCTCAGCCTAAACAACCTTACAGGATTATTGTAGCACCTTCATCTTCTTGGAGGAAGGAGAGTACAGAGCTGGGATAAATATGGCACTCTGTTGTACTGCAAAGGCATCCTTGGGGCACATCTGTTTGAGTTCCTCTTCAAAAAGTCTTTGTCAAAGATCTCAGAACCCCATTCAGAGCATTGGATAGGTCAAGCCCCAGATGCCCTCAAGGCTGGATCATGTGACCTGCAATGTCTGCGCGACCCAAAGTGATGATGTCAGAGGGATGTGTTCTGCCCTATCACACCTTAATAATTTTCACTAGGAAAGCACCTGTAATGCATTCCTAAAGACACACTGGAGCATGCTGGGAGCTATTTAGAACTGAATTTAATTTCAAGAAACACATCTTTGTTTCAGGACATTCTACA
The DNA here is from genome assembly GCF_021028975.2 of Sphaerodactylus townsendi. NCBI lineage: Eukaryota > Metazoa > Chordata > Lepidosauria > Squamata > Sphaerodactylidae > Sphaerodactylus > Sphaerodactylus townsendi. The sequence goes on from NC_059430.1 coordinate 19,202,011, forward strand.
ATTTTGAAACTAGATTTTCTAATATTTCCTTTATCTAGGGTGTTTTCTTCCCGTGACATTAATGGGTGGCAAAAGGCACATGTAGAAAGTTAAAATTTCAGCTTAGCATTTTAGCATTCAAATATAACTTTTAAATTGCTTACCATTTTCAAACTTCAAATCCAACCCTGAATGCCGGGTGGACATGTAAACAACATTGTATTCTGAGAAGTTAACAACAGGTGGACTTATGTGGAGAACCAAGTTTGAGTCCTCACTCCGCCACATGAGCTGCAGACTCTTATCTGGTGAACTAGATTTGTTTCCCCGCACCTACACGTGAAGCCTGCTGGGTGACCTTGGGCTAGTCCCACTTTCTCAGCCCCACCTACCTCACAGGGTGTCCGCTGTGGTTAGGGGAAGGGAAGGTGATTGTAGGCTGCTTTGAGACTCCTTATGGGTGAGAAGAGCAGGAAATAAATCCAAACTCCTCTTCTTCTAGTTGCCAGCTTTTTAAATGTATTGTGCTCCTTTTCGTTTTGTGATATAAGGACATGTAGAATTTAAGTAGGGAAACATTTTCTAGGCATGGAAAGGGGGAACGGGGCTGTTGCCCAAAGTTGTGCAGAGTTCCTCTAGTCTAACCCCACCAAAATAATGCATGGCACTATTAGTCTGTAAAATGGGGGGTGGGGGGTGGATGGGTGTTTGACACAGATGTAAAACATCTGGTGGCAGAAGGTCTCCTGTTCAGAGAATGGCTGCCTGTCAGTCTGACTTTAATAAACAAATAGTATGACTCAGTATCGTTCACCTTCATGCAAACTGCCTTCTAAAGCATTGTTACAGATAAAGTTGGTAGTCCTAATTAGCCATGTAAACAATTCAATAAAAGATTTTTTTTAAAAAGAAATAAACATATTTTAAAGTTTCTTTTAAAAAAGCTTTCTACACAAGCATTGTCTACATTTCATAACATCCCCCCCAGAACAATAACATTCCCCCCCAGATTTCCCCCCAGGAAAATAAACTTGAAGTCCAGTAGATAATGCGGGTCTTCCTTAAGCATAAAAACAAATCCGCCCAGCAAACCAGCCTGAGTGGAAAGATGGAGAGGGCTCTCGCTTCCAATCAAAGCCAGGCTCTGCCATGCAACTCCACCAGGTCAAACCCGAGTGGGGGAATCTTACCAGATTTTCCCGTTCCTTCGCTGCCCAAAACTGCTATTTTGAGCTCATTCATTCTTGAAGCAGCAGGCAACCCCAGGAGAGTTTTCAGGTGTTCGGCTGATCTGAACTGCAAACTTTCAAGCAGGACTCAGGCAAAACATTGCCTCTCTCTCTCTCTCTCTCTCTCTCTCTCTCTCTCTCTCTCCAGAGAACAGTCCTGAACTGGGTAGATCACAAACTGCAGCTTCTATATAGTTTCCCCAGCTGAGGACGTCAACAGAGAGCAAACTGGTAACATGCCATGGCAACACAGTTCAAAAATCCGCCCACCCTTCTGTGAGGTTTTTTTTTCTCCTTCAAAGAAAGAAGCTAAGGAATCAGTCCTGCCTGTGATCCCAGCTAGAAGGATAGATGTTAGTTCCCTCCGTCTCTGCCCACAACCCCCAGCCCACTCTATTGATTCCAAATTATCAATGGGTTTAGATGGGAGTAATTGTAAGATTTGAATGCACCGGCCAATTTCTTTCCGGTTGGTCAGAGTTGGGACCAGGGAATGAAAGATGTGAAATTGACCTGGGTTTTGTGAAACTGACCTCCTTGGTTCCTTATCTGACTTACAATGTTCTTTTCAGGGTTGGCCACACAAAAGATCTCGGGTAAGACACCCCCTCCCTGCAGCCGCCCCACATAGAGACACTTAAAATCTATGTACTCCTTCATACTTATGCAAAACCACTTGAATTCCTATAAACAGTGTTTCATTTCTTAAAGGAGAGGTCAAGGGGCCAAAATGTCTGATTCAGAAGCCCCGGCAACTAAAATCCAGTACCTAAAAACAGAAGTGTGCATTCAGGCTTTCTTCATATGCAAATGGCACATTCCACAGCTATTCACTGGCATCCTAAAGAGATTTTCAGTTCTATCTTCGTTTTTTTCACACTGATGAGTATTTTTTCACATTGGTGAGTCTATATTGAAATATGGACAATAAACAGATACAAAATTCTAAGGTAAAAACTGCAAACATTACAAAACATCAAGTATACATGTTCAAAATTAATTTTTCATTCTATTATTATTATTATTATTATTATTATTAGTAGTAGTAGTAGTAGTAGTAGTAGTAGTAGTAGTAGTAGTAGTAGTTATTAGATTTAATATACCGCCCTATCCCCAGAGGGCTCAGGGGGGTGCACAGTGTAAAACATCATATATAAAAAACATAAATACAATATAAACAGCAATTCTAGACAGAAAAGCATTCCGTTTTCCAGATTTATCAGGCATTTGGCCACATGGTAAACAAGCTAATTTGTTTATTTATTTATTGCTGTTTTTTTTAAAAGGTTCTGCTACTTATATATAAAGTTGCACCAATTTCCACTGATTCCCCCCACCCCACCCCAGGCCTCAGGAGAGCTCTCACTGTTCGTACTGAATCCATAGGAATATCAACACAGAAAAAGCACTGGGTATTTTAGATCTGAGTCATAGGTTCCTTCTGTACATGCAGAAAAATGCACTCTCAATCCACTTTGAATGCACTTTGCAGTTGGATTTTACTGTGCGGAATAGCAAATCCGCTTGCAAACAATTGTGAAAGTGGTTTGAAAGTGCATTATTCTCAGTAGCGTAGCGCCAAAGGGGCAGGAGGGGGCGTGACACAACGAGCGTGCGCCCCTGCGGGGGCATGACAAGGACGTTCTGGTGCATGGCGGGGGTGTTCCGGGTCAGGGCGGGGGTGGACGTGGGCGTGGCAGGGGGCAGGGTGCACGCCCCGGGCGCAGTTCCCCCTTGCTCCACCCCTGATTATTCTGCATGTGTGGAAGGGGCCTAAATTCAGATTCATCCATGCCCCCACAACCTTCCTGCTCTGCTTTGAAAGTCCCTTCACTTCTGAGAATTCCCTCCCCACCCACCACCACCACCACCTCCACAAGTATATCTATACCTCCAAGAGGACTGGGAACCTACTTTTTAAAGGAATAAATGGAGCTGAACTTATACTAATGTCTCCCTTTGTGGTGCATTTTAAAACACAAATTTACTTTATTTTGTTAAAAAAACAAAATAACTGGCCACAACTGATGATGCAGCTGTTGATTAGCACCTGTTTGCTACATTCGTGGATGTTATTAGGTGTTCAAAGGACTCATGCTTTGATTAATGTATTATTTCAATTGCTTTTTGTGACAGCCACCCTTCTAAAAATCCTGGATGGAAAAAAGGCGGAGTAAAAATATTTTAATAATGACTACTGTTTACAGGTGGCAGGTGGTATGAAAGATCTCCACCTAAGACACTAGAGAGCCACTGCCAATCTTTAGTGGCCAATTCTGACCTTGAAGGACCACTGGTCTGATTCAGTATAAAGCAGTTTCATGCCCCCTGTGTCCTCATCACAGACTATTTAGAGCGTTTAGGCAGTGGTGACCACATGTGGAGATGAGCATGCGTTCACTCTCAGTGAAGAAGAGGCGTTTGGATTTATACCCCACTTTTCTCAACTGTAAGGAGTCTCAAAGCGGCTTACAAACTCCTTCCCTTCCTCTCCGTGCCACAGACACCTTGTGAGATAGATGGGTCTGAGAGAGTTCGGAGAGATCTGTGATTGGCCCAAGGTCACCCAGCAGACTTCATGTAAAGGAGTGGTGAAACAAACCCAGTTCGCCAGATTAAAGTCTGCCCCTTATGTAAATGAGTGGGGAATCAAACTCGGTTCTCCAGATTAGATTCACCGCTCCTAACCATTACACCACGTTGGCACAAATGGTAGCACAGCACAGTTACTAGTCTCAATCTGCTCCGTCCTATATGTCCTAGAACCAGAAACCTGAGCGACACAACTAGTCCATTAACAACCTTTGAGCATCAAGTTTTGATTCAAGAACTGATATTATAGAATAAATGGGGATACTGTGTTCATATTGTTGCCTTAGGTCTTATTTTTAGCAACGGAATGCTTGGTTCCCTTTTCTTTCTCAGCTCCTCTGTTGATATTATACTGTAAGAAAAACATACCCCTAACTGGGGGCAGTGCCTGGAAAAATTAACTTTTGCCCTTTGCTGTAGGAAAGCTAAATACTGTGCATTCTCACCACAAAGGAAGCATTTAATAAACTCAAAAAAAGAAAGGATGTCTCGAAGAGCAAGCTTGGCGGGATTTGTTTTTGGTTTTTTTGCCCAATGGTCAGTTTTAATTTTAAGTGTGGGTTTGTTTTTTAAAAAGTTCTACAAGGGTAATTAGCTTCAGAAATACACAGTGCCTAGGACAAAAGAATAACACATGTTGTCAAAAACTGTGGAAGTTAATTTGAAAATTGAATCCCACATCACAGAAATTCACCATTGTCAATCTGTACTTCATGACTAGGAAGACATTGGATCCAAACAGACCCGTCTATCTTGTGTGTGAGAAACTGGACATGGGAACAGATGTTTTGATCAAGGGCTCCTCTCTGGCCAAGTTGGTTGAGGATGAAACATAGAACACTGCCCAAACGATGGTAAAATGTGCTTGACGCCATCCTGTCATTGGTTTCTCCATCCTTGTTCCACAGCATTGGCTACAATTAGTGGGGGCAAGGAAACAAAGGTGAATACAATAGAACATTAAGAAGAAGAGTAGGTTTGGATTTATTCCTGCCTTTCTTTCCTGTAAGGAGACTCAAGGTGGCTTACACAGGGACGATGGTATAGATTTGGGGGCGGCTCAGGGGGGGCCATGCTCCCACCCACCCCTAGGGCATGGCCATACCTCCCCAAGCCCCGGCCATGGCCTCAGTGCTTACAAAAGCAGCTCTCTGAGGCCAGGGACAGCAAACTCCCCTGCCCTGCCCTCCCCTGCCCCCCCACCAGCTGGGCTCCCAGTCGGCAGCCGGCAGTCCCTTCTGCCCTCCCCTCCAGGCAGAGGTGTAGCTAGGGAAAATGGAGCCTGGTGCAAAATCTGAGTTTTATGCTGCCCCCCACAATGGGTGGCTTCTGTGATGCTGGAATCCACCCCCAAACAGCATCACTTTCAATGGTGTTTAAACTAGAGAGCCCAAATTCTCCTTTTAAATCCACTAGGGTTGGTCAATACTAAAAAAATTCGTTAAAATTCGGATTTGGGTATTTTGGGGCATAAAATGATTTGTATACCCGAATCCGAATCATAGCTGGTTCGGATATGCCCGAAAATTCAGGTGCATTCAAAAAATTCGAGATCCGTTTGTATTTTTGAACACGAATTTTTGGTGTTTTTACACGTTTTGGCCTGCAGGGGACGCAATTTTAAAGCTAGCGGCACTAAACTTCAGGATATCATCTGGAGACTGTCCAGGCCGGATTCTCCCCAAGTTTGGTGCGCAGTTTTGAGTTCAGGGGGGCAAAGTTGGCTGACCCTCCCAAAGAGGTGCCCATCCCCCATTCTTTCTAATGGGAGCTAACCTGGGAGATGGGGAGGCTCCAGCACTTTTGAAGGTCCATAACTTTGGACCTCCTGACCCAAACTTCACCAATCTTGGGGAGTATCATAGGGACAGTACTTGTATGATACCCTGAAATTTTGGTGACAGTAGCTCTAAAAGTGCACCCCTCACGATCTTACCCAAAGAAATTTCACAATATAGATTCCATGCTCTGGTGTGGCTGGCTGGCTGGCTCCTTTGCAGCCAATGGGAACTTTCTGTGGGAGGAGGGCTGTAGGAGTGCACATTTCTCATGGTAGCCACAAAACTTTTTTTAGGTGGATGTCTTCAGGAGGGAGGTCTCTTTCATGACACCATCCCAGGAGTTTTGGTGACCGTTGCTTCAAAGGGGTTCAAGTGTTTATAGGTGAATTGACATCTCCCACTTCCCACATAGGCAAAGTTCCTCAAAGCCTATGGATGGTGTCGTTCAAAGACTTTCTCCCTGAAGCTTACCTAATTTGTTCCTATTAGCTATACTACTGATAAATGTACACTTGTTTCGCTCTCACCAAAACCCCAAGTGACAGCTTTAATGCAGAAGTCACTACAGAAAAAAGAATATTGTAAGGTTAAAAATTTTTAGGGTGCCTACAGAGATTAGCATTTTAGACATATCAGCACCAAAATATCAGGGTATAAAACTCGGAAGGACATCTACAGTAAGCACTAACAGCTTGTGATGCAGTGACTGAACAGGGGCAAAGCTATGGACAGCCTACCTCAAATGGTTTAACCACCATCCTCACTTAGCTCCCATTGGAAACAATGGGAATAGGGAATTTATATGAAGGGTCCATGGCATGGCCCTGAACCCACTGCACCAAACTTGGAGAGGTGTCATCTTGGGACAGTCTCACCAGTGATACCCTGAAGGAAGTCAGTGCCACTAGCCTTTAAAAATTCTGGTTTCATGTTTCACAGGCTCCTGCACATGAAGCCTGCTGGAGTGAGTGGCTGATGGAAACTCGCATAAAAAACCAGCATTTTTAAAGGCTTCGTGACACACACACCAAAACTTTCAGAGGTGTATATCAGGAGACTGTCTGATGTGATACCCCTGAGACTAGTGCCAGTTGCTGAGTTCAGAGGAGCCAAAGGTTATGGATTCTCAAGGTGTAGACACAGCCCTATCAGCTCCCATTGGAAGAGCAATGGGGGGGATAGTTGCACACCCTTTAGGGGCCATACCTGAACCAAACTGGACCAAAACCTGGTGGAGCAACATCAGGACAGTCACCTGATGATACCCTGATAATTTGGTGCTGATACATCTCTTCAAATGCATCCCCTGCAGGCACCCCAAGCTTTTAAATTGCCAAAGATTCTTTGTTCTGCAATGACTTAGCTGACATTGCTACAATCGGAATTTCTGAGGTAGAGAGACTTTAATAGTGCACATTTCTGAAGGTATGGTCACAAAACTTTCAGAGGTATCTTCAGGAGAGTCTCTCTGGATGACACCATCAGGTTCAGAACAATTTTAACTTCAGAAGATTTTAATTCTATGGGACCCCAAGGGGTAGGGCCGCTCCCACCTGAAGTAAAGTTCCCCAAACCTGGTGGTCATTTCTCACAAGATACCCTGAAAGTTATTGGAGTTCTATAGAAAAATGTACACTCTGACAGCCCTCTATCAGAAATTCCCCTATTGATGGCAACAGTGCGGCTAATTCCATGCAGAACAAAGATAAATCTTGGGCCAATTTCTGAAGGGGTGCCTACTGAGGGTGCATTTGTAGATATTAATCAGTACCAATATTTCGGTGTAATGTCAGGAGACTGTCTTTGATGATGCCCTCTGAGACTTTGAGGTGCAGTTTGGGCGGGGGGGCCAAAGTTATGGACTCTCAAAGGGTAGCCTCATCTCCCTTGGATTCCCATTACTGCAGGAAAGAGAATGGGGATAGGGACACCTTTGGTCCTTAACTACCCAAATACGCAAACTGGAGGCTATCCTCAGGACAGTCTCTGATGATACCCTGAAAGTTGAGATGCCGATATGTTTATAAATGCGCCCCTGCGGGCCAGCGTCAAAACACCAAAAATAAAGCATGAATTAGGCTGGTGATCGAATCCCACATGGATTCCGGATCTGTTGGGCTCGGACAGCTCAGATTCGGACCCTGCTCGTCGAATCCGTTGAATTCGGTAAAGAAATCCAGATTTGGACTGTCGAATCTCCAACCCTGAATCAGAGATTGTCTGTCATGATGTAGTTCAATCAGCCCTCTCGACTGATTCATTTTGGCGGACAACCGGCAGTGATGTTTGCTAAACACCTGCTCCTGAGTCCCCGTGACGCCACTCCAGCCGGCTTCTCAAAGCCGATCGTAAACTTCACGTCATGTGAACGTCTGACCGTAGCTTACACCTCAATGTTCTCTTCCGTTTGCCCTAAGTTAGCGGATATGGCGCTGCTGCGTCAGGGCAGATTCCCAAGGCTGCGTCCAAAAGAGATGCGTTGCAAACCACGGCTTCTGCAGCATACCTGCAGGGCCAGCTGCTATATCTCCCACCTTAACCCGATGCAGCGCCACACCCGGTTCTTTCGGCGGGGCCCAGCGGTAATCGAGCGAAAGACAAAGGGAATCTCTGCCACGATCCCACAATGCCACAATCTCCGGCTCTATTCAGGGGCCACCAGCACTCTCCGGCTGCGCCCAGCCAATCAAAGCGTTCCCTCAAGTCCTAATGGGTGGGAGTTGTAATGGCGGCGATAAGGGGAGTAAGAGACTCAGCAGCAGGCGAGGAGGAGGCAGGGGACAAGGGGCTTCGAAGTGAGAGCACAGGAAAATCAGGTACCTCATGCAGCCCGTCATGCTATTTGCTCTAACACCCCAGTCAATTGCATCTAAATCCCAGTCTTTTGTTTATTTTCGCGTTTGTGTGCGGTTGTGTTGCTTTAAGCTTCTATGCGCGTTACATTCGCTCATTTCCCTCTGCTCGCCGATAGATAGCCAGGCTTCCAGCGTCCAGCCTCCAGCCTCCAGCCTCCAAACTTCCAGGCTCCCCAGATACTGCCTGCCATAATGAGAGTGGGCAAAACTCTCCCTTTCAGGCTAACTTAAAGGGAAGAGGGTAGAAGTTAAAACCAATTGTGGTGGAGCTCCGCTGCTGGCGTCCGCAGCGGGGCGCCATCTTGAATTTCCAATGCCTGGCCAGACGGGTGGTTACTGCCAGCTCTGTCAGGCAGGAGAGGGTTTCACTGCTTTCGATGCCTCTGCCTCCCATAGAGCTTGGGACAAGCCGCCCTGGATGTCCCAGTTGGTGCTACCTCTGTTAGCAGGCTATAGCGTCATTATGGTCTACTCTCCGGCTGCCATTTCCTCCAGAGACTGATTTGAGATAGTTGTGATTCTGGGAAATCTCCAAGTGTTGTATTGAAATGAATTTAAATAATAGCAGAGTTCAAGTGGGTTGTTTTGTAGAACTTTATTGGATAAGAAATGAAATTACACTAAATATAAGAACAGCAGATTCTGTGTCTATGCAAGTGCTCAGTCTGGGTATTTTTGCAGTCTATCTATGCCTGCAGCATGTCTGCCTCTTCTCTTTTGCTGGGAGAAGAAAGCAGAGCTCTTTCCAGAAGCTCATGCGATTTTAGTTATGTGGCTGCAACAGCTAACTCTTGTTTGCCTGAATGAATCGGGCACATGGAAAATCCAAACAAAGACCTTCTCAAGTGTCAGATTCTGAAGTCCAACCAGGCATAATTTCACAGCAGAGAGATTCTCAAATTTATTCATCTTGGTAAGTGGTTTTGTCAGTATGTCCACTATCGGGTTCATGTGTAAAGAGTCTAATTCTTTTTTACTGCCATCATCCTTTTTCTTCACTGAGAGTTTCATCATTTCATTCCAGCTTTTTTGGGTTCATTGTAAAGCTTTGCAGATTCATATGATAGGTGTGTATCTCTTTGGTGTCATCCCTTGTACTTGCTTCTTTCTGACATCCTTACAGTTACTAGTCTCTCTTTCTGGTGGTTTGAAGCCATCTTCTTTTCCCTTCTGATTGGGAAGTCTCTTGTTGGGATGCAGCATGGGCAGACAATGCTGTTACCCACTCTGTGGCGCTGTGACTTTCAGTATCTTGTCGGTTTCTTTTGTGGAGTCATCTTGCTTTGAAGCACACAAGTCTTCTTTCATCTACATAGGGGCTGATGAGATTGTAGTCCATAACATCTGAAGTGCCAAGGTTAATACCACTGACATAGGCAACATTGCATCTCTGAACATCATCGGTCTTAGGATCTATGACTCTAGCCTCTTGAATTTGGATTGTAGCCAACTAATTTTTTTTGCCCCATGTGCATCACTTCACATTTTGCTACATTGAACTGCATTTTGCCACTGTAGCCCACTCACCTAATTTATAAAGGTCCACTTGGAGCTCTTTGCAATCTTGCAGGTTCTCACCACCTACATAATTTGGTATCATCCACAAACTTGGCCACCACGCTACCCACTGGGTTGAGAATCAATGAGTGCTTTTTTCAGTGAACATTCCACTGCCCCACCCCAACGGGCTCAGTCAGAACACTGGAGCCTGTTTACTCCTGACAACATGTTTTTTATAGTACTTGTTATAATACCACATTTATAAGAATCACAGTAATCACAGGTACTAGTGCACTAAAGATAAGCTGGCCATCAAATCCATCATGCTGAACATGAATCTGAATAAGATCAATGAAAATATTCTTAGCCTCAAAAGACTGGTTCTTCCCACCTTTTTAAGGGAATAACTTCCACCAACTCCCACCAACAAGTCTCTCTTAATTTAGACTTAAATTATTCCCTATATCTTTGCACCTTTATCATCACCATACTGTCAATGATCACAGCTTCATGAGGTGGAGGCGAACCCGGAGGCGACTCGTGCAGTGAGGCTATTGCGCTTTCAGCGTTCCCTCCACTCACCTCTCCTTCCAAGCGCTGCTCTGGGGCTGGAGGGACATGCTGCTCTAGCCTCCTGACCCCCCTGGAGGTTGGAGGGTAGCATGGAAAGCATGTCCCATCGAACCAGCCACCATCCCCCTCTGCCATCTCTGCAGCCCATCCCCCCCTCTGCCCCATGGAGCAGGCGGCTGCCCTGCTCCGTTGGGCAGAGGGGCCCCTGGCGCCTCCACCTCCCAAGCGCTAAGAAGGTGAGTGGAGGCAGACGGAGAGCAGCTGTGCGGACCTGCCTCTCTCCAGCTCAGTAGATCTTCAGGGTTGTGGAAACGGGTCCAAATGGCTCTTTGAATTTGGTAAAGGTTGCTGACCCTGAGCTATCATAAGGTGTCTATTATGGAGAGAGGAAGAGAAGGAGCTTTTGAGCCCCTTTGAATCTCCTTACAGGAGAGATGGGTGGGGTATAAATCCAAACTACTACCACTACCACTACCACTACCACTACCACTACCTCTTCTTCTTCTTCTTCTTCTTCTTCTTCTTCTTCTTCTTCTTCTTCTTCTTCTTCTTCTTCTTCTTCTTCTTCTTCTTCTTCTTCTTCTTCTTCTTCTTCTTCTTCTTCTTCTTCTTCTTCTTGATTTGATTCAGATAGACAGCATCACATATTCAACCACAAAACTTATTCCTTTTCCATTTATCTATATTTTTATCAGGTTACTTATTCCTCCTCCACTTACTCTATTTCTAGCTGTGAACCCCCCCCCCCCTTCGCCTTTGAATCATATTTCAAGCATCTGTAAGATCATATTTTTAAAGACGATACCAGGACCTTGATGAAATGCAACATGACGCATCTCCTGTGTTACCACAGATGTACTTTCTATTTACAAAAGTGGAATGCGTCAGACTTTCAGAAACCTGTGTTTGGGTATAGCTGCCAAGCAAAACAGGAATCAAGATTGCTTCCTCTCCTTTTTCCGTTTTGAAAGTCTTTGCCTTTAGGGCTGCCAATCTCCAGATGGAGCCTGAAGTTCTCCAGGATTTACAAATGATTGCCAGATTACACAGATGAGCTCCTCTAAAGTAACTGTAGTGTACTGTAGTGTATTGTTGAAGGTTTCCACAGCCAGAATCAACTGGCTGTGTGCATTTTCCAGGCTGTGTGGTTGTGGTCTGGTGGTTTTAGGAGCAGTAGTGGCGTAGGAGGTTAAGAGCTCGTGTATGTAATCTGGAGTAACCGGGTTTGATTCCCAGCTCTGCCACCTGAGCTGTGGAGGCTTATCTGGGGAATTCAGATTAGCCTGTGCACTCCCATACACGCCAGCTGGGTGACCTTGAGCTAGTCACAGCTTTTCGGAGCTCTCTCAGCCCCACCCACCTCATAGGGTGTTTGTTGTGAGGGGGGAAGGGCAAGGAGATTGTAAGCCCCTTTGAGTCTCCTGCAGGAGAGAAAGGGGGGATATAAATCCAAACTCTTCTTCTTCTTCTTAATGTTTCACCCTTATCTGTGGCTGGCACCTTCAAAAACATGTCGCAGTAAGACGTGTTTCTCTATGTGGCACAGTGTGGAGTGATTTGTTTGGTGTGTATCTGTTTTGTCCTACTTTCTAATTTGTGCACTGTACCCACCACACAAATCACTCCACACTGTGTCATGGAGAGAAACACGTCTTACCATGACAGGCCTCTGAAAATACTAGCCAGAGATGTAGGCGAAATGTTAGGAGCTCAAACTACAACCCACATAAACCAGATGTGTTTCCCCACTCCTACATTCCTGTCACAGTTCATTCAGGACTCTGTCAGAACTCTCTCATTCAGAGCTCTCTCAGTTTATTGAGAACTCTCTCAGCTGAGCTCCACCTATCTCTGTTGTAAGGAGAGGAAGGGGAAGGGGTTTGTAAGTCACCTTGACTCTTCCTTTCCTGTAAGGAGAAATATGCAGGATAGAAATCCAAACTCCTCCAACCCCTCCTCTTCCTCTTCTCTGAGAAATGAATGTTTACAGAGTTGGAGTATTTTACGACAGGGTCTTCAGCATGGTTCCCATAGATGATATGGCACCTGCCAACTCCTTTCCTGCCAAGTGTTTTTTGAAAGTGGATGGGGCCAGCTGAGGCTTATCCCAGCAGGGCATCCAACTGGTTACTGGAGTTCTAACTGACTGCATAGTAGTTGTTGTTTTAAGTTGCTTTGGTACCTCAATGAGGAAGTAATATTAGATTTACCTTTCTGCACATATTTTGAGATAAGCGTACTCAAAATCAGGCAATGATCTAGGGTAAGGTGACCAGAGATGGGGGGTAGGCGGCCATGCACACGCAGCCGCAGGAGCACACTGCCTTCTGGGGCTTGCCGTTTCCCGCCCTGTCATAGGGCGGGAAATGGCAAGCCCCAGAAGGCCGTGCGCTCCTGCGGCCGCGCGTGTGGGAGGCTGCCGCACTGCCTTGCTCTCCAGAAGGCAGTGCAGCAACCTCCCAATAATCGGGACAATTTAAATTACCCGCGGGACACGGGACGAATTGTTTGAAGGCGGGACTGTCCCGTGAAAAGTGGGACATCTGGTCAGCCTGATCTAGGGTTGACTTCCCTTTCATAAAACCAATCTGTTCAATGCCAATCTGTTCAATGCCGATGCCCCACCCTGGACAAGCCATTACAGTCAGACCGCAGTCCATTAAGGCTGCTGGATGGTGCTGAACTAACTGGAGCCTAAAGCACTCTGGATCTCAATGGCCAGCCATCTTGGCTTGCTCCAGTCCTTGGTCATTTTACCTCCCCTGCCTGGCTCTACAGGGAGCCAAATGCAGATTCTTCCTTTCTTTCCTCCTAGTTTACTGACTCCTGTCCTGGCCTCCAGTAAACTGGAGAAGTTGCAGAGATGAGGTAAAGTTTTATCTGATGGTTGCCAGCTTTGCCTTGCCTGCCTCCTTTGTCACCATTGAACAACAGTGAGTTGTTTCATTTTCATTACTTGATTGGAGAGGTGGTTCTAATGTTGTACCCCCCCCCCCCAATTTGTATTGCAAACCACCTTGGGATCTCTGACAGGTTGAAATGGCAGAATATAAATTGGGAAGGGGGAAGTTCCTTTGTTCGGTCCCACCCGCCCCCACGAAAGTAAAATAAAATAAAAAAGTTTGTTCTGAGGCCTAACTCCAGATGGTATTCTGTGTGGGTTGATGTAGTCACTAGCAACTCATTAACCTTTTCTGGTACACTTTCCTGTTAATAAATAGCATTTGCCCAGCTGGCTTGCATCCCATTACAGTCAGGTTGCCATCAATCAGAGATGATAAAACCTCACTTTATCTCAGCTATAGGCTGGACTGCTATGGCTGAAGTCAAGCCAAAATCAACAGGGGCTCCTGGAAGCCTTGGAAAAGACAAGTCCACTTCAGTTTGATAGACAGGGAATGTTTTTATTCTGCAGCTCAGCATATCAGATTTTTTCTCAAAAAAATTGACATAGAGGTGGTAAGAACATAAGAACATAAGAACTAGCCTGCTGGATCAGACCAGAGTCCATCTAGTCCAGCACTCTGCTACTCGCAGTGGCCCACCAGGTGCCTTTGGGAGCTCACATGCAGGATGTGAAAGCAGTGGCCTTCTGCTGCTGCTGCTCCTGCTCCTGAGCACCTGGTCTGCTAAGGCATTTGCAATCTCAGATCAAGGAGGATCAAGATGGGTAGCCATAGATCGACTTCTCCATAAATCTGTCCAAGCCCTTTTTAAAGCTATCCAGGTGAGTGGCCATCACCACCTCCCATGGCAACATATTCCAAACACCAATCACACCTTGCGTGAAGAAGTGTTTCCTTTTATTAGTCCTAAATTCTTCCCCCCAGCATTTTCAATGAATGCCCCCTGGTTCTAGTATTGTGAGAAAGAGAAAAAATTCTCCTCTGTCCAGCATTTTCTACCCATGCATAATTTTATAGACTTCAATCATATCCCCCCTCAGGCCGTCTCCTCTCCCAGAGCTAAAGGGGAGTCCCAAGCACTGCAGCCACTGCCTCCCCTCATAAGGAAGGTGCTCCAATCCTTCAATCATCCTCGTTGCCCTTCTCTGCACTTTTTCTATCTCCTCAATATCCTTTTTGAGATGTGGCGACCAGAACTGAATACAGTGATTTGTGAGGAAGAAGGAGGAGGAGGAGGAGGAGTTTGGATTTATACCTCACCTTTCTCTCCTGTACAGAGACACAAGGTGGCTTACAAACTCCTTTCCCTTCCTCTCCCCACAACAGACACCTTGTGAGGTAGAGAGTTCCAAAGAACTGTGACTAGCCCAAGGTCACCCAGCAGGAATGTAGGAGAGTGGAAACACATCTGGTTCATCAGATAAGCCTCTGCCACTCAGGTGGAGGAGTGGGAAATCAAACCTGGTTCTTCAGATTAGAATCCACCTGCCCTTTAACCACTACACCACACTGACTCCAAATAGGATCGTTGAGGTGGAAAGAGGACTTTGTATTCCCTCCTGCATACCTGAATTACCTGGGGAAAGGATGCTAATTGCCCTGTTGGAGGTTGCTTGGTAACTGATGGACTACATGTGCAACCCCCTACAGATAGTGAACTCAGTTTGATTCCCGATTCCTTCCCATGTGTAGACTGTAATCTAGTGGATCGTGTTCAATTCCCCACTCCTCCCTACGAGTGGTGGACTCTGATTATGGTGAATCCTGTTTGTTTTCAATTAAAGGGTTCCATGTATAGGATGCAAGGGTTAGCTAAGAAACCCCCCACAATTGTTCTCTTTCTCAGAAGAAATGTAGCTCCTGAATTCCCTTCATGACTTGCCTCTGAAGATTCCAGCCATAGATGCGGGTGAAATGTTAGGAGCAAAAACTACCCCACCAGAGCCACACAGCCTGGAAAACCCACAATAGCCAGCTACTTCAAAATAAAAATTTTGATGTGGAAAAGTTCAGGATGTGCAGAGGTCAAGGTCTGAATGGGGGGTTTCAGGACAGCAGGACCTAGGTCAGGGGTAGGGAACCTGTGGTTCTCCAGATGTTCAGGAACTACAATTCCCATCAGCCCCTACCAGCATGGCCAATTGGCCATGCTGACAGAGGCTGATGGGAATTGTAGTTCCTGAACATCTGGAGAGCCGCAGGTTCCCTACCCCTGACCTAGGGATTTGATGGAACGTTCAAGATTGAAAGTCAAATGTAGACCAGGGATAGGTAGTCCTTCAAATGTGTCTCAAACAATGCTGGTGCTAGCTATTGTGGGGCGCTGGGCAAAGAGTGCTCAGGGGTCCCCTCCTTAATCCCTCCTTGACTTCACTCCATCCCACACACACACCCTAGCCCACCTGTGTGGCACTCCACCACTGTCTAACCATGTATCCTTCCCCTGTGAGTCTGCCCATGACCTGTCCGGGGTAGCATGTGTAGCCAGGTGGCAGGATGGCCTTATGGGCAAGGGGGATAGACCAGTAGAAGAAAAAGAGTTTGGGATTTATACCCTGCTTTTCTTGACCATAACATAAGGATTCTCAAAGCAGCTTACAAACTCCTTCCCTTCCTCTCCCCTCAACAGACACCTCAAATTCTGGGTCTTGGCCACTGCCCTGCTGTGACATATCCTGAGGACAACACTAGTCCCCAATTGCAGGCCATCAAAACATTTTGCTCACCTCTCATTCTCTGTCCAGGCTGCCACCAGAGCCCCTAAAATGGGCACATTACTTCTGAGATTACACTGTGAAAGAAAGCAACAGGTGTGACTTATGCCTCTCATTGTCTCCCAGAACCTGTGGATCCATGGGACCTTCCGCACTTACTGTGTTATGCGGTTTCCTACTCCAAGGTTCAACTCAATTGTATCCATACTACAACCGGGCTTTCGGCGTTATCTTGTCCTCCTGTTCCCCGCTTTCCGGAACGCGGCATCCCTGTCGCCAGTTATGAACTGCGACTTCGCTGGTGGAACAAAGGTTGATGCTCAGCCGAAGCAGAATGCGGGCGTCGAGCGACACGCATCCATTCAGCCAATCAGGAGCAGCCGTTAAGCATCGCAGAGCGAAGGAGAGTTGTGAGTGAGAAGGCGGCTTTTATGCAGTTCCCTCATGACAAAGCTACGATGTCGAGATCGTTTCAAAGTGGCGAGGAGAAATCACTTTGGCTGGAAATTTTTGGCCAAAGCTTGGCAAAGCCGGCCTCGCGGAAGTGGATCCAGCGTGTCAATGCTCACCGGAGCTCGGCGATACGAGAGCTGTAAAAAAAAAAACAAGAAGCGTTCCCATTTCCTCCATTAACACAAGCGCCAATCCGATCGGGGAAGCGAAACAGGTACCCGCCCACTTGGCTCGGTTCCAGGAGGGCCAAAGGGATTTTTGTCGCGGACAGCCCAGGAATGCGCCCCATTAAGAGGAACCCGAGTGGAAGCCTTCCCTCCCCTTTTGCTTGATGCGGAAACACGCCGGGGACTAGGTTGGGCCTAAGATAGCACTGCTGGCAATTGGTTCATTCTTAGTATATCTGGCCATCTGCCACCCTCATTTCCCCCCTGAACCCTTAAGTTTGCTGGTACACTAATATCTTGTGTATTGTATATCAATGGAGAGATGTAAGGAGCGGTGTCCCCCAAGGATCCGTTTTGGGACCAGTGCTCTTTAACTTATTCATAAATGACCTGGAAGTAGGGGTGGGTAGTGTGGTGGCCAAGTTTGCAGATGATACCAAATTATGTAGTGTGGTGAGAACCGCTAAAGGAAGTTCTTGTAAGAGCTTCCTAAGCGGACCTTGATAAATTAGGTGAGTGGGCTAAGAAATGGCAAATGCAGTTCAATGTAGCAAAATGTAAAGTGATGCACATAGGGGCAAAAAATCCAAACTTCACATACACGCTACAAGGGTCAGTGCTATCAGTCACAGACCAGGAAAGGGATTTCGGTATCTTAGTTGATAGTTCCATGGGAATGTCAACTCAATGCATGGCAGCTGTGAAAAAGGCAAACTCTATGCTGGGGATAATTAGGAAAGGAATTGAGAATAAAACTTGCAAAGATTTCTCGTCATGCCCTTAATAATATAAAGGCAAATTGGTGCGACCGCACTTGGAGTACTGTATGTTCGGAAGTTCTGGTCGCCACATCTCCAAAAAAAAGGATATTGAAGAGATAGAAAAAAAGTGCAAGAGAGAGAAGGAGCAACGAGGATGATTGAGGGACTGGAGCACCTTCCCTCATGAGGAGAGGCTGCGAATGCGTTTGGAGGGCTCTTTAGTTTGGAGAGGAGACGTCTGAGGGGGGATATGATTGGAAGTCTATCAAAATTATGCATTGGGTAGAAAATGTTGACAGAGAGAGAATTTTTCCTCTCTTTCTCACCAACCCAGAACCAGGGGGCATCCATTGAAAATGCTGGGAAGAATTAGGACTTCAATAAAAGGAAACACTTCTTCACGCATGAGGTTAGCGTGATTGGTGTTTGGAATATGCCTGCCATTGCAGGAGGTGAGTGATGGCCACTCACCTCGGATAGCTTTAAAAAGGGCTTGGACAGATTTATGGAGGAGAAGTCGATTTATAGCTATCAATCTTGATCCTCTTTGATCTGAGATTGCAAATGCCTTAACAGTCCAGGTGCTCGGGAGCAACAGCCGCAGCAGGCCATTGCTTTCACTTCCTGCATGTGAGTGAGCTCCCAATGGCACCTGGTGGGCCACTGCGAGTAGCAGAGAGCTGGACTAGATGGACTCTGGTCTGATCCAGCTGGCTTGTTCTTATGTTCTTATGTTCTTATCTTCATAGGTAGACATTGGCCCTTTCCCCACTTACCTTAAGCCCCGCGCTACTCTCCTCAAGTAGTGCGGGGTCCAGCTGCACTCCTTACACCTCCAGGGGCGGTGAGAACGCAGCCACCCCGACGGCTGCCTTCCTCCTCAAGCACCCCCTCAGTGCAGATATGAATTCTGGCTGCTCTTTGAAACGGGGTCTTGGGGAAGCCGGGGTGCGTGCCAGGAATTGCGTGCGCTGGGAATTGCACGCAGCAACCCTCGGACAAAGGTAAGTGGGGAAAGGGCCATTGCCTTTTCTCTGACACCCAGGCCAAAAAGGTTGCCTCCTTTTGGTCTAGATTCATCGGTAATATTTCCCACAGGTAATGTAACTACATGAATGATCTGTATCCTTAGAAGATGTCAGGTCCCCTCTGGAGACACCAGAAAGCTTGAGGTTAACTAAAACCTATCGTACAGATAACAATTTACAATGCCTTAAATCACTGTTCTTTTGCAAATGAATAACAAAATATTGTACAAACAGAAAGTTTTTATTTCTTGTATGTAGACAAATCAAGCTTAGGAGTTATTTTCAAAATGAATTGCCAACTTGCAATAGAGACATTTTCAAACAAAAATCTACATACCCCCAAAATCTACATTTATGCCGAACATGGACGTCTCACCACTCACAGCTTTTTCAAATGTTGTACTTAGAGAAATAAAGCAATTAGAAAACACACCCGAGAGTTCAAAGAAAACAATTTCCAGCACAACAATTTAGGATTATAGAGGAATTAAAGGCTGATCAAACAATAGACATAAAATATGCTGACAAAGGAGGAGCAATTGTAATTATGAATATAGACAATTAAATACAAGAAATAAACAACTTTGCAGCCAGATGTGCAGATGCTTTTCTGGTGAATAACCACAGGATACGTTCTTGGAATAAATTGGGCCGCAGCCCTTTTATTATTTACACTTAAGGCGGAAGCTGGGCGTGCAAGAGGGGCACATCCGTTCACCGGCCGGTCAGTGCCCTGGCTGACCCTGGGACCAACCCAAATCCCTATTGGGGAGAACAGAAAGGTCAGGGCCACTGGGGCGCCTGCCATTGTGGCCCCCTGACTGCTGGGGTGTCAGGCTCAAATTAGCAGAGGCCTCCGTGGCATGACCATGAGCCCACCCTACTCCAAACCTCTTAAGGAAACCCCCCAAAGCGAGGAGGGCCACGCATGAGCCCGGCCTCCCCACAAGGATGTCCTCTTCTGCCCTAACAGCCAGGGCTGCGATGAACAGAGCAGCCAACCCAACCCTAAAATAGGGTGGGTGGGTCAATTGTTGCTCTCAGCATCAAGGAAGGCTGGAGCAACCACATGCTGCCTAATATATAGGGAGCGTGCTCCACCCTTCCAGCTCGTGCATATTTATTTATTTATTTATTTATTTATTTATTTATTTATTTATTTATTTATTTATTTATTTATTTATTGGTCTTATAGACCGCCCAACCCCCGAAGGGCTCTGGGCGGTGAACAACATTAAAATAACAAGTACAGAATAAACTATAAATAATTTAAGTTAAAAATGCAGCAGTTAATAAACAACAGACAGCAGTGCCCGTAACAATTCCTACTAAACTAAACTCTCCCAAAGGGAGAAAAAAGTAGCGGCCCATAGATGGGTAGTAGGCCCAAAGGGGAGGAGGCGGGGGCACCCAGGCTCAGCGGCTGGACACTCCAAAGGCCTGGGCGGAACAACTCCGATCTTTGCAGGACCTGCGGAACTCACCAAGATCCCACAGGGGTCTCGGACAGTTCAGGAGGAAGAGTGTTCCACCAGGCAGGGGCCAAGAGGCTGTAAAGCGTCCTGGCCCGCCGTGGAGGCTGCTGCCAGCCGCATACATGTCACAGGGGCCAGGGACTACCAGCAAATTGGCCTCTGCTGAATGCAGAGGCCTAGTAGGGACATATGGGGTAATGTGGTCCCGAAGGTATGAGGGTCCCAGGCCGCGTAAGGCCTTAAAGGTAAGTACCCATATCTTGAAGATGATCCGGAACTCAACCGAAAGTCAATGCAGCCGGCGCAGTATTGGTTGAATATGGTCACAGAAGGCGCCTCCTGTGAGCAGCCGGGCTGGAGCATTTTGGACCAGTTGTAACCTCCGGATCAACCGCAAGGATAGGCTCTGCGATAGAGCCCGAAGTTACAATAGATCCACAGCCTGGAGGTGACCGTTGCAGATAGCCGGATCAATGCCAAACGGCCCAGGTCTGTCAGTGGGAGAGGAAGGAACCAAATCACCGGGCCTACCGGGAGATGAAAAAAACGCTTTAACCCGGAAAGTTTATGCTTATGGAGGCCCACCTGGAGTCTCATTGAAAGGAGACGCAATCCAGTGGTGGACCCCCAGGTTGCGAGACCGAGGGGGCCGGCGCCAATAAGGCCCCCTCCCACACCGGCGGCTGGAAATTCCCACCCTCCCCCCCCACGGCCAAGCCAAAGGATCTCCGTCTTCGATGGATTAAGTTTTAACCTGCTCTGTTGCAACCAACCAGCAACCGCCTCCAAGCAATGCTGGAGAGCTGCAGGGGCAGTGACCGCTCCCCCCTGCATCAACAGAATGAGCTGAGTGTCATCAGCATACTGATGACAATAAAACAATAACATGCGATCAGGGCCAGGAATCACACAACAAAGAACTACCACTTCATTGGAGTTCACTGAATTAAGTGATGTGATCCAAAAGATAATATTCAAATACTGGCCCATCGTCCGTGATCCGCCAGGTTGTACACATGCCCCTTTAGTGGGTCTTAGGGCAACTAAGTCTTGGGGTGATTATCTGATCAAGGCATGTTGCAGACAAAACAAATCCCATTAAACCTACCCTCATGGAAAATTATTGATGTGGGGGTTGTCCGGTATGTACATTTGCTTGGGAAGGCAAGGAAATTGCACTAGACAACATAGGATGGTCTAAATTTCACAAATGGACACCAAGAAAAGATTAAAACAACTTGAAACGCAATATGTGTTTGAACTAGGAACAACTATACCTTACGGATTTAACCAGGCTATGGATTTTTCTTAGTTCTATAATGAATTCAAGGTG
This sequence comes from Sphaerodactylus townsendi, assembly GCF_021028975.2. Lineage (NCBI taxonomy): Eukaryota > Metazoa > Chordata > Lepidosauria > Squamata > Sphaerodactylidae > Sphaerodactylus > Sphaerodactylus townsendi. The sequence continues at coordinate 19,223,357 of NC_059430.1, forward strand.
AGGGGAAAGAGATTCCACCTAAACATTAGGAAGAACTTCCTGACCGTCAGGACTGTTCGTCAGTGGAATTCACTGCCTTGGAGAGTAGTGGAGTCTCCTTCTTGGGAGATTTTTAAACAAAGGCTGGATCAGCATATGTCGGGAGTGCTTTGATTATGTCTTCCTGCGTTGCAGGGACTTGATGGCCCTTGTGGTCTCTTCCAACTCTATGATTTTATGATTTTATGAAAACAGGTGTGCTGAATTTACAGCAGCACCCCTTTAAAAGACATTAAATGAGAGGCTGAGTTGCTTTCCATTGAAGACTGAAACGGAGCTTGAGAGGAAGCAGTGTAAACCACAATCTCGGTATAAACTATGGAGATTCATTGTTAGCATTCAAATGCACTGGCTTTACATAATGACTCTATTTACGTTTGAGGAGAGCCTATTAAAGGAGCCAAGGATTACTTTAAAAGCTTGATGCATGACAGTTTGGTACTACTACTTGAGGGGAAATTTACCTTTTAGTTTGGAAGCTGCATCCATTATGTTTTTACTATGGAATGGAATTCACATGTAATTTTTTATATTGTAGGACTTTGGAGTATCAAGCTTAGAAAATGTACAAGTGCTACAGCATACGTTAATTTCTCCTTAAGAACACACTATAGTAGGCGATTATTAATATACTCTTGTTAGTAGATTTCAGAGATTCTGGGATATCTACACTATTTCTAATTATTATTATTTTCATCTTTAGGTTGGGGCTTGAAAAGGGAATAATAACCAATCTTGAGATAATATTGCCCACAATTTGATGTATATTGCACATTTTGTGATTGGAAATATTTGAATGGTTTCTGTTCAAGCACCTGTGCTTTTTGAATTTTATTGCTTTTTTTGAATTGTATTGCTGTTTATTTTGATTCTACAGTCTTGTGTTAACAGTCGTGCATAAAATTCTGCAAAAAGACAACGGATTCAGGTATTATTTGACATTAGAAATAATACAGTATTTTGTTATTCATTTGCAAAAGAACAGTGATTTAAGGCATTGTCATTATCATTATCAATGCAAATCATTATCAATGCAATAGGTTAAGGCTCATTCCACACACGCAGAATAATGCACTTTCAAACTGCTTTCAGGGCTTTTTGAAGCTGTGCGGAATAGCAAAATCCACTTGCAAACAGTTGTGAAAGTGGTTTGAAAACGTATTATTTTGCATGTGCGGAAGGGGCCTATGTTAAGTTAACCTTAAGCTACATGGGGCAGAATAGCATTGTTTTATCTTATTGTGCACCCACTCAGAGGCGTATCAGGGGGAAACAGCAGTCATGATCTAAAGGTAAATACAAATTTCTGTCAGAAAGTTGTTTATTTCTTGTATTTAATTGTCTATATTCATAATTACAATTGCTCCTCCTTTGTCAGCATGTTTTATGACTATTGTTTGATCAGCCTTTAATTCCTCTATAATCCTAAATTGTTGTGCTGGAAATTGTTTTCTTTGAACTCTCGGGTGTGTTTTCTAATTGCTTTATTTCCCTAAGTACAACATTTGAAAAAGCTGTAATTGATGAGACGTCCATTCCCGGCATGTATGTTGATTTCGGGGGTATGTAGATTTTTGTTTGAATGTGTCTCTATTGCTAGTGGGTAATTCATTTTGAAAATAACTCCTAAGTTTGATTTGTCTACATACAAGAAATAAAAACTTTCTGTTTGTACAATATTTTGTTATTCAAGGCATTGTAATTTAAGTGATTTAAAGCATTGTAAATCATAGGTTCTAGTTAACCTTAAGCTACATGGTGCAGAGTGGCATTTTTTTATCTTATGGTGCACCCACCCAGAGATGTATCAGGGGGAATGGCACCCGAGAACACCTGCTCTGGGCACCCACCCCCCGCCCCGAGCCACCATGCTCTTCCGAGCCAGGTCGGCGTGGGGGAGTAGGGGGTGGGGATCATTTGACCCCCCTTGTCCCTGTGGGCAGTATGCCACTGCACCCACCTCTGTCACTGTAATGGTGGAACGACCTGGAGGATGGCAACCCTAGAGCCAGTGAGGTGTAGTGGTTAAGAACAGTGGACTCTAATCTGGAGAAGCTGGGTTTGATTCCCCACTCCTCCACATGAGTGGAAGACTTTTATCGGGCAAACTGGATTTGTTTCCCCATTCCTACACTTGATGCCTGCTGGGTGACTTTGGGCCAATCACAGTTATCTCAGAACTCCCTCACCTGACTCACAAGGTGTCTGTTGTGGGGAGAGGAAGGGGAAGAAGAAGAAGAAGAAGAGTTTGGATTTATATCCCCCTTTCTCTCCTGTAGGAGACTCAAAGGGGCTTACAATCTCCTTGCCCTTCCCCCCTCACAACAAACACCCTGTGAGGTAGGTGGGGCTGAGAGAGCTCTGTAGAGCTGTGACTAGCCCAAGGTCACCCAGCTGGCATGTGTGGGAGTGTACAGGCTAATCTGAATTCCCCAGATAAGCCTCCACAGCTCAGGCGGCAGAGCTGGGAATCAAACCCAGTTCCTCCAGATTAGATACACGAGCTATCACCTTCTACTCATCCTCTCCCTCGCAGAGACGTCTACTGCCAAAATTTCAAACTATAAGGCAATTAACACAACTCCCATAATAAGATGGTCAACCCAAACATGCAATAAAACCAAGGAAGCACTAAGCAACACCACCTGCAAGTTTCTAGGCTCCTCAGTAGTTATTGCAGATAATGTTAGCAGCAGTATAGGAAATTATGAAAAACTTGTTTCACATGTTGGTATGTCCCTTTTAGGGGAACAAAGAGGGAAGGAAATCTCAAAGGCCAGAGACTGGTTTTGGACGCTGAGTGCAAAATATGTTGAACTCAACAGATTCGGATCACATACAATAGATTTAGGGCCTCCAAAGGAGGCCCAAATTCCGCCCTCCTGAGATTGTTTTAGTCTCAAACAGACTCTATACAGCCACATCAAAATAAAACGTCAAGAGTCAATGGGCGCAACTAGAACCTTCTACTATATACCACCCTATCCAATAACACAAAACAATTCTGGCAGTGCTTTTACAAATAGGGGCATGTGTCAAAATCTCCCAATAGCTGCCGACATCACTCCTTCATTATGGCAGAAACACTGCTCCTGGAATTTTTTACTCTGACCAAGAGATTGACCGAAGCTCTAGCATGAGGCCAGCCGAGGATTTGCCTGAATGGGCCCCAGTTAACAGTGAGGTTATTGAATTAAATTCACCAACTAAGGGAGAATCTAGGAGAAGCAGCTGGCCCTGATATCATTGCTTAGAGATGTTAAAAGGACCCAGACTGGTGGGCTCCAGTGCTTGCCTCATTATTTACATATATCAACAAATCTTTAATGATTCCCAAGGACTGGATTAAAAGTGATCATTGTATGCCCTCTATAAAGGGGGGCCACGATTGTCCCTCTAATTATAGAGCCGATCAGCCTTTTATCTATCATCAGGCAAATTGTATGCTAACTATCTACTGAAAAAAATTAAAAGGCTGGACAGACGAATGAAGCATCAGCTACTTTCATTGGCCCAGAACAAATCGGGTTTTGGGCAGGTAATGGCCTCTATTCTAGATCACTGTGTAATTCTCCAGCATCTTGCAAACCAATACGTAGGCACAAGAAAAAGCAAGCTTTATACTTGCTTTTTCTGGATTTGAAGGAGTGCCTTTGATTAGGTGAATGGGGAACTTTTTATGGCATAGGTTAAAAACCCTAAACATGGAACCAGAGACTTGGCTCTGAATTAGAAGCGTTCCACACGAATACAACTTGCCAAATGGAGACTTCAAGAGATGGCACGTTAACAGAATCAATTATGGTTAACAAAGGGGTTAAACAAAGGTTGCCCACTGGCACCCAGTCCTATTTTGCCTGTTTCTCAATGACTTCCCTGCAGCCTTAACTAAAGGTGTTGGCCATCCATCCGCCGCTTAGAGTTCTTTCGCATATATATCCACCCTGCTTTATGCAGGCGGCGGCTATTCTCTTGTCATATGTATTCCCAAGTAGGCTTAAAGCGCCTACTAAACTGCAGTGCAAGAATGCTATCATGTAAATAAGCTGGCGCTTAACTAGCGAAGCCAAGTCCAAAGTCATGATCTTTGCAAAGAATCTAGAGTGTAAAATGTGGCTGGAAAGTGAACAACCATGTCCTAGAGCAAGTAAGTCAGTTTTAGATATCTAGGGCTTTCGATTCAGTTACAGCAGCCTATCTTGGGTCCCTCTGGCAAACAAGAAGCAGAGGAACAAAGCTAGGGTGAATGCTGCAGCGATTCTCCGATTTTTTCTACTCCTAAAGGACACCAATTTGTCAGCTGCACTGAAAATCTTCCAATGCAAAGATAATTACTCCAACTATTATATGGAGCCCCAATATGGTTCCCCGAGAATTAAATCACCTTATGAATCAGTACAGGGATACTTTTTGCGAGAAGAATTTTAAGGTCCGCAAGGTGTGTCCCATATGACACCCTATGCAGAGAGCTGGAATAAAATAGTATGGAACTGATGGCATGTGGACAAAGGTACTTAAATTACTGGACCCAAATTCATTTTGAGCCCAGACCCAATAGTTTTATGCATCAACTCTTATCAGAGAATCTACATCTCTGAAATGGATTGGCTGACATGGGTAAGAAACTTAACAACATGGAGCTTAACAGCTGACCAGTTCCAAACTATATCTGCCATCCAAATTCATAATGAAATTAAAATCTGTTTTAGTTGAGCCAAGGAGAAACTGAGAATGTTGCAGGAGGGGGGAAAAAGCTGCTCCCCACAGGCCTTAGGAGTTATCCGATCAGATTACTGTGCCAACTATCTGTACATTCATGCAGCTGAAACAACGCAGAGTGTACACTTTGGCTCGTTTTAATGCTCTACCTAACGCTATGACTCTCTTGGCAGAGTATAATAACACTCCATATGAGGAACAGGTTATGTCAATGTAACATGGCCGTTGTTGGGGAATGACTCAACATGTACTATTAGATTATCCAATATACGAGTCTATACGCTCCATGTACATCTATCCATTATTCAGAGAGCTCAAAGCTGGCTGTCAGGTTACCATCTGTGATAGACTTTCTACTCAATGGAGTCCTGTGATCTTGTATGTATGAGAATATTTGCAAGTTTTTTGAGGCACTATATTTAGTCCAGTAGCAATCATTGTATCTACATAGTAAGTAATGGTTAATTAATTTATAATATGCGGTTTTACAAGGCGTAGTTGTGAGCGATTTAACATTATTTTGAAATGTATTTAATGTATTTAATGTTTTAATGCATTTTAATGGTTTAATGTCTCCAGTTAGTAGATAAATTACTTATCTTTTCTGCTTTTCCTACTAGCTCTATGGATTTATAATGCCAATAAAAGGCTTTGGAATTGGAATTGGATACCTTGAGGCTCTGAAAGCCTCCCTCGCCACTGTTGCTCCTAGAGTTTATGGCCGCTAGCGAGTTTTCTTGCAGGAGAGAAAGATGGGTATAAAATCTAAACTCTTCTACTCTTCTATTTTGCAGAAGCACTCCTGTGCGCTTAGGTGTCAAATTAGCGGCCCTCTGGATGTCATGGACTACAGCGCCCATCACCCCCTATCAGCATGATGCTGGCGAGGGATGATAAGGAACTTCAATCCATAACATCCTGGAGGGCCGCGAGTTATTACCACAATATGCTCTATTGTATTCACCTTTGTTTCATCATGGCAGCAGAATCCAGTTTGGCTGTGGGTACTCCACATGCTGGGGATTCCCAGCAAGAAACTGTTTTCCCAGCCTACAGTGTAATAACAGAATCATCAATGATCAACTGGAATCACCCATCAAAGAAATTCCATTCTCTAAGCCAGCAGCGTTTTACCCTTGCACCTTCTCCAAGCAAATACGTTGCTTGGCAACTTAAAAATAAATAGACTGAGTATACAGACCAGGGAACCTCCCCAAAAGGTAATATCACTTTGATAGCTGTGCCATATAACTTCCAGCCAGTTAGCATAAAACTTCACCTCTAAATCTCTCCGGATGAAACTGTGCAGAGGATGCAAAGAAGCCCCACAGGTATTAAGAGCTGATTTTGATACTCAAGATTCCAGATTTTTTATTTCCTGACCATTTTACACAGCTGCTGGTACGTGGCTTCTGTCATAAGCTTCCACGTAGAAGCCAAATGTTGCTTACTTTTCTCTTTTTTTTTTTCCTACGAGTGTTAGGTTTCAGATAGGTTAGTTTATTGCTTATTACGTTAGCAGCATTTTTCCTGCACCGCACATTTATAAGGGGGGGGATTTAGTATGACTTAAAGGTAGCAGAAGACCCTTAAAAGGATGTGATTATACTTTTAAAATTATTCATAAAATATATTGCAGCCCTGAGATTTTACATCCACCTGGATTTCTGCCCACCCTGACGATCAGAAGGCATAGAGTTAGAGGAGACCGTGGAAATGCGGTTAAGGAACGTCTGCCCAGTATGTCGAAGTTCTAGAGGTCGGATACATTCTCAATACTTGTGAAGCATAATCTGGAAACCGATACTTCGGGGCTTCAGTGTGGCCGGCTAGGGATGCTCTATTGAATTCTCCCACATCAGGAACTCCTCCTGAAGGTTTTGTGAGTTCTGGGCTCCCTAGAGGTTTTGTTATTCCCCAAAGTAGCAAGCTTCAGTAGGAAGGACAGATTTTCCCTCTGTCAGTTGTAGAGAGGTCCCCAAAGAAAAAACTGGAGGCCTGTCTGGTCTAAGAGCACAGAGCCATGCCTACATCCTATGGAACCAAGCTCATTTTGGCACACACTATGCCCGTGGTTTGCTTGAAACCTGCATGGCACTCAGATGTTCATTGATTACAGATTCCCATCCCAAGCCCCTGCCAGAGGCATAACAAGAGGCAGCCCTGGGCAAAGCTGTAGCCCTGGGGCAAAACCTGAGTTGGATGCCCCATGAGGCGGCCACTCCACCTGACCAAATTTTTTTTTGCACCAGGACATTGGTGCCTGCAGGAGTGCATTTTTTAGACATATCAGCACCCATAATTTCCATCATATCATCAGGAGACTGTCCTTATGCACTGGCTTCCCAGAGTTTGAAAGTGAAGTTTGGTTCAAGGAGTCCAAAGTTGTGGACTCCCCAAAGGGAGTTGCCCTATCCCTATTGTTTCCAATGGGAGCTAATAGGAGATGGGGGCTACAGTTTTGAGAGGTCCATAACTTTGGCCCCCTGAACCAAACTGCACCAAACTTATGGGAGTATCCCATTAGGGCCAGTCTCTTGATGCATGAGACCCTGAAAGTTTTGAGACTGTGCCTTCAGAAATGTGCCCCAAGCCTGCAAACCCCATGGACAGCAATACAGAAAACTTTCAATGCAGAACAAAAGATTCTTGGGCAAATTTCGTGGGATGTTCCTGCAGGGGCGCGATTTTTGTGCCTGGATGTATCAGCACCAAGGAATTTCAGGGGTTATCATCTGGAAAGCTGTATCCTGAGTGGGACCCCCCCGATTTTGGAGTGCAGTTTGGTTTAGGGGTCCAAAGTTATGGACCCTCAAAAGGGGTACCCATCCCACATTCTTCTTTGCTAAGGAGATGGGGGCTACCCTTTTTGAGGGTCCATGGCTTTGGACCCCTGAACCAAACTGCACCAGAACCTTGGGGGGTGCCATCATGACAGTCTTCCAGATGATACCCTAAATTTTGGTACTGATACATCCAAGAATGCCCTCCCTGCAAGAACATCCCGAAATTTGCCCAAGAATCTTTGTTCTGCATTGAGTTTTCTGCGTATATCCGCTAGTCCACTTAAGGGGGTTGCAGGCTGGGGGAGCACATTTCTGAAGGCACAGTCTCAAAACTTTCAGGGTCTCATCAGGAGACTGCCCTAATGATACCCCATAAGTTTGGAGCAGTTTGGTTCAGGGGGGCCAAAGTTATGGACCCTCAAAACTGTAGCCCCCATCTCCTATTAGCTCCCATTGGAAACAATAGGGGATAGGGGCACCCCCTTTGGGAGTCCATAACATTGGACTCCCTGAACCAAACCTCACAAAACTTGGGGGGTAGCATAAGGACAGTCTTCCAATGATATGCTGAGATGTTGGTGCCACTAGCCTAAAAACTGCGCCCCCTGCAGGCCAAAAATGGAAAACCACTAAAAATACCCAAAAACGAACTCAGCATTTTGATGCCCCCCACAAGGTGATGCCCTGGGCAGCTGCCCACCTTGCCCAATGGGCATTACGCCAGTGGCCCCTGCCAGCATGGCCAATTGGAGCGCCATAGGTTCGCCTCCGCTGCACTATGCAGACATCTGGGAAGGAAGGGACACGGTATGGCCTGATCTCAGAAGCTAAGCAGAGTTGGAATTTGGATGGGGGGGTCACAAAGGAAGACTCTGCAGATGAAAGCAATGGCAAGCCATTTCCGCTTCCCACTTGCCGTGAAGGCTGCCTTTTGCGGTCACCACCAGTCATTTTCACCTTGATGGCATGTATGCACATAGACATATAAAGAGTCTCAAAGTTGCCTACGAACTCCTTCCCTTTGTCTCCCCAAAACTGACATCTTGTGAGGTAGGTAGGGCTGAGAGAGTTTGTTACCCAAAATGGTAGGATCTGCTCCCTTTTTTGTTTGAGGAATTAGCAAGAGACAGACTACTTGGTGAGTTCCGCAGGGCCTGTAAGACTGAGTTGTTCCACCGGGCTTTTGGTGAGGCTGGTCGCTGAGGGCGCCTCCTCCCCTCCTACTTCAGGTGGTCCCTATTACATCAATGAGACCCTCCATTCCCCTCTCCAGGGGTGGGTTTTTAGATTGTTGGACGCTATCTATGATATCTTGTATGCTGCATTTTAACTGGGTTTAGCTATTATACTGTATAGAGCCTTTTTATATTTTATATTTATGTCTATTTTTCTGATCGTGCTCCTTTTGTTTGTTATGTTGTTTCTGCTGTACACCGCTCAGAGCCCTTTGTGGGTGGGCAGTATATAAATTCAATTATTTATAAGCAAGCAAGCAAGCAAGCAAGCAAGCAAGCAAGCAAGCAAGCAAGCAAGCAAGCAAGCGTGAAACTTCGATGAAAAGGTGCCAATTCTTTTGAAACCTGGTTGTATCTAGATTTAATTTCTCAGTGGGGAAACAACCCAGTGGGGAAACAACCCAAAGTTTAACACACTTATTTTAAAAACAAAAATAATAAACTTACACACTGCCCCATTGACCAGCTCATGCCTGGTCAAGACAATAGAAAATTGTAAACTCAGTTGTCAAACCTGTCCAATATGAAGTTTACAGCATTCCTATTCATAACTAGTGTAATCTCTGTTTGTAAATTCTGTGGGGCAGAACTTGGAATGAATTTTGTAATCATTCAAGGAGAATGAAACATTTTACTTTTTCACAACGTATCTTGTAGTAACGCACAACTTAGGTTCCTTCCACATGGGCCAATAAACGCGGGCTAGCCGCAGTATAAAGCACATGTGGGAGGGGGACTTCACACAGATCCCACTCCTAAAGGGAGTCCGCTCCACGTTTTCCCCCCAACCCAGGTTTTTCAAGAATCACACTATCTGGACGCTCCTCCCTTTTTTTTCAGTCCCCGCCTCTCTGCTGCATAGCTATGGAGGGGTACAGGGATGGCAGCATGGCTGTGGAGGTCCATGCCTGTGAGGCTTCATAGCTACGCAGGAGAGAGAGGTGGGGGGGGGGGGGGGGCAAGCGCCTTTGTGCGAAGGTGCATGCCCCGGGCAACCACGCTCACTGACCATGGGACACCCAGCCATGCAAATGGCCTGGGGCTACGACAGGTTCATTTATCCTTCCTGCAACTCGCTTTACATTTATGGTGCAAAAAGGACCTTAGTAACACAACAGCATCATGACCTTTTCAAAGTTAACAATGAGCTTTTCCCCTTTCCACAGCTTGCTGACCCTGAAGTTCATTTCTTTCCTCTTGTTGGTGGCCCAAGAAGTCTCCATCTGAACCGTCTGTGCTTCAAAGATGAGGGCCCCGGGAGATAAATTCCCCACCAGAAAAAATACAACCCTGAAACAATGCATTCTAGCATTTACAATTCAGAGCAAAAGGCTCCCTCCCTTACAAGTTCCCATATACACGTTATAATTACCTTAGACAAGATGTTAAGAGCCTATAATTAAAATTCAAGTTCCCAGACAGACAGCCTTGCTTCCCTCTTCTGCTTGCCACACACCCTGAACCCTTCTGACTCTAGACACTCTGCTCCTTCCTGGCTCGTTCCTTTCCTATCTAGGGGTTACATTAGCACTGGGATAAAATGTAAAGCAATTTCGAAATGTGTCAGCCTTTAAAAACCTCAAATTAGCCTGCGTGAAGGTAAAAATGCACTGAAGATAAGAAGAAGTGTATACCTAATAGGGAAAAGAGGGATTGTAAAGTTACCTACGTCATGTTCCTCCCCTGATGTCTGCAGTTACTGCTCTTATCCTCTTACGTTGTTAAACTTTACAGCATCACCTGGTATGCACTGGCATTTAATTATTCCAGTGATAACCTACAAAATTAAATTTTGTTGCACGAGGCACACACCAGAATGAGGATCTTACACGAACGGCAACGATATGCTAACAATTAAACATTCTAATCCCTCAGGAAATATTGCTGTGGAATATGAATGTTTGGGGAGATAACGGAGAAAATTAAGCCCAGTGTTAGAGGAGTAATTTTGAATAATCATGATATAATACTACCACTTACTACTAATAGAGCACTTTTCCTCTTCAAAGTGTTTTACCAAAAAGAGAGAGAGAGAGAGAGGCTCTAATTAAATCCTTCAGCACTCTAGCAAGGGTAGGTAGATGAATAATAAATAATTTCCTCCCATGTTAGGATGAAACCATAGCAAGAAATATGAACATCATAGAAGGCATGTAGATAACAAGATCAAACTCAAAATTACTGTATTCTTTTTCCCAGGGTGAAATATAAGTGGGAATTGTTGTTCCCTCTCTGTTAGAAAGAACGGGCCGGATTCAGCGATCGGCTGGCATTACGACTGTGGAACTTTGTACAAGCATTTTGGATCTTACCAACTTTCCTTCCCCACGGAAGTCATTTTGATGCCGGAAAAGTTGATTTTTAGGCTCTCAAGGTATAACAACCACGTAAATATATGAGTTTCAGTCAGGAGGAAGAATGAGGCGATGTCATTCCTTCCTGTTTTCTTTTTCTTTTTACTGTGGCCTTTTCCACACAAATCTCCTAAATCCCGCCCCCCTTTTGTTCACACCCACCCCCGGGAATTAATACTGCCCTCCATTTTGTGATTGTTCGTATCTTTCTTTTAGTTCTGTGTTGAATTGATGCAGTGGCGTAGGAGGTAAAGAGCTCGTGTATCTAATCTGGAGGAACCGGGTTTGATTCCCAGCTCTGCCACCTGAGCTGTGGAGGCTTATCTGGGGAATTCAGATTAGCCTGTGCACTCCCACACATGCCAGCTGGGTGACCTTGGGCCTAAAGTCCACAGCTTTTTTTTGACCAGACTCTCTCAGCCCCACTTACCCACAGGGTGTTTGTTGTTTGTAGGGGAAGGAAGGGCAAGGAGGATATGTAAGCCCCTTGGAAGTCCTCCTGCAGGAGAGAAAGGGGGGATATAAATCCAAACTCTTCTTCTTCTTCTTCTTCTTCTTCTTCTTCTTCTTCTTCTTCTTCTTCTTCTTCTTCTTCTTCTTCTTCTTCTTCTTCTTCTTCTGCTCTTCACAGCTTTGTGCTGCATTTTCTACCACTTGTGTTCTCAATGCTTTGAATATTCTCCCCCCCCCCCAATAAAAGAACAAGCAGCTAAATGCAGTGGGAAACTGCGGCCATTTCTACACTGGGGGCAGAAGCGAGGTGGAGCCACGGGACCATTCACCTGGGACTATGCAGGCGGCCCCGAAGGCGGTGTTGTTTGCTTGCCTTTTCTTACCCCCAAATCTCCAGAGGGAGGGAGGACATGCCCACACTGCCCTCGGAGGTCAGCGTGGGTGTGTCCCTTCTCCCTCTGGAGCCTGGGAGGGAAGAAAAGGCAAGCAAACAACACAAACAGGCAGCGCCTAAAAGCGGTGCCCTCATGCTGGTGCCCTCGCACGGCTCCAGCAGGAAGACTCTGCTTTCCAAAGAGGAGCATTTTCCCGCTGGTTTTTTTGGGGGGGGGGAGCACGGTGCAGCAGCAGCTGTGCGAACAGCACCCCAGGGAGGGTTTTTACCATCCCTAGGGTGCTGTTTTTGGCCCGTGCAGAAACAGCCTGAGTGAGTTCGGAAGATGGCACTTAGGAGGAAGTTCAGGGGAGCAGAGACGTGAGGGAAACGTCACCAATAAATAGATCGCACAGCAGCTGAAGATATTTTCAAAACGTTTCAGCCAGAGAATCACTCTAAAAGGGGATTCATTTGAAACATTTTGAGGCTGGAAATAAAATGTTTTGGGGTAAAAACAATGCGGAACTCCCTGGAGGAAACATTTTATTTCTTGCCTCAAAATGTTTTAAAAGGTTTGTGAAGAAAGGGCCTTGTAATCCCACAGTCCACCTCTTGCAAAAATAATTTCACCTCTTTTCACAGTCAGCAGTATTACTTGCAAAACTTTGGTGAAGTAATATAGGGCCTATATTTGAGAAACATGGCTTCATATTGGACTGGGGGTAATTTCAGAAGTTACAGATGAGAGCAGCTAAATGGTGACACAGACATGTATTTAATTGGACTTTCCTCTAATTTCCAAAACCCTTGTGGGTAGAACAGATCTAAAAAATGTATATCTAATTTCAAAAGTTCTTTTTAAGCCCAGCATTAGCACTGTGTGCGTGTGGGTTTTTTTCCCCTTTTTGAAGTAACAGAGGTCACACTGTTCCAGCTGGACCTTTTGATAGAAAGAGATCAAACCCATTCCCACACCTCAAAACTTTCTAATTATTCTGAAACCTTTGTCTGCCTCTCCATGAAAGTGGCAGGCATATCAATGGTTTTGTACTTGTAAATGTGCCTGGCGAAACCTTTTATGTTAATTTTGTCATTTAGCTAATTTGTAGCATTACAATTTACAGGCAATACTTTAATCCTCCCTTCCTGAATGGCATATCATTGAATTGCCACTTACTAAGTCTTTTGGAAACATAAAGACCTTTGTGTGTATGTGTGTGTGTGTGTGTGTTAGAGAGAGAGAGAGAAAGTTCACTTAAGTTTTGAACAGTATCAGCATGGTACCGCCACCTTTAAACAAAAGTAAAGCAAATAAAATACTTTGTAGAGTTTTCAACATTCAGATTGGGTTGAGGAACTACTTACATTTTGAAACAGCCAGATTCGAGTCTGGTAACGCCTTAGAGACCAACAAGATTTTTGAGGTATGAGCTTCCGAGGGTCAAAGCTCCTTTTGTCAGATATGAAAATCTGGATTAAAACCTGTTCTGCTGTTCTACTGCAGACCAATATGGCCAGAGGCAGAGCAAGGAGAAACTCCGCAATGGGCGCGCGCATGCCCTGAGCCCCTGCCACACTGCCGTCCGCCCCCATCTCACCCCATAACGCCCCTGCCACGACCCTCCGCAGCCTGGCAATGCCTCTGCCGTGGCTCCACCCAGGACGTTGTGCCCCCGTCTGTCCTGTTGAAGCTACGCCACTGGATATGGCTGCCCTTTGGAGAAAAAGATATGGGAGAAACTTATTTTTTTAAAAAAAAATCTACAGTGTCCTGGATTCAGTGATGCTCAAGAGGAAATGTAAACAGACTTAGGCCAGGGCTGCTATCACAAAAATCTTATTCACCTAGCACTTTCCTCCCTGTGTGTTAGGATGTCCTGAATTGGTTTAACAATGTCCCTTTCCACACAACCAAAATAAAATGTTTTGAGCCAGGGAGTAAAGTGTTTTCTCTGAAAAGTTCCACATAGTTTTTTAGCCCAAAACGTTTTATTTCCAGTCTCAAAACGTTTTCTGTGCAGCCTCTATTTCAGTAATTCTTTTTGTGAAAATGTTTTCAAAATGTTTTCCTTTGCTGTGTTTCCTACCACTCTCTGCCATCCTTAGACTTCCTGCTCAGCAACATCGTTTGGCCTGTTTACTGCTGTCATTTTTTTTTTTTGGGGGGGGGGGGGATTCAAACCATCAGCACCTTCAGTTCAGGAGATTCAAACCATCAGCACCTTCAGTTAACTCAGGGGTCTCCAACGGTTTTTGACCCTGTGGGCACATTTAGAATTATGATAAGGCATGGTGGGGTCTTCGTAGGATTTATGTCTGCCCCAAAATGGTTGCCAGAGGAGGTGAAGCCAGTCACAAAATGACTTCAGTAACACGGTGCCGATCCAGTTGCATTCCTGGTATAAGCTTTTATGTATCTAAAGAAGTGTGTATGCACATGAAAGCTTACATGAGAAATAAAACTTTACTCATAAGAACATAAGAACAAGCCAGCTGGATCAGACCAGAGTCCATCTAGTCCAGCTCTCTGCTACTCGCAGTGGCCCACCAGGTGCCTTTGGGAGCTCACATGCAGGAGGTGAAAGCAATGGCCTTCTGTGGCTGTTGCTCCCAAGCACCTGGTCTGTTAAGGCATTTGCAATCTCAGATCAAAGAGGATCAAGATTGGTAGCCATAGATCGACTTCTCCTCCATAAATCTGTCCAAGCCCTTTTTAAAGCTACCCAGGTTAGTGGCCATCACCACCTCCTGTGGCAGCATATCCCAAACACCAATCACACGTTGCGTGAAAAAATGTTTCCTTTTATTAGTCCTAATTCTTCCCCCCAGCATTTTCAATGGATGCCCCCTGGTTCTAGTATTGTGAGAAAGAGAGAAAAAGTTCTCTCTGTCAACATTTTCTACCCCATGCGTAATTTTATAGACTTCAATCATATCCCCCCTCAGACGTCTCCTCTCCAAACTAAAGAGTCCCAAACTCTGCAGCCTCTCCTCATAAGGAAGGTACTCGTCTTAAAGATACCACTGGACTCAAAACTCTACATTGAATCAAGACGACATTACAGATTGGTGCAACTAATACCAGCTCACTTGAAAATGGACAAACCGCAGTACTACTTACTCAAGAAAAATAAACTGGGGAAGGGGTGGAAGTTGAAATTCAGGGCTGCTGTCCAGAGGAAAGATCATTCAAATCCTGTGTCAGATTATGGAGGTTTGACACCATTGATTTCAGTGGACTTAATGTTCAAATACAGGAGCCCTCTAGGGCATGTGAAGAAAAGGGGGCAAAAAAGCCCTCCCATTGCCACCATTCCCCCTGGTGAAAATGGAGTGGGAAGGAAACCAGAAACTCCTCCCCCTCCCAGGGCTTACTCACAGTCCCACACAAAGAAGAAGGAGGAGGAGGAGGAGGAGGAGGAGGAGGAGGAGGAGGAGGAGAAGAAGGAGAAGGAGGAGGAGAAGAAGAAGAAGAAGAAGAAGAAGAAGAAGAAGAAGAAGAAGAAGAAGAAGAAGAAGAAGAAGAAGAAGAAGAAGAAGAAGAAGAAGAAGAAGAAGAAGAAGAAGAAGAAGAAGAAGAAGTAGTAGTAGTAGTCTCACCTGCAGGAGACTCAAAGGGGCTTACAATCTCCTTTCCCTTCCCCCCTTAAGATAAGTTCCCCTGATGTACATATGACTATGAATCTGGTCACACACACATGATCTCATGCGTGTAATGGGTGTATCATGTATTTGAGCCCTTAGACTGGAGTAACTCTGCCTATGATTGAATTGTTAGCCGCATGAGTCACAACTAACTTGACACCTTGATATTAATGTCACTTAACTATAATTTATCTTCTCTGGACCAGAGCCCTTAAGGCCCCTTGGGTCCCTTTACTAAGACCAACGAATTGTGTACCAAAGGCTGAGCCAATGTGACTTTCAGCTATTTGTTGTTGTTTTTTGTTTGTTTTGCTTTTCTCAGCAGACTTTGTAGATTTGTTTGTTTCCCTTGTATATGTGGCATGGTTTGATACACATTATATATAGTACATTATATATATAGGAGCAGCAGTGGCGTAGGAGGTTAAGAGCTTGTGTATCTAATCTGGAGGAACCGGGTTTGATTCCCAGCTCTGCTGCCTGAGCTGTGGAGGCTTATCTGGGGAATTCAGATTAGCCTGTACACTCCCACACACGCCAGCTGGGTGACCTTGGGCTAGTCACAGCTTCTCGGAGCTCTCTCAGCCCCACCTACCTCACAGGGTGTTTGTTGTGAGGGGGGAAGGGCAAGGAGATTGTCAGCCCCTTTGAGTCTCCTGCAGGAGAGAAAGGGGGGATATAAATCCATATAAATTCTTCTTCTTCTTCTTCTTCTTCTTCTACTTATAGGAACTATAGGATCCATTTAAATAAATACTAAATGTATAATACTGATTTATTGACAAATAAATAATGTTCAAAATATGTACCTTTTACTGGGAAAACATGATGGATGGAAGCAACGTGGCAGAGAAACAGAGAATCACATATTCAGTTCATACAAAGGGAAAGGGAAATTAGTAGATGGATATGGGAGTCAAAAGAGAAGGGGTGAGAAACTTGAATTTAATCCTATGTGGCACTAGGGGTCCATAATGATCTTTTATGCAGCTGCTCTAGTATGGTTCCTTCCTATAATAAGAGGAGCAGTGGTGGCATAGTGGTTAAGAGAAGGTGTACTCTAATCTGGAGGAACCGGATTTGATACCCCGCTCTGCCACCTGAGCTGTGGAGGTTTATCTGGGGAATTCAGATTAGCCTGTACACTCCCACACACGCCAGTTGGATGACCTTGGGCTAGTCACAGTTCTTCTGAGCTCTCTCAGCCCCACCTACCTCACAGGGTGTTTGTTGTGAGGGGGGAAGGGAAAGGAGTTTGTAAGCCCCTTTGAATCTCCTATAGGGGAGACAAAGAGGGGATATAAATCCAACTCTTCTTCTTCTTCTTCTTCTTCTTCTTCTTCTTCTTCTTCTTCTTCTTCTTCTTCTTCTTCTTCTTCTTCTTCTTCTTCTTCTTCTTCTTCTTCTTCTTCTTCTAATACTCAGCAACATCAAAAGTCTGAGGTAATATGGGAGGACCCCAGAAATTACTGAGGAGGGTTACCAATTACCCCAGCAGGGTTGGAGCATTCATGCCCAACCCTGCAGCCAATGATATGATGTCACTTCTCAAAAAAAACCCCAGAAAGGATGTCTTGCCTTTCTAGGAATTACCAGAAACTCTATGGTTTTGAGGTCAGACATCACTTCTGGATAGTGTACGGAAGTGATTTCACATTGCTGAAGGTTTCCCATTCCCCTGCCCTGGTTTCTAGGGTGAGTCAGGCAACTCTATTGCTGAGTGGCATGGGAATATGTCACTATGTGCCATTGCAAATAATGTCAGGTGGGGAAGTAGTTTTATGCCTAAAGAAACTTTGAACTTCTATTTCTCAACCTGTTACCTGCCAAAATGCACAGACAGTTCCTGTTTTTAAATGCGAGAGGAGTCTTAGAAACACAAATGGCCATGTGACAAAATCCGGCAAGAGAAAGATTCCTCCTTGTTTTTCACAATCCGCAACCTTACTGAGTTTGCACGGGATGGTAGGTTCATCTGAAGTAGCACAGCTTACGCTAACTTGCCCAGAAAGTTATGAAGAAAACAGACTCACACACACTTCTGCCAAGGTGAGGAATGATATGACTTCTTTTTCATTCCCATCTCACAGCAGCGGAATATCACCTAGTTATATCAACCATCTGTTTGCCATAAAATGGGGTATACCCTCAAGACACGCTCTTCATAAACATGGAACACCAGAAATACTGTTCATATTAAATTGGACCCCATGAATAATACAGAAGTCATGAATTTAAATTATTACTGGCATTTGGAGAAAATGCTAGTATTTCAGCCATTAAATAACAACTTTGCTTTATTTCTGGAAATAGAAAGTTATTAAGTTGTAAATCAGATTGGTGCCTTGTCTCACGAGGTATTCTTAGCTCTCGTGCCATTCAAAGGTACCTCAGATACTCTGTGCTGAACTATATTTTTTGTCTCTGGAGACTTGGTTCCCTCTTTCTCTCTCTCCCTCTTTCTTTTTACAGAAAACTACGGAGGAAAAACATATCCCCTCTACACCTCTCTGCCTCTAATGAGGTAGTTCTTCTATGGCTTTCCTAATTGCAAAGGGATAAACCTTTGGTAGGTCATAATAAGTAGTGCTGAGTCAAAACTTTTTGCTGTGTTGAGAAATACCTCCCTTTCCCAAATTTTTTTTCCAGCACTCCTTGAGAAAATATTAACATCACTCATTAATCTTTGCTCTCGCTTTTCAATTGCCCACAATGACGCGATTATGCGTGATTACGCAGCCCCTTCTGATTGAATATCCAGTGCTGTAATACGCCTTTCCTTTTGCAAAATGTTTTTATCCCTTCGTTTGTGTGCACTCATCCCCTCAAAACGCTTCTTGGCCACCATTTTGTGTTTTTTCTATTTAAAATGTTTTTTGTGGATTCGATGCTTCCATGTTTTGCGCTACGATTCACCATAGCTTGTATAAGCAATGCTTCAGATACTGTGTCTCCAAAAATAATTTTAAAAAGAGAGCTGCAAAAAATAAACAGGCTAGACAGAATGGAGCAAGCTCAGAAAACTGGCGCTGAGGGGGAAGTTCGCGGACTGCAGAAAAGCGTGGGAAACTTTTTAAAGAGATCACACAGCAAGTCATAACTTTTTGAAATGTTTCAGCAAAAGAATCGCTAGAAAACAGGATGCATTTAAAATGTTTTCAAACTGGAAATAACACATTTTGGGATAAAAATTATGCAGAACAACTTCGGGGAAATGTTTTATTTCCTGCCTCAAAACGTTTTAAAAGTGTCTGTGCAGGAAGGACCATTATCTTCTTATTCGCTGTGTGACCCCTGACTGGTTGGGGTTGCCTTGGTGACGAATCCAAGAAGAAGGAGGAAAACACAGTTCTTTGGACAAAACAACAGCTAAGAAACAGCACCCAACAAAACAATGCCATTGGTCAGATTTTTTTTAAGAGGCATGCTCATGCAGTTCAAGTATTTTAGGAGATATTCACGTCACAAAAATTGTGCTTTTTTAATCCAAATCTGATCTATATGGCAATTTAGTATGTCAAATCAATATTATATTCAGTTCTCTAATAAACTGAAAGCAACGGAAGGAAACTTAAATGTTTCCTGAAAGACCCACAAAGTGTGTGTGTGTGTGTGTGCTTGCTGATGTCCATAGTTTTGATTTGCTGCTGTGCAGTGGCGTAGCACCTGTCAGGAGGCCTGTTATTAAGGGGATTTTCTTTTGCTGCTTTCTGGATGCTGAGGGTGGAGGAATGGGTTAATTGCATTTCTAACTGACTGTCAACTGTCTTCTGTGTGATGTTATACTGTACCAGGTGAAGCCCAAGGTCAGTGCCTGGCTGTCTTCACCATTATCTTTCTTGCAGTCTCTTTTGGGCGCGCATTCCCAGGATGGCGGGGGGGGGGGTGCAGTCTGCTTTAACTACTGGGTTTTGCGCAGGCAAACCTTAGTTCTGGCATTGACCAGGGAAGATCTCATTACTCAATAAACTACTGTTCTTTTACATGAGTTTGTTTCAGTTTTTGGGATTCTGACACACCAATGGGGCAGGGGGGGGCGTGATGCCCCAGGTAGCGCTGCAGTGGGGGCATGGCTGGGGTGTGGTGGGGGTGTTCCAAGGATGTCCCGGGGCGGGCGGTGCTGCAACAGGGGTGCAGGGCACAAGTGTGCCCCGGGTGCAGTTCCCCCTCGCTCCACCCCTGCTGCTGTGTCTGTGTCTAAATCATTTTCAGAACTGGTACCAGTGATATAGATAACCAATTGACTCCAAGGCCCTTTCCACACAGCACTTGTATAACAGGTTGCAGTTGGGATAAAGGACCCATTTTCCTGTTTTCGCATTCACATGCAAAAACTGGGACACTTTATAGAGGGAGAAAAAATTCATGCAAAGTTCCCCCCCCTCCTCCGTGTGGATTAACTAACACGTCTCTGTCTGTTTCTCTCCCTTTCTATAGTGTAGTTTGGTCACCATTTGTACTGGAAATGAGATTCATTAAGAAGCCATCACACCTAATTACTCCTCCAGGGTAGTAAATCCCTATTTTAGGCACACATGCTTGCCCAATTTACCTGCAAATACCTTACTTGTATCCAGATGCATGCATCAAATTCCTAAAAGTAAATATGTCATAGTTTATTATTTATTTATTTATTTATTTATTTATTTATAATCAATTTTATATACCCCCCGTCCCCCGAAGGGCTCTGGGCAGTGAACAACATAATCATAACAGCAATAACATTAAAATCTCAATTAAAACAGCGGATTAAATAAAATTACAGCGGCATCCGACAAAACTTCATAAAACATAATACACCCACCCTGGAAACAGACCCAAAAAGCTGAGGGCCCCATAAAAATTAAGGGCCCAGAGCGTAAAAAAGGAGGGGAGGAGGGGGAGGGCACACTTCAGCGGTATATTATTTTTCTCCCATGTTGCTCTGTGCTAGTTAGGTTTGCTAGTCAATGACTGGCAACTTCTGGAAGCATTTGATAATGTGCAGTATAAGGCAATGTCACTTGCGGCTGTGCAATAAAACTTAACATAACATGTTGCTGTGATGCTCTTGTTGGCCTAGTGCACAGCGGAAGGACTAGGTGCCAACTCACCCTTGCTAGAACAGGAGGTAACTGCTTGCAGTATAAGAAAAAGAAACACTCCTTTTAAGACAGTGTTGATTCCAAGAGAATACTAACTTCTGTTTCAAAGGAAACAAAAATAACAATAACTATCCACTTTCTCATCTCTGGCAACAATCTGAGCCCAGACACAGAAGGTGAAGTTGAGAGGTACTGAATTGGGTATGCAGTTCCTTTCTTATATAGTTTTGTCCAGCAAATCATTAGCTGAGATGATCTAATCTGTCCTGGCCTGTGACCTTTTCACACTTGCTGCAAGCTGTTACATGCCAATCACTGCAGACCCAGACATTACAGAGAGGCTCCGACCTTTACAATTCTGCTGACCGGCTATTACGTACCAATCACTGCAGACCCAGACCAGAGGCTCCATTAATTCTTTACAATTCTGCTGGCCTATTTGCACATTCCCAGTCATTTCTAGACCAGCATATGACCAATCCTTGCAATTTTTCAATATCCTGGACACCTCTTCTCATATATCTGGTTGGAATGTTGCCCCTCATTACATTAATATTTACAAACAAAATGAGTACAAACAAAGTCATTCATACATTATTTACACCCTCATTATTACATGGATTGGTACATATAGTCAGTACACCAGAGTTACTTTATTTCGACTCACTTTGTACAGAGTCCTTACCAAATTGGCCGCATCCTGCTAAATGACCAAACGCCAAAGTCATTATGTTTTGTATTGGTAATGGCTTTGTTAAGATGTCGGCTATAAGTTTGCAGATGATTCACAGTACTGCAACTTTAACTCATATTTGACTGTACTCAGTTTGTTTTACATCTTGGAATTTCACAGCCGTTACATGTTTAGTATACGACTTTTAAAGGTTTTAGTTCTCTGCCAATGGCTATACATGTCTGTGAGTCTTCAAAAAAAACTTCGTTATAGGTTGTTCCACATTTCTCACTTGGGTCTTTTTTAGCAGCTGCATGACCCATTGTAGCTCATTGCATTACCTCATTAAAGAGCCGAGATGCTCTGCCTCAGCAGTTGAAGTGGTTAAACCGTTGGTTTGTTTCGTAGATCTCCAATCAAATGGGATGGCTGCCATACGTGCATATAATAAATCCACTCACTGACTTACATCCTGAGTCCTCTACCGTAATGAGCTGTCCGCGATACACCACCTAAGTCCTTGTTGTTTTGGTTAGAAAAGTATGTAAACCATAGTTAGCAGTTCCCTTCAAAGTAGCTAATTACTCTTTTAGTACCCTGCCAGTCTTTCTCTAGTAGGGTTTTTTTGGCAACTCGTTCTACCAATTATCAAACCTCAACAGCAAAAAAAGCTATGGTGTCTGGTCTCTTTGTCCAGTTAGCCAATCGTGCATTAGCGGGCTGCCAATTAAGGAGCGATATAGGGTCTTGCCTTCTTCAAATGCTTTGCTGTTATGCTTGGTTACAAAAAATCAGCCACCATTGGGGTTTGTGCCCACTTTGGCATCCTTTGCAGACCAGCTTTTGTGCATGACACCCTCTATCTTTTGTTTTTTGTGTCAGGAAACACATCCCCTTCTTTTCCAGATTTACTGACTTGAATACCCAGTGGTATTGCTTTAGATGCACCCAAGTCTTTCAGTGCTTAGAGGGTGTTTACTCAACTCAGTGTAAAGTTGTTTTGATTTTGGTTGTCTGTTTTGCAACCACACAGAGATCATCAACACCAAATCATCAAAGTAATTACATTCATCACCAGTACCTCTGGTATATATACGGGCATCGGGCCACACTTCTTTGGTCAAATTTCATTTCACATAATGCTTTGTGTGTATGCACCTGTTCCAACATCTGGCTGACTCGTTTCCAGCCGGTACAAAACTTTGTTGAACTTATAAGCTTTATCCAACTTGTTCATGCTGCTTAACCTGGTGCTTGCTTCATGTATAGCGTGGTCTCTTGCAAATCTCTGCATTTTAAATAAGCTGTTTCAAAAATCAAAGTGCCTCTATTTTAAAAGAGTCTCTTTTGCTCAGCCAATAGGAGCAATCACTAATCTCATGGATTCTGCCTTCAGGCAGTGGGTGCACAAGTCTGATCAGTAACTGTCACAACTTTGTTTTGAGAGGAAGCCTTTGTCGCGACTAATCTTGCTTTTATATTTGCAAGTCCCATGGTGCATAGGTTCACAGCCTGTATACCCATCTGTGCACCTAGTGGTCGGCTTATCAGTAGGTTTATCAACAATGTTAAACACTCTTTTAAGTTCACCAAGGGTTTAAACTCATTGTCCACCAGCCTGATTCCATTTTTCCTGTTCCTCAGGTGGACATTTCAACATATCATGGAAACCTTTGTGGTTCTGTCTAATTGGCACACTCTCACTTCTTGGTACCATAAACCTTTTTTGGTGGTATGCCTTTATTTGCTCTTTCCCAGATCTGCGTGGGTATAGCTATTTCTCCAGTTTGCTCAGCCCCCTCCTCTCCCCTGCTGGCTTCCTTCCTGATCACTATCACTGTTCTGTTGTTGCTTAAGGCTCGGAGCAGATGTGGCGACCTTGAACAGGGGTGGGGTTGTGATGCTTATCACTAGATTACTGTGTCATGGCTTACTGGTGGGTAAGAACACTTCAGAGTTTTGATGCACATGTTCACAACCTTGTATGCTTTTCGAAGTTGGCACTCGTGAGATAAGTGCAATTCTTCCATGACCCAATGAAAATCTTATAGCCTTTGTTATTCTTATGCATATCCCTGCAAAGCGCGAGTCTCATATACCATTTCTTTTCGTCCTTTTTTTTTCGTTGCTGTCTGGGGAATGGGGCCGGGTTAGCTAAACTCCCAAATATTCCTAAGGTGTTTCTTTAGGGAGAGCCTTTTGCCAAGCAAACATTCTGAAAAAATGAATTGTTTCGGTGATACCTTGAACTCCACAAATCCCTGTTTTGGTTACATATTATTGTGGCAGCTAGGATGCAGCCTCTCCCCAGAAATGGAATGGAACCTTGGCATCACATTTATCGTACAATCCGCATTGTTTGAAAGATACCTAGTCTCCTCTCAATACGCCACGCATTTTCAGCCGGACTGGAGCGGACTTTGTTCTCCTGTGGCTAATACCTTTCTTGTGTCAACCATGTTGAATTTGTTCCTCAGAGCTTACCGCCGCTTCTGTCAGGATTGCAGGCAAGCCACCTTGTGTGAGAACCTCCGTTCAATCATTAGGACCCCATTCCTTAAACCTTTGTAAGGCTTCATCCTTAGATTTCAAATACAGCAAGCAGTAAAGAATATCTGGCTATAATCATCAATCAACAGGAAATATATATCAGTGCACCCTCTTGGCTTGATTGGAAAGGACCAGCTAAGTCTGTGGATGGACCTAGTCAAATGGTCTTTCCATTTGTCTGTCAACTCTTTTGGGGGGGATTGGATGAGTTTCACCTTAACCCAATTACAGACTCGAACAGTCTAGAATGCTTTTGCAAGGCTTTACACTCAAATCACATACTTTTGCCAACTGCTTGATGGTGGCAAAACTTGCATGTCCTAGGACTCTGTGAAGATAGTGCACGCAATCATATCATGCATAGGCTTATTAGCTGGGCCCAGGAAACATTCGGCCCATTTCGACTTTACTTTGCCCTTTATCGGTCCGCCTTGTACATTTTGTCGCATGGGGAATTGGCCCTTTGCACACTCCTATGTCATTCTGCCATACTGTACAGCCCTCTGTCTATCAAATATAGTTTTGTACCTCTTGTTCCAGCTAAACTTGGGACTGGCTCAACAAGAGCAAAATCCAGTCCAGGAACACACAACACATTTTGCAACTTTTTACCTGGAAAGGCATGGGTATGTAGGCGGTTCCTTGCAAGCGTAACAGCAGCCAGGGTGATCCCAGCCGACCCAGCTGACATGCTTCACACTTGCCTTTGGACTCCTCACTCCAGTCAATAGGGTGAGTGAGCATTTCACGACATGCTCACAGGCAGGCAGGAGATCAAGGAGCCAGATGGGATTGGTTTCTCTGGACATCGGTTCTCAACAATGCAGATCAGAGTAGTGCTCCTTCTTTCCTCTACCGTTGGTCCTATTTAGCTGGCCTTCTTACTCCCCTTCTGTGGGCATTCTCGAGGAGAAGATGATTGGTAGCCAAACCACAAAGCGGAAACAAGCCGAAGACTGCATATGACCTTGGACAGTTCCAGGGGAAAGCTGGGTTTTTTTTCACTTTTGCCTCTGGAAACAGCAGGCTTCTCTCTGGCTGTGAGAAGCTTCAAGCCGAAAACTCTCTTTGTTTCTGAAGCTCCAGAAGCCAGTGCAGTCACATAGTCTAGAAGTCAAATCATCTTCCTTTATGCTCTGCATACTATGAAGACAAAATTGTCCCAGCTGTCATCTAAGGGAGAGATGAGTACAATATAGGCCCTATGCTGTTAATTGAAAATCGTACCTCTGTCTTCCAGCTCGTGAATGAATTATGCGCAGCTGTTGGACATGGTTGGCCACATTTTCACCTCCTTTCAACTTCAAATTGTATAAGCGTCTGAAGGGTCAAGATTACCTTTGGAACCAGCAGTCTGCGTCTGGTACAGGTCCTTCAACACCTTCCAGCCGGTCAAGAAGCCTTCTCCAGCAGCCCGTGAATGGAAGAGCTGGGAGTTTTCCACAGCCAGCTAACATTATGGGCCTTGGCTTTGGCATCTGCCCTCTGCTCTGCTGCTGTGCCTGGGTTCGGTGGGGTCTCGACTACAGCCCATAAATCTTCCAAGTAGAAAGCTCTGCATTTTCACACCTCCATGCTGAGTAGTTCCCTGCAGTCCAGCCGTTCAAAAGACAGAAGAGCTGCACATGGTGGATGATAATCATCGTGTCACTGCCTGTGCTCGACGCCTAGCTTCAGGTGGATTTGGGATACTGGGCCCATAACCAAATTGTTGGCCCTAGTGCACAGCGGAAGGACTAGATTGCCAACTCACCCTTGCCTAGAACAGGGGAGGTAGTAACTGCTTGCAGTATAAGAAAAGAAACACTCAGACAGTAGATTTGGTTCAGCAGGAATGCTTTATCTTGTTTCTCCAAAGGAACGAAAATAACGTAACTATCCACTCTCTACTCTGACCAACAATCTGAGCTTGAACCTGAAGGTTGAAGGAGGGTACTAATTGGGTATGCAGTCTTCTTATATAGTTTTGTCCAGCAAATCATTGAAAGCTAAGATGATCTAATCGTATCCTGGCGCTGTGATCTTTTCACTTCTGCTGACTGTTACATGCCAATCACTGCAGACTGAACAAGAGGCTCCGACCTTTACAGTTCTGCCCCGGCTATTTACATGCCAATCACTGCAGACCCAGACAGAGAGGCTCCGACCTTTACAATTCTGCTGACTGTTACATTCCAGTCATTCTAGACCAGCATATGACCACCTTGCAATTTTCAATATCCTGACAGCTCTAGCAATCTGCTGTGATTTTACCCTAAAGATTTTGGAGATTGGTAGAGAGTTGCAGTAGTGTAACCCCCATGCCCAGAATGGGTTGGCCCAGAATGGGTTGACCCAGTAAGGGGTGGAGACTCGGAGCAGCAGAGAGGCTGAAAGAGCTCTTTTGCAGAAGAACAAGGCTACCAGACTCGGACCTTGATTTCTATAAGCCTTTAACACCTTGTTAAGGTAATTTCAATATTGTTGGGAACTACTGGGAAGGTAGTTGTTGTTTTGCTGTGTTGTAAATGTTGGAGTTTATTGTTTCAGGGTTTTCTTTTGTGGTTTGTAATGGGTAGAGTTCTCCTGGAGACCTTCATCATGTGTGCAAACCCATAATTTAAAATCAAGCCATGGAGTCTTCAGGAATAGCCAACCAACTTGCAAAGAGATTTGGACTTGGCAATATCAGTAGACTGTAAAATGAAAGGGACTTGAAATGCAACCTAGACAGGCCCTTGAGTTATTAGCGTTAAATGTTGATGTTTTAAAAGTGTTAGTTGTAAAGAAAAATGAAACCATTTTGATGTTTAAAAATTGTTATTTGTGGCAACTCCATTCCAAGTACTGCCCACAGAACCCACAATTTGAGGTTACAAATGGCTAACCGAAGCGTGGGGCTTGGAAGTGAAGATTACCAAATATAAATTGCTTACAGTAATGGAGGTGTGCAACAAGTTGGGGTTTGATCCCCATATAACTGTTTTGTTATTTGATGTAAGTTCAAAGAGATGTTGCTATGTGAATTTGGAAGCACATGGGTTCTGTTTGTAGTTGCATGAAGGGAGGGATTCCAGTTGCAACCCCATCCCTTCTATACAAACTAATTGGCTGAATTGCAACATTTGCTGGAAAGGATTCTGAAACTTCCAGTGCAGCTAAGTTTGGAACAAGTTGGAAATCCTTGCAAAGGGAAGAGACAATGTTCTGCATTCAAAGATGCACCAGATGTAGTTCCTCAAGTACAGGAATCTCTGGAAATCATTGTTTTAATGATTTCAAAAGTTGCGATTACAATTACTGTGGACGACCAGAATAGGAGGGTTTGAATTGGGAAGGGAGAATGCTAGCCCCCATGCCCAGAATGGGTTATTGCCAGAATGGGTTGACCCAGTAAGGGGTGGAGGCTGGGCATTGTACAGAGAGGCTGAAAGAGCTCTTTTGCAAGAAAATTACAAGGCTACCAGACTCCGGACCTTGATTTCTATAAGCCCTTAACACCGTGTAAAGGTAATTTCAATATTGTTAGGAACTTCTGGGAAGGTAGTTGTTGTTTTTTGCTGTGTTGTGAAATGTTGGAGTTTATTGTTTCAGGGTTTTCTTTTTTTTTGTAGTTTGTAATGGGTGAGAGTTCTCCTGAGACCTTCATCATGTTGCAACCTGTTCTATCAAACCCTTAGGAGTCTTCAGGAGCCAGCCAACTTGCAAAGAAGATTTGGACTTGGCAATATCAGTAGACTGTAAATAGAAGGACTTGAAATGCAACCTGAACAGGCCCTTGAATTGTAACGTTAAATGTTGATGTTTTAAAAGTGTTAATTGTAAAGAAAAGTAAACCATTTTGTTGTTTAAAAATTGTTGTTGCAACTCATTCCAAGTACTGCCCCACAGAACCCACAATTTGAGGTTACAGTAGCACAGGATGAGACACCCCCTAACACCCCCTGCTGTCCATCCCTGTGTGTCAATAGGAGAAAAATAAATAAATAAATCAGTTGCTGTGCTGGAAACCCCGGACATGACAACATGCCTTTCTAGAATTTTCCAGAAACTCTATGGTAAGATTACACTAATGGCAGCCCTCCCATGCCCTCACCCCACTAATTCGTGCTGGTTGCCACTCATTGACTGGCAAGGGCAGGTGAACCAACATTGCACCAACATGCAATATTACTTCTGGTGAAAAACTGGAAGCGACATCACAACATGGAGGATGACGCTCTAGGATTCAACCAAAAACTTATTGTTAATCCATTTTTTTAATGCTACAGTGTTGCCTCGGACATCACGGTGTCACTTCCAGTTTTTGCCAGAAGTGAGGTTGTGTGCCTCCATCCCTGCCCGGTTTTCTTCTGCTGGCCTTTGAAGGGGCAGATGTCTGGCAGGCCTCCCCTAACAACAAGCCCTACTTGTGTTCACTGAGCTACACTTCAGTTCAGTTTTCATTGCATGGTCTCGTTTGCAGAAGTTGACACCCCTAGTGAGGAGACGTGAATGATGTTGTTTTCTTTATTTGATATAAAGAGAACTTGGTTCTTCGGGGAGCATGGAGCAGTTGATAGCACACCAAGCTGAGATGTTACAACCAGTTCATTAAAAGCAACAAGTCCTTCAGATAGTCTGCAGACAGCCTTCTTGTGAATGGATTTTGTGCATTCTTGAGGAAATCTTGAGGAGATTGAACAGACGCGGAATAATGATTGAGTTT
The DNA here is from genome assembly GCF_021028975.2 of Sphaerodactylus townsendi. Classification (NCBI taxonomy): domain Eukaryota; kingdom Metazoa; phylum Chordata; class Lepidosauria; order Squamata; family Sphaerodactylidae; genus Sphaerodactylus; species Sphaerodactylus townsendi. The sequence goes on from NC_059430.1 coordinate 19,251,958, forward strand.
TTCTTTTATCATTTTAATAATCTTCTCTAGGGCACATCAGTAATGCATGCCAATGATTCTTCCCCCCCACCCTGCTCAGCCCTTCAAATCCATATATCCCATGTTGACGAGCATAAGATATGAAGAGTGATACTACAAAGCAGCATAGAAATATGCAAGGGTCCCACAGCCTTCTCTAAATATGTTAAAATAGTCAACAAAAACATGGTAATTTCAACGCTGGCTCATTTGATCTAATATTAAATTAGTTGCTCTCGGGACATCAGTGCTGTATTCAGTCGGAAGATATTTGTGTACTTGTGTTTTCCTATGGAGTTAATTACAAGTTACCTAACTTTTACAGAAGCATTTCAAATAGAGTGTGACACAAAAACAAATTTGCTTTCAAAGTGGGGTTGAACTCTGATCTTGGCTGTGTAGTGTGTGTATGCGTGTGTGTGTGCGTGCGTGAGTGTGCATGTGTGTGACCATATTTAGGTTTAGAAGGTGAATCCCCATCCTTAGATTTACCTGTACACCTTATTTCTCCAACCCGGATTAAAGTTTTTCTTTTGTTGTTGCCATTCAATGTGCCGTGAGTTTTTTTTTGGTTTTGTTTTGTTCAGAATTGTTAAGTTGAAAACTTGTGTTTGTTTGTAGGAAACTTGATCTAGTTGTAAGGGGAAAAAGGGATAAAAATAGCATTTTTGGCCCATTTTATATGTTGAAGAGGAAGGCTATCTGGCACAGTGGATGGAACAGTGGCGGTAATTGTAGAGAAAAAATTAAGAGCCGCAACTCTGCTTAACTGTGGCAGCTCCTCTGAAGAACTGCCAGCTTCCAAAGGCAGCATTGGGCCACCCTAAGGCTCCTGTCCCAGCCATCTGGAAAGGGCCAGGGGCAAGGAAAGGAAGGTGGTGCAAGAGTAGTTTGTGACTAGCTTGAAAATGTACACTCAGATATGTACAAAGTAGGCTGGCTATCTGTCCAGGAACAAGGCTGCCTGTTCCATCTCCCTACTTGTCTCAAGCGCCCAACCAGGGACCCTGGAGCACCCCACAACTGACAGCCCTGCCACTGAACGAACCACAATGAGCAGGAACCTCCAGGAAGCCAGCAGCAAGAAGAAACAGCAGAGACGTGGCAGGAGAGCCGAAGCAACAAGAGAAAGCCACAGCAGTACCAGGGAACAGGGTGGAGGCAGCACAGCCCTAGCCAAGTTGCAATCAGCTGTCCTCAGCAGCCTTAGAGAATGGGACAGACCTGGCACAGCCTCGGCCAGGCTGCAATCAAGAAGGAGGGTCAGGAGGGCTGAAGAGCCAGTCTCGAGCCAGCAGGGCAAGTCAAACAGCTCACCAGCCACTAAGAGACTGGAGCAGATAGCTCCCAGGAGGGAGGGAACCCCATGAGACAGATAAAAAGGAGGCAGGGTAAGAGGGAGGAGGTTGGTATGGTACAGGGACTAAAGTTTGCAGGAATGCTGTTGACTATCTGACAGAAGTAAAGAGCTTATGAATAGAAGCTTGAGTCATGTCCTGTTTGGGCCAAAAGGGTAGCTGAGCTCCTGTGAGTCCAAGGTGGCCTACCCTGCAGGGGTGGCTGGCAGAGAAGGTGCTCACACTATCTGATGATGGTATAGATTTTAGGATAGCAATTGCCCAAAATCTGGTTGTGAACTCAGAGTTAGAAAGTCTTGGAACTTCTCTCATCATCAGGAATTCTGCAAATGGCAGAGAGCACCCATGAGTCTCAGTTGGCATTGTTTGGTAGTTCTGGGGATTCACAGCAGTTGGCCAGACAGAAATTGTGGAAAGTGGCATCACGAGACCATTGAAAGGGAAACCCTTTAGATCTGAAATCCTAGGTATTTGCTCTTCATGCTGTTCCTAGCTGCAACACAGAGTACACTAAAAGAACACAAGCAACAGTATGTTGACACTGAACCAGATACAGGCATTATTTCTCTGGAAAATATGAGTAATTCTAACCTCCACTGCACAGAAATGGTCAGAGGTTCTCAACACTGACATCATTAGCAATCCACAGCAGGGGTGTAACGAGGCAGCCCCGGGCAAACTGTAGCCCTGGGCAAAACCTGAGATGCCCACCCCCCCATGGGCATCCACTCCACCACGACCAAAAATTTTTTTGCACCAGGACATTGGTGCCTGCAGGGGGTGCCTTTTTAGACATATCAGCACCATAATTTCAGCATATCATCAGGAGACTGTCCTTATGCTACTCCCCAAGTTTGGTGAGGTTTGGTTCAAGGAGTCCAAAGTTATGGACTCCCAAAGGGGGTGCCCCCATCCCCTATTGTTTCCAATGGGAGCTAATAGGAGATGGGGGCTACAGTTTTGAGGGTCCATAACTTTGGTCCCCCTGAACCAAACCGCACCAAACCGGGGGGGTATCATCACGGCAGTCTCATGATGAGGTGAGCCCTGAAAGGATTTCTGGAGACTGTGCCTTCAGGAAATCCTCTTTCAGCCTGCAACCCCCATGGACAGCAATACAGAAAACTCAATGCAGAACAAAGATTCTTGGGCAAATTTCTGGGATGTTCCTGAAGGGGGCGCATTTTTGGATGTATCGGCACCAAAATTTCAGGGTATCATCTGAAAACTATCCTTATGGTACCCCCAAATTTTGGTGCAGTTTGGTTTAGGGGGTCCAAAGTTATGGACCCTCAAAGGGGGTGCCCCATCCCCCATTCTTTGCTAAGGAGATGGGGGCTACCCTTTTGAGGGTCCATAACTTTGGACCCCCTGAACCAAACTGAACCAAACTTGGGGGGTGCCATCATCTCCAGTTGATACCCTGAAATTTTGGTGCCGATACATCCAAAAATGCACCCCCTACAGGAACATCCTAGAAATTTGCCCAAGAATCTTTGTTCTTCATTGAGTTTTCTGCATTGCTGTCAATGGGGGTTGCAGGCTGTGGGGGGCACATTTCTGAAGGCACAGTCTCAAAACTTTTGGGGTCTCATCAGGGGACTGCTCTAATGATACCTGCCAAGTTTGGTGCAGTTTGGTTCAGGGGGGCCAAAGTTATGGACCCTCAAAACTGTAGCCCCCATCTCCTATTAGCTCCCATTTGAAACAATGGGGGATAGGGGCACCCCCTTTGGGAGTCCATAACTTTGGACTCCCTGAACCAAACCTCACCAAACTTGGGGGTAGCATAAGGACAGTCTCCTGATGATACGCTGAAATTTTGGTGCCGCTAGCCTAAAAACTACGCCCCCTGCAGGCCAAAAATGGAAAACCACTAAAATACCCAAAAACGAACCCAGCATTTTGATGCCCCCCACAAGGGGATGCCCTGGGCAGCTGCCCACCTTGCCCAATGGGCATTACGCCAGTGATCCACAGGTCATGTGGTTGGAGCTACCAACTTTATCTTGAGAAAATCCTGGAGATTTGGAGGGCAAGTTTGATTTGGAGGAGGATAGAGTTTAAGGAAGGAGTGGCTGTTGTGGGTTTTCTGGGCTATGTTGCCGTGATTTGGTAGTTTTTGCTCCTGATGTTTCACCCGCATCTACGGCTGACATTAAGCGGGTGAACCATTAGGAGCAAAAACTACCAGACCACAGCAATGCAGCTCAGAAAACCCACAACAGACAGTTGATTCCAGCTGTGAAAGGCAGCCTTCGAAAACATATTTGAGGAAAGAACTCAGCAGTGACGTGATGCCATAGATTTTGCCAAATCTCTCCAAGCTACTTGCTTTCTATAATCTGGAGATTGTTATCACAGGATAATTCTAGACCCCATCAGTAGAGTTGCCAATTCTGGGTTCAGAATTACCTGGAGAGTTGTGGGTACAGCCAGGGAGAGATTTAGAGAGGGGAGGAACCTTGGTAGGATAGTCCATGTTCCAAAGCAGCCATTTTCTCCAAAAGAAGAGTAGAATTTTAAAAAAATACACAAGTAATTATCAAATAAGTAATTTATTTATTTATTCCATTTTTAAACCGCCCTCCCCCAGAGGCTCAGGGAGGTATACAACATTTTCATATCAAATAATACAATAAAACCAATATAAAACAGTAAATTAAAATGCCCAGCTCAACAATTGTACTCAAGTATGGCGACTTCATTCTCCCAACCCCAACCCTGCCCACGGGAGGCCTAGATGATATGGGGGTCTGATGGTTATCTCGGGTGGCCAAAAGCTTGGGAGAACAGGTCCATTTTGCAGGCCCTTCGGAAACTCTGTAGGTCCCACGGGGCCCTGGTCCCCTTAGGGTAAGGTGACCAGATGGTCACCTTCGTCAACCGGGACGGTGGGCAGACCCCTCTTGTTCGGCCAAGACACACACACACACACACACACACACACTTGGCAGGACTCGTTTTCAGCAGCCTTCTAGTGACAGGGCGGAAACGGGCTGCCGTTTAAGGTTGTATACCAACCACCAATTCTGTGACAGGAGCTTGGCTGCTTGCCAGAAGACTGGCTCTCCCATTCCCACCAGAAAACTGCCGCACTGCCTTGCGTCCCAGAAGGCAGTGCGGCAGCCTTCCAAAACCCGGGACATTGGGGAAAACCCGCGGGACGCGGGACAAGTTCTCCCAAACCGTGAATGTCCCGCCAAAAGTGGGACGGATGGTCAGCTTACCTTAGGGAACCTGTTCCACCAGGTAGGGGCCAGGGCTGTAAAGGCCCTGGCCCTTGTAGAGGCCAGCCAGATCTTTTTGGGGGCAGTGGTTTCCAGCAGGCACTTCTCCAAAGAGCGGAGGGCCCTAGAGGGACAATATGGGGAAATGCGGTTCCTCAGATATGTAGTCTGGAGATCAGTTGTAATTCCAGGAGATCTCCAGAGATTGGAAAATCTACTTGTCAAGAGGTTGGCAGCCTACTTATTGTCCGTAACAAAAGGGACAGAATTCTAAGGCCCTGTTGCTAAAAACAGAGTGCTAATTATTCTTATCTTTAATATCGTAGTCTATGAGGCCCACTGAATTAGTACTACTTCGTTGTAGACCCCCTGCCTGCTGTCTTGTTTCACTGGAATGTTTCTTATCAGCGTCTATGGGGCATATTCCCCAGCCAAAGGACCCAGGGGAAAGAAGTATTAGGAACTCCCAAGTCCATATGCCTGATCCTATACAAAGCTGCAACAGAGATCTTCCCAAGTTAGCTGGCAATCAAGAGCCCCAATGGAAAGAGTTTTTTTTTTCCCGAAACCAGGCTAGCTCAGATAAAACAAAATTGTGACATATCTTTGCTGAAGGTGTGGGAGGCAGCAAATCAAATCAAATAGCATTTACAACTACATGTATTAGCTTGAATTTAAAACAAGATATGTATTATTCAAATAATTCTAAGTATGGCACGGTAAATTTTTCATGAAGGTTAAGAAAAAAACCTGACAGCAACATCATTTAAGTTGAGTGGGTTTGATGATGCACTTAAAAGTGAGGGATTAAACAGAAGTTTCTCTCTCTTTTTTTTTAATAATATGACAAGACTCAGATAACATCACATTTGGCAAAAAGCTTTATTGGTTTATGGATTAGGGATTTTTTTTTTCCAAAACACACATACACATTTTCCCTACCACTAATAAAATTCATGTAGCTGTCAGCTTGGATTAGATCCCTATTTTGTTTTAGTTTTAATAAACATAATCTCAATCAATCAGAGTTATTATAACAACGTGCGGAGGGGAGATATAAATGCAAAGCTCTCTCTGATTCTACCGGTGATGAAATTTGGCAAACATCCATTTTAAAATAGCAAAGCCCGAGGCACCGTTTTTGAGAAGCGTTCCAATCATGGGTTCAGGCTTCTCCGCCTCAATGAACCCTTTCTTTCATCAAGACTCACAGGACTGTAAGGATGAATCTGTATTACAACCCTACAACAGTTCAACGTCATGGCTGCTTTCCCCCCAACGCCCTGTATCCAAGGAATCATAGGCCCTTTCCGCACGGGCCGTTTACAGCGCCCTAGGGATGGCAAAAACGTCGTCCCTAGGGAGCTGTTCGCATGGGGGGGGGTGCAGCTGCTTCGCAGCCGTGCCGCCCTCGCTCCCCCCCCCAGCAGCACGAAGCCGCCATTTTCCCACCTCGCTCCCCGAGCAAGGTTTTTGGAAAACGGCGGCTTCCAGCCACTGCCGTGCAAACAGCAGCGGCTGGAAGGCACCACCCCCCCCTTTCCTGATCAACTTACCTTCCCTGCAACCTTCCTGCACGTCGCCGAGGCCTGCGGACATGCCCCCCCGCCCTGCGACTCCGGAGTAGTCGCGCAGGGCAGGGGCGTGTCCCCTGGCCTTGGCAACATGCCGGAAGTTCGCAGGGAAGGTAAGTCGATCGGGTGACGGCGCAGCGCGGCGCCGTCTTCCCTGTCATTACCGGGACCGTTCATGTGAACGGTCCCGGGGGGGTTGGGTTGGCGTCATGTACGCCGACCCAACCCCCAGCGTGGCCGTGCGGAAGCGGCCATAGTTTCATTAGGGTGCTGGGAATTTTTTCACCGAGCCCTCTGTCCACAAAACTACATTTCTCGGGATTCCCTTTGGACAAAGAATTTAACTAGTTTTTCAGCCAATGACTTAGATATGTCAGCACTCAACTTGTATGTCCTTTTTGTTAATAATTATAAGAAATACACAAATGGCGTTTTTTGTAACGATGGCTAAAACAAAAACAATGCAAACTCGACATCTAAACAGCCTAAAACAGCCACTACCACAACAAAAAAGAAAATCTTTCATTTTGTTCTGGTTTCTGTCATTATTCCAGTCTCTGCCTCTCTTGGATTCTGTTTTACAAAGCAGCCAGCATTTTCCTAGTGTGTCCCTTTCTGCACAAGCCCCTGAAAGCGTTTTGCAAATGTTTTCAAAACATTTTGAAAGACCCCTGTTTGTCCACACTTACTTCCTTGAAAATGCTTCCTGGCGGCCATTTTGTGGTCATTCTATATGTTTTTTAAAAATATACTTTATTGATTAAAAAAAGAAGAATTCTATATTGTTTATTGCAGATCTGTAGATTTCATGCTACGAGGCTTCAAAGACTTGTGCTGCAATTCTCTAGGGGTCATGGCCCCAATTAAAAAAATGAAGGAAATACAACACAAGATTGCCAGTGTGAGCTCACAAAATGGTGCCACCAAGGAAGTCCGGGGACAGCAGAGTAGCATGGGAAGCATATTAAAGAGATTCGCACAGCAAGTGAAAACGATTCCACCAAAGAAACACTTCCAGAAAACTATTCTCAGAAAAAAAGATTGCTTGGGAAAAAATCCAGCCACTTTTCGCCCTTCTGGTTCTTAGAAAAATCTGCAAAGCTTGCAGTGATATCCTAAAGAGGGTTGCCCCTTTCTAAGCCCAATGGCTTCAACACACTTATCACCATGTAACTCTGCTTAGAATCATGTGGCTACTGCCTTCTGAGTCCATTGACTTGAATGGACTTAGTAGGGTATAACTCTCTTTAATATTGTACTTTTTAATCTGGCTTTTGCATAATTTTTAAGAGGCTGACAGGGATATGTTTGATAGAGCCATATTTTTTGAGGGATTTAGGAGGAGAAAGTTTTAATTTGTGAAGAGTTTAACCGTACTGGAGTTAATCTTGTACTGGTTTTTATTGCATTGAATTAAACGACATGAGACCTCTGAGCTGAGGAGAGAGGGATGTAAATATTTTAAAATCCATCAATCAAGTAAGCCGGCACTTTTGATTTGGGAAGAGATTATCAGTGTGATCAGAAGGGGTGCTTGATTTAAGAACAAAGCAGAAATTGCAGGCAGAGTAAATGCAAAACGTGGTATTTGTTTATTTTTTTACACTGGAGCGTCACTGTTGAAAACCAACAAATTTCATCAAATGAACACAGAAAAGTTAACCCCATAAAACTGTAGCTCTCCAGTTCAGCAGTAGAAGATCTGAAGATAATACGGACTAATTGTGTTATCTTGAGTTGGGGGCAGAGGTGGAATCCAGCAGGTTCTCACAGGTTCCCGAGAGTAGGTGACTAATTATTTGTGTGTGCCGAGAGGGGGTGACTAATTGGTGATTTTGCAACGTGATTTTTGCCTTAGTTATGCCCCTCCTCTCAGCAGTAGTGCGCAGAACTTAAAGCAGTCTAGCAGGAGGTGCACCGGTATGAATGGCAGCCTGCACCTGCGTGCATTCATTTCCTGTCTAAGGACCGACACAGCGACTGCGTCCTCGCCACAGCCCCGCCCAGGAATTCCCCACCCCCGGAATACCCGGCCATGCCCCGTCCGTGCCCCGTCCAGCCCCATTGGCGCTACGCCACAGTTTGAATCCCACCACCATGGGAACCTGTTACTAAAATGTTTGGATCCCACCACTGGTTGGGGGGAAGGACTGGGGGCATGGCATAACCGCTGCACCAGTGCAGATGCCACATGGCGTGGCATAAGTGGTATCTAAGCTGATGCAGCGGCACTGATGTGGGTGCTGGGGAGCCAAATAGCTACATGATGCTCAGGTGCTGCTGATGCAGTAATGTTGCCAGTGCTCCTCCAGCATAGGAGCCTGCACCAGTTCTGATGGGGGCATTCTCGGGGTGGAGCCAACTATAGCAGTGGTGGTGAACCTTTGGCACTCCAGATGTTATGGACTACAACTCCCATCAGCCCCTGCTAGCATGGCCAATTGGCCATGCTGGAAGGGGCTGCTGGGAATTGTAGTTCATAACATCTAGAGTGCCAAAGGTTCGCCACCACGGAACTATAGTCAACTACCTGAACCTTTTCAGTCTGGGAACACCCCTTTTGCTGGCATGAGCTTAGGCTCCATTAGGCTGTATAGCTAAGCTTGAGCAACACTGAAAAAAATCAGTAAAATTTGGATTCAGCTTTATTTGGCTTTAAAATTATCATTAAAGCCAAAAACCCCCAAATATCTGATTGGGTAAACCCGAAAAAATTCGGGTCCGTTTGGTGTTTTTAACAGTTTTTCACCTTTAGGGGGCGTATTTTAAGCTAGTTGCATCAAACGTGCAGGGTATCTTGAGGAGACTCACTTGATGATATCACCCAGGTTTGGTGAAGTTTGATTCAGAGGGTCCAATTTTATGTATGCCCAAAGGGGTGCCCCCATCTCCCATTGTTTCCAATGGGAGCTAATAGGAGTTGGGGCTTTTCACTGCCCTGGGAAGATGTTCCCTGTTTTGCTGCTCAACAAAACTTTGCAGAAGTGGGCAGCAAGGACTGCACCATGCCCGGCTGCCACTCATCTGCACCCTACTCACGATTGGGCTGTAACTCTGAAGAAAAAAACAGTTGATTGGTTGGCACCTGCAGGAAGCCTTGCTTAGATGGGCAAAGTTTCCATGGCAGAGCACAGGGGGGGAGATGGTCCTGCAGATATGAGGGTTCAAGGCCCAGAAGGGCTTTGTATGTGATAGCTGATACTTTAAATTGAGTCTAGTGGAATGACCATAGAATGGGAGTAATTATATATGTGCTCCATCTAGTTGCAAATAACAGCCAAACTATGCCAAACTATGACATTCTGCACCAACTGGTGTGCAAGTTGGTCAGAGGAAGATCAAAGTACAGTGCTTTGCAGTCGTCTAGTTTCAATGTCACCGTGTTTTGGATAGGCTTGGTCAACACCCTAGAAATTCGTTAAAATTTGGATTTGGATTTATTTGGACATAAAATTATCTGCATGCCCAAATAAGACAAATAACATATTTGGATAAAACACCAAAAATACCCCCCAAAAGCCCGAATACCTTGCATTCAAATTCGTTCATATTTGGGCAGGACATATTTGGCCGATTTTTGCCCGAATATGCCCGAATTCGCCCAGATTTGGGCTAAATCCAGTATTTGTTGTACCCGAATCTCCAAGCCTAGTTTTGGAGCTAGGTAGCAAGATATGCCGTATCCAGGCAAGGGGCCATTTTTTGAGCTAGTCTGAGTTGGAAGAAAGCCCTATGGCATAAATTGGCTTCTCATATGTGTGTGAGAGAGATCTCATAAGAAGGAAAGAATGGGAAATGTCTTATGAAAACTGAGAACTGTGGGGGGACCCACCTTAGGGATCTGTTTTCCTAAGTAACCTAAGAAAGAACTTATTCGATCAAACCAATTATCCATCTACTCTAGATGCTGTTTCACACAGTGGCCAAGCAGTTGCCCTGGATGGAATGGTGGGGATATCTGCTTATTATAAACAAATAGATAATGAACGAAGATGAATTTAGATAAAACTATTGAAATTTCAACAGGTTCCACCCGGATTTTGGCTAGCAAGGTCCATCTTCTTTAGGATCTTCATTCACAGCTAATCTCTCCAAATATGCTTTGAGTTTGGGTTGGAGCCCATTTCCTTAGCATTAGTTCTCAAGTTGGACCAGGCTTATAAATTCAGGCCCTTGCACTGAGTGACATAGTACAATTTCCAAAGGAATCACTGAAAGAATGCATTTTCATTACAAGAAGCCAAAAGGCAGGATTTTTGAATAATATATGTCTCGGTTTCTGAATACTTGGCTTTATTCTGGATTGATTTCCTGAGGGCCCAAATTAATTCTTCCTAGGATTATGGCTCAGGCTGAGATCCGTTTTTATTGAGCATTGAGGTATTGCCAGCGTAGCCTTTTACTTCTCTTTAAAGCTGCGTTTCTAGTGAGCTGAATAAAGGACGCAGATTTGACCCCCAACACCTTGACCCATTTGGCTGATAAATTCTCAGAAATGTCTTTATGGCATAATAATGATGTCACTTTCTTTTCTCTCCGAAAGATTGCTCTAGTTTGTATAGACTTTTGTACCAATAAACTTATTTAGTCTGTGCTCATTAGGTACTGACTGAGCTCAATATTCGATACTTCACTTCAAGAGTGTTTGACTATTCAGATCCGCCGAGACTTTAAATATTCTTTCCTCTCCTGGTTTGGCCTCAATGCGCTGAGAAAAATGCTTCTATTCCATACTCCCTCACGAGGATCAGGAGGCATAAAAGATGTTGTGTTTGAAATGACTCAAGGGGACATCTACAGCAGTCATTCTGTCTTCCCAAGGTGCCTTGGGGATTACAGGTCTGTGAAGGGAAGTTACAATCTCTGACAGAATTCTCCTAGCACCACACTGAACTACAATTCCCAGGATGCTTTAGGGGGAAAGCTATGACAGTTTAACTGACGATAATGATATTCATTGTGGTATAGCTAGACCCTTAACAGTTGCTGAGAGCAGCTGGGCAGATGTATGAAAGAGACCACAGCCTGTATGTCTCCACATTTACAAAAGAGACCATGCTCTAAATGTATCTCCACAATATCTGAAGCCTTCTTCCAGCCTAAGGAGAATTCATAATTGACTCTTCAAACGGAGAAAGAGTCACATGTAGAAGAGTGTCCCCTGATGGGACAGTATAATAATAATGAATAATAATTTACTGGTAGTCTGTAGCCCGAAGAATATCCGGCTGGCCTCAACCAGAGCCAGGGCCAGAGCTTTCTCCGCCCTAGTTCCGCCTTGTCGAATGCTCTGTCTGATGAGACTTGAACCCTGCAGGACTTGATGCAGTTCCACAGGGCCTGAAAGACAGAGCTGTTCATCTGTGTGGCCTCTGTGGCAGGCAATACGTGAGATTGTGCTTGAGCCGGTCAGCTATGGAGCTTTCTTGGTAGCAGTTTAAGAGTTTCAGGGTCACTTATTGGGTGCTCCCTTCCTCTAGTTGCAGCCTGGACTAGCCCAGTCCCTGCCCAGCTCATGTGATTGAGAACGAGGGACACACCCTTCTTTCCAGATCTTTCTTCACCACTGCATGGAGTGGAGGCGTTTCTTATTCCTCACTAGCAGAGTGAAGGTCAAGGCCTACTTCAGTAGTCCGAAGAACTGCTTTGTGGGTCTAGGTTTTCATAGTTCTTCTTTCCATTGACTGACAATAGTTAATGTAGTTTGTTTTTCATTTTCTTTTCACTTGAGAGTGTAGAGGCAGATTAGAGCACCAGGCACCTGGTGACACCTGCAAAGAATTGTCACAGGTGCAGTGTGGCCTTAGTGGCCAAGAATGGCCACACAGTGCATGGTCTGCCTGGGAGAAAATCACAACATCTCCTTATGCAAAAAATGCTCCTGTTTCAATGGCAAGGTGCGCAAGCTGAGGGTGACCCAGCTTAAGGCATCCCTGCAACTGGAGGTAGAGCAGGCGGTGGAGCCCAGGGGCAATGAGCCTTCCAACTCTGCATTCACTCAAGGAAGGCCAAGAGAAAGACAAATAAGCAGGTGATGGTCGCAAAAGGGGAACACACTTCTCTTCTGCTTTGCTGGTTTACACTCCCCTCCAAAGGCCCCAGGGGTGCCAGGCCATAGACTCCTTCCTTCCCAGATACCATCACCTCCTGCTCAGAGGGCATCTCCAAGGAGAATGACCCCTTCAGTATGCCTTCAGTCACCCTCTCCAGAGAGGAGAGGGCTGAGAGAGGATGCTCCAGAAATGATGACATCACAGTGCTGACAACATACGAAATGCTCTGGAACTCTATGATAAAACTCTATGGTAAAATAGGATAACTCTATGATAAAATAGCCCCTTTCATAGTGTTTTTGTCCAAATACAAGAGTATCCCCATGTCGTGGACGCTGTGATGATGTGACTTCTGGAGATTCTGGATGTCACTTCTGGAAGCGACATCAACACGGAGATGATGTTGAGACCTAGCAAGACCCTCACACACACTCTCTCCTCCTGCCAGTTGCCAGGGGGTACCTGGAAACCCTAACAAAGAGTCAATATCTGTAGGAAAGGAGGAAGTGGGGAGACATCACAAGGAGGGGACAATTAAAAACAATAAGCCATCAAAATTCAGTCCATTCAGGGTGAGAACCATTCCCAATGGTATCGAGAGGTGGCCAGGGAAGGATAAACAGGAAATTGTGTCTAATTGTTTCGACCCCTTCCAGTCCGGCTTCCGTGCTGGGCATGGGACGGAGACCGCTCTTGTCGCCATCACAGACACGCTCCGTATGCAACTCGACCGGGGCGGATCGGCGCTGCTGGTTTTGTTAGATCTTACCGCAGCGTTTGATATGGTCGATCACGACCTTTTGACCCACCGCCTGGCCGCTTCCGGGGTACGGGGCACTGTCCTTCAGTGGATTGCCTCGTTTCTCCGGGACCGGAGTCAGCAAGTGTGGTGCGGGGATGAAGCCTCCCGGAGGTGCCCGGCTTCAGCGCGGAGTACCGCAGGGAGCCGCTTCGCTATCCCCCCGCCATTATTTAACATCTATATGCGACCACCTGCTCAGTTGGTGCGGGAGCTTTGGGCTGATCTGTCATCAATATGCTGATGACACTCAGCCCACCTGCTGATGGAGGGGGGGGGAGCTGCTGTCGCCTCTCAGCGGCTCTCCAGCATTGCTCTTTTGGAGGCGGTAGCTGGCTGGCTGCAGCAGAGCAGGTTGCAACTGAATCCACCAAAGACGGAGATCCCTCTGGCTAGACCGCGAGGGGTGAGGTTAGGGATTTCCAGCCGCCGGTGTGGGAGGGGGGTCTCATTGGCGCCGACCCCCTCTGTTCGCAGTCTGGGGGTCCACCTGGATTCGTCTCTCTCAATGGAGACCCAGGCGGCCCATACAACCCGGACTGCATTTTTCCATCTTCGCCAGGTCCGGCCGTTGGCTCCCTTCCTCTCCCAGGCGGATCTGGCCACTGTGATCCATGCAACGGTCACCTGTTGGTAGCTGGACTATTGTAACTCGCTGTACTGCCTTCCCTTGCGCTTGATTCGGAAGTTAAAACTGGTCCAATATGCTGCAGCACGCTTCTGCTCACAGGAGGCGCTCTTCAGAGAACACATCCAGCCTGTGCTGGCGACAGCTGCATTATTCCGGGTTGAATCTCCGAATCATCTTCAAGGTGTGGGTTTTGACCTTTAAGGTTTTGCGCTGCCTGGGACCCTCGTGCATCTTCGGGACCGCATCACCACCCTATATGTTCCAACTCGGCCCTCTGCGCTCTGCAGAGGCCAACGCACAGGTGGCCCCCTGCCCCTCTATGATGTGTTGGCTCTCCACGCTGGCCAGGACCCACGGGCACTGGCCCCGGCCTGGTGGAACACCCCTTCTCCAGTTGTCCGGCTCCAAGTGGACCCGGGTGAGTTCCTTAGGGCCTGTAAGACTGTGTTGTTCCACCGGGCCTTTGGAAGTCCAGCTGCTGACATGGTGCCCCCTCACTGCCCTGCCCCTAGGGCAGCTGAGATCAGGGTCCCCTCGTCTTGAGGGGTCCCGCCACCCCCCCCCCCCCCATGGGGGTAGGTTTTAAATTGGGGTCGGACGCCTTTTATTATGTATTATGGTTTTTTGCTGTTTTATGAGTTTTAAGCTATTTTATGGATTACTATTAATGTTTGTTACCGCTGTTTTAAAGATTTTAGTGACTTGTTTTACCATGTTTTATGCTGTACACCGCCCAGAGCCCCTGGAGGATGGGGCGGCATAGAAGTTTAATAAATAAATAAATAAATAAAATAAATCAAGGAAAGTGAAGTGCAAGGAATGACCGGCTATTTCCATTTGGGAAGGAAGGTGCACAGAGTTGCTTGGAATGCTGGGAGTTGGGAAGCAATTGGGAATGTCAACTCAATGCATGGCAGCTGTGAAAAAAAGGCAAACTCTATGCTGGGGATCATTAGGAAAGGAATTGATAATAAAACTGCAAAGATTGTCATGCCCTTATATAAAGCAGTGGTGCGACCGCACTTGGAGTACTGTGTCCAGTTCTGGTCGCCGCATCTCAAAAAGGATATTGAAGAGATAGAAAAAGTGCAGAGAAGGGCAACAAGGATGATTGAGGGACTGGAGCTATGGTTGGTCAATACTAAAAAAATTCGGTAAAATTCGGATTTGGGTATTTTGGGGCATAAAATTATTTGTATGCCCGAATCCGAATCATAGCCAATTCGGATATACCCGAAAATTCGGGTAAATCCGAAAAATTCGGGTCCGTTTTATTATTTTTTTGAATTTTGGGTGTTTTTACACGTTTTGGCCTGCAGGGGACGCAATTTTAAAGCTAGCGGCACCAAAATTTCGGGATATCATCTGGAGACTGTCCTGATGATTCTCCCCAAGTTTGGTGCAGTTTGGTTCAGGGGGGGCAAAGTTATTGACCCTCAAAAGGGGTGCCCCATCCCCCATTGTTTCCAATGGAAGCTAACAGGAGATGGGGGCTACACTTTTGAAGGTCCATAACGTTGGACCCCTGAACCAAACTTCACCAAACTTGGGGAGTATCATAGGGACAGTACATTTATGATACCCCAAAATTTTGGTGACAGTAGCTCTAAAACTGCACCCCTCACAGTCACCCAAAGAAATTTCCCCAGATTCTATGCTCTGTAGTGGCTGGCTGGCTCCATTGCAGCCAATAGGAAATTTCTGTGGGAGGGCTGTGGAGTGCACATTTCTCATGGTAAACCCACAAAACTTTCAGGGTGTCTTCAGGAGAGTCTCTTCATGACACCATCCAGGTTTGGTGACCGTTGCTTCAAGGGGTTCAATGTTATGGGTAGGGTCCATCTCCCACTGCCCCCATAAGCAAAGTTCCTCAAACCTGGATGGTGTCATCCAAAGACTCTCCTGAAGATACCCTGAACATTTTGTGACTGTACCTTGATAAATGTGCACCCCACAGCCCTCCACCAGAAATTCCACATTGACAGCAATGCAGAAGTCACTGCAGACAAAAGAACCTTGGGCAAATTTTTGGGGGTGCCTGCAGGGGCACATTTTTAGACATATCAGCACCAAAATATCAGGGTATCATCAGGAGACTGTCCTGATGACACCCCCACGCTTGGTGCAGTTTGGTTTAGGGGGGCCAAAGTTATGGACCCTCAAAATGGTAGCCACCATCTCCTTAGCTGTCATTGGAAACAATGGGGGATAGAGGCCCCCTTTGAGGGTCCATAACTTTGGCCCCCCTGAACCAAACTGCACCAAACTTGGGGGGTGTCATCAGGACAGTCTCCTGATGATACCCTGAAATTTGGTGCCACTAGCTTTAAAATTCCGGTTTTCATGTTTCACCGCTCCTGCACATGAAGCCTGCTGGAGTGAGTGAGCGGTGAAACACGCAAACCAGCATTTTTAAAGCTAGTGACACCAAACTTTCAGGGTAACATCAGGAGACTGTCCTGATGATACCCCCAAAGTTTGGTGCAGTTTGGTTCAGGGGAGCCAAAGTTATGGACTCTTAAAGGTGTAGCCCCCATCCCCTATCAGCTCCCATTGGAAACAATGGGGGATAGTTGCACCCCTTTTGAGGGTCCATACCTGAACCAAACTGCACCAAACTTGGTGGGCAACATCAGGACAGTCACCTGATGATACCCTGATAATTTGGTGCCAATACATCTCAAAATGCGTCCCCTGCAGGCACCCCCAGAAATTTGCCCAAGATTCTTTGTTCTGCAGTGACTTAGCTGTATTGCTGTCAATGGGGAATTTCTGGTAGAGGGCCGTGAGGCTACATTTCTGGATAGTATGGTCACAGTTTCAGGTGGTCTTCAGGAGAGTCTCTTGACGACATTATCCAGGCTTGGTGAATTTGGCTTCAGGGGGTTTAATTCTTTGGGACCCAAAAAGGGTAGGGCTCACCTCCCACTCCCCCCCGGAAGTAAAGTGCCCCAACCCTGGATGGTGTCATCCAGAGACTCTCCTGAGAATACCCAGAAAGTTTTGTGGGTTTACCATGAAAAATGTGTGCACTCCACAGCCCCCTCAGAAATTGGACAGCTGATAAAATGCAGCTTGCAGTCACTGCAAGAACAAAGAATCTTGTGCAAATTTCTGGGGGTGCCTGCAGGGGTGCATTTGTAGATGTAATGGTATTAATAGTAGACATTCAGAGACTGTCTCATGATATTCTCAAGTTTGTTCAATGCTATGGACCCCTCAAAAGGGGTAGCCCTCATCTCCCTTAGTTCCCATTGGAAAGAATGGGGATAGGGACATGACTTTTGGGGGTCCATAACTTTGGCCCCCCTAAACCAAAAAATGCACACTTGAGGGTAATTTCATCAGGACAGTCTCCCTGATGATACCCCTGAAAATTAGGTGCTGATATGTTTGGGAAAATGCCTCTGCAGGCCGAAATGTGAAAAAAACACCAAAAAATAAAAAAACGCTAATTCGAAGTTGGTATAATCCCAATCCCATGCCCGATTCGGATCTGTTAGGATTCGACAGCTCAGATTCCGCCCCTGCTCGTCCGAACTCCGTCTCGAATCCGTGCAGATTCGGTAAAAATTCGGATTTGACTGTCCAATCTCCAACCTCTAACTGGAGCACCTTCCCCTATGAGGAGAGGCTGCAGCCGCTTTGGGACCTCTTTAGTTTGGAGAGGAGACGACGCTGAGGGGGGGGGATATTACATGGATTGAAGTCTATAAAATTATGCCATGGGGGGTAGAAAAAATGTTGACAGGGGAGAAATTAGTTCTCTTTCTCTCACAATACTAGAACTCAGGGGGCACATGTACATTGAAAAATGCTGGGGGAAGAATTAGGACTAATAAAAAGGAAACACTTCTTTCCGAAGAACGTGGTGATTGGTGTTTGGAATATGCTGCCACAGGAGGTGGTGATGGGCCACTCAACCCGGGATAGCTTTAAAAGGGGCTTGGACAGATTTATGGAGGAGAAGTCGATTTATGGCTACCAATCTTGATCCTCTTTGATCTGAGATTGCAAATGCCTTAACAGACCAGGTGATCGGGAGCAACAGCCGCAGAAGGCCATTGCTTTCACATCCTGCACGTGAGCTCCCAAAGGCACCTGGTGGGCCACTGCGAGTAGCAAAGAGCTGGACTAGATGGACTCTGGTCTGATCCAGCTGGCTTGTTCTTATGTTCTTATGTTCTTTATATTCTAATAAGATGACTGCAGACACAGTTAAACAATTATTGTGTGCACGCTGTTTTCCCCGAGGTGGTTGGGACAGCTGGCAGACACTCCACTGTTAAACAGTAGCTCCAAATCAGTGATCGTTATTGACCGCAGACGTAGACATCTTGGTCTTTTCAATTATGCTCCAGTGACGTGGTTTTATCTTCAACAGATTGCTGAAGGTGGTTAACAGGTAAACAAGAAATGAAGGCAATTATATTTCTATTAAAAGAAGTCACCTAACTGCACTTTTGAGGTACACAAAAATAAAAGACGCCTTTTATTTTTGGTCTTGTTAATAAGTATATTTCGCTTAAGATTAAGGAGACCGAGGCCCAACTCTTCACATAACCACAATCTAACCTGGGGGTTTGTGTGGCTATAACTAAGCTTAAAGATATATATCTGCCCACAGCTCGCCCATTTTAACCCCTGCTTGACTCAGGCATTTTCTTAGGATGGTTGTGAAGATAAAATGTGGAAGGCAGGGGAACTATGGAGGCAACCCTATACACCTGAACAGTGCTATAAGCATCATTGAATATCATAAGACTTACATCTGAGCAGACATGCATAGGATTCCATTGCATGTTTACTGCCCTGAGCTCCTTGAACAACAGATGGAACAGAACTTTTAACAAGAAAGTGGGAGGAAATGAATGTATTTTTTAAAACTTTTCCGATTTTCTGCAAACCTGGTGATGGCCACTAACCTGGATAGCTTTAAAAGGGGCTTGGACAGATTTATGGAGGAGAAGTTGATCTTTGGCTACCAATCTTGATCCTCCTTGATCTAAAGGCTAAGGCTAAATGCCTTAGCAGACCAGGTGCTTGGGAGCAACAGCAGCAGCAGCAGGCCATTGCTTTCCCATTCTGCATGTGAGCTCCTAAAGGCACCTGGTGGGCCACTGCGAGTAGCAGAGTTCTGGACTAGATGGACTCTGGTCTGATCCAGCAGGCTCTTTCTTATGTTCTTATGTCCTTAAACCTAGGAGTACCCCAGGTTTGTAGAAAAATCTGTTTATCGTCAGTGTGCTCTTGATCCATAGATTTAGATATCCACAGATGGGTGCTGCATGTTGCTGTTAGATGTATAGAAGTACTATGTGATCATACAAGGCATCACCAGTGCAGTTCTCAGTGGAAGTACACCCTTCTATACCCATTTATGTTAATGAGGTTAGAAGGGTATAAGTCTATTGAAGTCAGTGCATTTAAAAGGGTGTACTATTAATGACTGCACTGACAATTTTCCAGATTTTTTAAAAATGGCCATATATGGTTCTCTAAATAAATAGATTCTAAAACAGTAGAAAATTAAAAGTAACCCCCCCCCAAAAAAAAATGTTTATTATGGACTGATGTAAGAAATTGAATTCATATAAGAAATTATTATGGATTGATAAAAGAAGATATGGACAATAGCGCTTTTTATTAAGTGGACATATTATCTAAAGGAAATGGATACACCTCAATCTAACTGATTAGAAACTGGTTCAGGCTTACCTGTATTTCCTCTTCATTGATTTTGGAGAAAGGCTTCGCCCTTTATTTAGCATGGGCATTACAGTAGGTCTAAAAACTGCCTGGTTTATTAGGTTGGAGTTGAGAACCCAGGAGATCTTCCATTTAATTCTCTAGCTTCCTACGACCCGAAGATAAGTAAGATGAATTGCTTGTTCAGTTATTGGTTCATTAGCTTCCCTGCTGGCAAGATCCCGCCTCCTGTGCTCTTCCAGTTCATCCATGCTTTGCACTCCCAGTGCAAGTTGGGACTGCTTTTAGAATCCCATAATAGTTTTTGAGCATATGTTTCCATTGAATTCCAGTTCTTGAAGGACTTTGGCTTCCATTTCCCTTGACTAGAACTAAAGAAAAGGAGTTGGTTTTTATACGCCGCTTTTCTCTACCTTTAAGGAGTCTCAAAGCAATTTACAATCACCTTCTCTTACGCCCTTGCAAAAAGAACACCTTGTGGGGCTGAGGCTGATTCTGCACAGGCAACATGCGTTCATTTAACCCATTTCAGTTGCTTGCGCCTTACAGGAGAGAAAGGCAGGGTATAAATCCAAACTCTCTTCTCCAAATCCCCTGTTGCCCCCTTCTTCACCTCCTTGGATGCATTCCTGGTAAACACATTGAAGGCTGGGATATGATTCCTCACAAGACATAAATGGTTATATCATGGCCGAATGGCACGGCTGTTCATGGAATTCGATCTGGTAGGGGAGGAGCCATATGAAAAGTATCCCAGCCAAGCCAATAGCAGAGGAATCATTGTTCCTTCTGGTGCAGGAAGTGGAATAGGTTATGCTACAGAAAGTAGGGAAGACAACAAATGGCAGAGAAAGGCCTCTATCATTCAACCGAAATATTACTAGCAAATACTTCTTCAAACACTTCTTCACGCAACGTGTGATTGGTGTTTGGAATATTCTGCCACGAAGTGGTGATGGCCACTAACCTGGATAGCTTTAAAAGGGGCTTGGACAGATTTATGGAGGAGAAGTCGATTTATGGCTACCAATCTTGATCCTTCTTGATCTGAGGTTGCATATGCCTTAGCAGACCAGGTGATCAGGAGCAGCAGCAGCAGCAGACCATTGCTTTCACATCCTGCAGGTGAGCTCCCAAAGGCACCTGGTGGGCCACTGTGAGTAGCAGAGTGCTGGACTAGATGGACTCTAGTCTGATCCAGCAGGCTCTTTCTTATGTTCTTTTGTTCTTAATAGGGATTGCCCACAGAGTACATACCTGATCTTGAACTTCAGTTCACATATTCAGCTTTCTGTCCTCCAAATACTATTACATTGTCAATGACAATTTAAGGATTGCTTTTGGAAGGTCTTCAAAAACTGGGTATACATAACATTTTTTTTTCTCAGTAACACTCATACCTAATGTTTCACCCACATCTATGACTGGCATCTTCAAGATGCCAGCCATAGATGTGTATAAAACATTAGGAATGCAAACTACCAAACCATGTCCACATGGCCTGGAAAACCCCCAATGGCCACCTAAACATTTTGTTGTCAAGGAAAGTGGGATAATAATTGTTATTTTATTTATTGTATTTGTATTCCTTCCTTCCCCCCCCCCCCCCCAGGGTTATCCCTTTTCTATTCTCATAACACTAGAGAATCACATAGTGACTTTCCTGGTTGAGATGGGATATGAACCAGAGATTCCCCAGCTTACACTGGAGATCTGTTTCACTACTTTGGAGAATCTACCATCATAATGAAGATGGCAGCTGAGGACTAGAGCAGTGGTGGCGAGCCTATGGCACTCCAGATGTTCATGGACTACAATCCCCATCAGCCCCTGCCAGAATGGCCAATTGGCCATGCTGCCAGGGGCTGATGGGAATTGTAGTCCATGAACATCTGGGGTGCCATAGGTTCGCCACCACTGGACTAGAGGAAGGGCATAAGCTGGGGTGGAGGGGTGGAAAACCGAGGAATCAAGTGAACCAGGAATGGGGGTGCTATCTGTTTCTCATCCCTAGTATTTACCTTTGAACTATCCCCATTTCGATGCCTTGTGGCAACTAAACCCATGCCTGCGTTTTCATGCCATATCTTGTTGTTGTGTCCTGAATTCCTTCCCGTTAACATATTTCCCAAAGTTGTTTTTTGTATCAGCTGCCTATCAATGGCATTTAAACATGCCACCCGCACCAAATGATTTGGGAGCACCCAGAACGAAAACAAGAAAAAAACTCGCATCAATATATAATAACAAGAATAAGTGGGGAAAGGGCTCTATCCCGTACATCTGTAGTGAATGACAGTATGATAATTAGACAAGTTGGTGCAGCAGACACACAATGGAGTGGAAAGGCAAATGGAATTAGGGAGGAAATAGCAGCAAGTGGAGCAGCAGAGAGAGGAATTTATCAATTGTAGAGATGGAATGCAGAAGAATGAGAGGAGCAAAGGCACCAAGTCAATAAAAGAGAATAGAAAAAGAGAGCATTCTACCACTGGGAATACTTTTATTTCCAATCAGAAGTTGCCTTAGGGGGCTACATTGAGCAGTAAAAAAAAAATTCCTTGAAAATTAGAAGCAAAATCTGACAACTAAGTGTGGGATCTGAATACGCAACCCGCTGAAGGCTGTCTCTGGGCTAGCTGAAATGCCCTCTCCTTCCTTACTTGTTCTAACATTTATGATGACCTTAGTTCATTGGTGCTCTGGCATTCAAGCTTTTTGCTCCGATTTTTTAAAAATTCCTCTCGCGCTTTCTGTGCTCAAGACTTCATAAGGCTGGAACAGGAAAAGAGAAGACGGTCTCACCAATCAGAATGAAGGTCAGCTGCTGCTGCTCCTGTTGAAAACTCATAAGTGCACACTTATTTTATTTATTTATTTATTTCTAAGTTTTATATACCGCCCTACCCACCGAAGGGCTCTGGACGGCGAACAACATAATGTTAAAACATATACAATTAAAAACCATTAAAATAAACACAGCAGTGAATATAATAAAACAGTGTCAGCAATAAAACCCTTATTAAAACCATCCCAAAGATTCCCCACTCTGCCACTTGAGCTGTGGAGGCTTATCTGGGGAACTAGATTAGCCTGTGCACTCCAACATACACCAGCTGGGTGACTTTGGGGTAGTCACTGCTTTTCGGAGCTCTCTCAACCCCATCCACCTCACAGGGTGTTTGTTGTGAGGGGGCAAGGGAAAGGAGATTGTAAGCCCCTTTGAGTCTCCTACAGGAGATAAAGGGGGGGATATACTGAGCAACAGGGACATAGGTAAGGGGGGTTTCTCGGGTTCAACCCCCCCATTGCATGTCCGAAGCTCCGCCCCCTGTTTGTGGGTTTTTGCATTTTAAAGTGGGTTTTTTTGTTTTTGGCCTGCAGGGGGTGCAGTTTTTAGGATAACAGCACCAAAATTTCAGGCTATCACTAGGTAACACTCCTGATGATACCAGCCAAGTTTGGTGAAGTTTAGTTCAGGGGGTCAAAAGTTATGGACCACCAAAAGGGGTGCCCCATCCCCCATTGTTTCCAATGGGAGCTAATAGTAGATGGGGTTACCATTTTGAGGGTCCATATCTTTGGACCTCCTAAATCAAACTTCACTAAACCTAGGTGGTATCATCAGGATAGTCTGCTGCTGATATCACCCAGGCTTGGTGAAGGTTGGTTCAGGGGGTCCAAAGTTACAGACTCCCAAAGGCTGTGCCTCCATCCCCCATTGTTTCCAATGGGAGCTAATAGGAGATGGGGTTACACCTTTGAGAGTCCATAACTTTGGACCCCCTGAAACAAACTTCACCAAACCTGGGTGGTATCATCAGGAGAGTCTCCTAAAGATACCCTGAAATTTTGGTGCTGCTAGCTTAACAATTGTACCCCTGACAGCAGGCACCCTTCAAATTTCCCCAGATTTTCTTTTTAAATCCACCCCCTTCGGCATGGATTTAAAGTGAGAATCTGAGGTCCCCAGTTCAAACATTGAAAGTGATGCTGTTTCAGGGTGGGGGAGAATCCACCTCAAAACACCATCACTTTCAATGTTATTTTTACTGGGGACCCCAGATTCTCCCTTTAAAATGGATTTAAAAGGAGAATCTGGGCTCCCTAATTTAAACACCATTGAAAGTGATGCTGTTTGGGGGTGGATTCCAGCGTCACAGCAGCCGCCCATAGCGGGTGTGTGTGTGCAAACCTCAGATTTTGCACTGGGCTTCAATTTCCCTAGCTACCCCTCTGCCTGGAAGGGAGAGAGAAGGGACTGCCGGCTGCCGGCTGGGAAGCCCAGCCAGTGGGGTGGGGGCAGGTCACAGGAATCTGCCATTCCTTGCCTCGGAGAGCTGCTTTTTATAAACACTGAGGCCATGGGCATGGCTCGGGAAGCGTGGCCACACCCCCAGGGGTGGGTGGGAGCGTGGCCTCGCCCCCGAACCTCCCCATAAAAAAATCTATACCTACGTCACTGGTGAGCATAGTGTTGTTAAGAGTGGTGGACTCTTATCTGATGAACTAGATTTGTTTTCTCACTCCTACACATGAAGCCTGCCGTGTGACCTTGGTCTAATCACAGTTCTTCAGAACTCTCTCAGCCCCACCTGCCTCACAAGGTGTCTGTTCTGGAGAGTGGAAGGGAAAGGAGCTTGTAATCTGCTTTGAGTTTTCATACCGTTGAGAAAAGAGGGCTATAAATCCAAACTCCCCCTCCTTTCATCCATGCTGGAAACCTACATCTCTGTACCCACTTCCTTGCTTCTGGTTGGCTTGTTTGAAGGGAAGATGTTGAACCTATTGTGGTGTACAACATCTAAAACAAGGCCTGTTAATAGGTTTGCCAGCCTCCAAGTGGTGGCTGCACATCTCCTGGGATTACAACGGACCTCCAGATGACAAAGATCAGCTCACCTGGAGAAAATGGCTGCTTCGAAGGTAGACTCTCTGGTGTTATACCCCACTGAAGTCTCTCCCCTCCTCAAATTGCACCCCCTTCAGACTCCACCCCCAAGGCATCCAGGTGTTTCCCAGCTCTGAGCTGACAACCCTACCTGTTAAACAGTGCGCTTTTCTACTATTGCATGTCTTTGTCAGTCGAAAACCTTGAAGAGGAGTATTCTGGTCCTCCGAGTATGAAGGGTTAATGGAGTGTGGCTTGTTCCTGGCAGTTACCTGTGAGAATCTCCATTTCAACTTTAAAAGACGGGTGAAAAGGAGAGAAAGACTCACACGCCCACTTCATGCATTGCAGAAATCATTCCGTCTTGTGAAACGTTGACCTCTGCCATCCCGCCAAGTCCGCTGGGCCCAAAAGGAAGCTGCAGCTGAGGCGCCGGTCTCACAAGCACCCCCTCCTGGGGACAGTTTTCAAAGGACACTGTCAAGGTTGCGCTACACAGAGGTGACCTGCCCCTGTTTGACTGTTCCTCTTTTTCTTTGTGCATCTACTTGAAGAGCTCAGGAAAAGGTTTTTGTAATGACTCGTTGCTGCCATCAACGCCTATTAAGAACAAAGACCGGGGCATGGTTTTTAGCTACCAGTTTCCTGGAACTGTTGCTAAGTGCAAAAATAAAAGGCAGGTGAAAATTGCGTTTGATGCTATATATCTAATAGGTGCTGCCGAGAGCTACCAAAGGTCTCTTGACAAGATCAGTGTCGTGACCCCAAAAACTCAGCTAGGAGGAGGGGCCTGGGGATTTCCAAGGATTAATCTCCAGATAACTGGCATCAGCTCCCATGGACAAAATGGAAGGTTTGGAGAGTGGGTATTCAACCCCTACTTTATTTATTTATTTATTTATTATTGGGTTTTGTATACTGCCCTACCCCTGAAGGGCTCTGGGCAGTGAACAACATAAATCACATATATACAATAACCCTTAAATACATTAAAACAATTTAAAACGCAGCATTCAGTGACAAACAATGTCCACAATAACCCTCATTAAAACCTTCCCAGAAGGGGGGAGAAGTGGGTCCCATAGGTGGTAAGAGACCCAGAAGTGAAGAAGAGGAAGAGGAGAGGGCACCTATCAACGATTGGACACTCCAAAAGCCCGGCGGAACAACTCCGTCTTACAGGCCCAACTCCATCTTACTTCCAAATCTCCAGGAATTTCTGATCCCAGAGTTGGCAGCACTAAACTCGTTATAGTCATTCTATAAAATAAATCATATAACTGACTCCACATGGATATTTTGTTGTTCGTTTGTAATGAGTTTTCAGTGCTTTGTTGTTTGTAACGAGTTTTCAGTGCTTTGTCTTTTGGGAGCTATTCGCATAGGGTTGCTTTATTTTCCATATTGGGAGCTGACTTGGATATAGGATGACATAGGCCGAATTCCCACTGAAAATTTAATCTAGATTCAACCAAGTTTCAAAAGAATCGGCACCTTTTCATCCAGGTTCCAACATCCTCACTGCAGCATGTTTCTAGTGAAGACGTCTAGGCCTGCCCCTTGGGGGAATGCCTGCTGTCAGGGGTGCAATTGTTAAGCTAGCAGCACCAAAATGTCAGAGTATTTTTAGGAGACCCTCCTGATAATACCACCCAGGTTTGGTGAAGTTTGGTTCATGGGGGCCAAAGTTATGGACCCTCAAATGTGTACCCCCATCTCCTATTAGCTCCCATTGGAAACAATGGGCGATGGAGGCACACCCTTTGGGAGTCCGTAACATTGGACCCCCTGAACCAACCTTCACCAAACCTGGGTGGTATCAGCAGCAGACTATCCTGATGATACCACCCAGGTTTAGTGAAGTTTGATTTAGGAGGTCCAAAGATATGGACCCTCAAAAGGGTAACCCCATCTACTATTAGCTCCCATTGGAAACACTGGAGTGTTTTTTTCAACTGGAGTGTTTTTTTTCAAAAAGGTGCATTTACAAGCAGGTCCAGGAAAATCCTGTGATAAGGGGGGTGGGGGGAGCACCAGAAACAGGACTGATCTGTGTTCCATGGTTCGGCAGTGGGGAAATCGCGAGGAAACCTGGATATTTTGGGTGACTATCCCAGGATTAATCGCCAGTGGGAAATCGCCCATAGGGTTGATTGCAAATCACATAAACAAACAAACAAACATTTTATACAGGTGATTCGGCTAAGAACTAGTTATTGTTAGTGTACCATGTCTTGATCTGGATAACCCAGGCTAGCCTGATTTCATCAGATCTTAGAAGTTAAGCAGGGTTGGCCCTGGTTAATAATTGGATGAGAGACATCCTAGGAATACCAGGGTTGTGATGTGGAGGCAGACAAAAGGCAAATCACCTCTAGGATGCCAACCTCCAAGTATAATTATTATAATTGATCTCCTGACGACATTGATCCATTCACTTGGCCTCTTTGGAAGGTGAACTCTATGGAACTCCCTCCACTTCCAAAGAAGAGGAGGAGGAGTAATTTGGATTTATATCCTACTATTCTCTCCTGTAAAGGAGAAGCAGTGGCGTAGGAGGTTAAGAGCTCGTGTATCTAATCTGGAGGAACCGGGCTCTGCCGCCTGAGCTGTGGAGGCTTATCTGGGGAATTCAGATTAGCCTGTACACTCCCACACATGCCAGCTGGGTGACCTTGGGCTAGTCACAGCTTCTCGGAGCTCTCTCAGCCCCACCTACCTCACAGGGTGTTTGTTGTGAGGGGGGAAGGGCAAGGAGATTGTAAGCCCCTTTGAGTCTCCTGCAGGAGAGAAAGGGGGGATATAAATAAAAAAAACTCTAAAGTGACTCAAGGTGGCTTACAAGCTCCTCTCCCCACAACAGACATCTTGTGAGGTACGTGGGGCTAAAAAAGTTCAGAAGAACTGTGATTAGCCCAAAGTCACCCAGCAGGAATGTAGGAGTGCGGAAACACCTCTGGTTCACCAGATAAGCCTCCGTCACTCAGGTGGAGGAGTGGGGCATCAAACCCGGTTCTCCAGATTAGAATCAACCTTCTCTTAACAGCTACACCACGCTGGCTCTCAAGAGATCATTCGAGCTTCCTTTGAAAATACCTGAGCCAGTTTTTGGTCCAGCCTGTGTGGTGTAGTGGTTAAGAGTGGCAGATTTTGATCTGGAGTACTGGGTTTGTTTCCCTGCTCCTCTTCATGAAACCTGCTGGGTGACCTTGGGTCAGTCAAAGTTCTCTCAGAAATCTCTCAGCCCCACCTGCCTCACAAGGTGTCTGTTGTGGGGAGAAGAAGGGAAGGAGTTTTCAAGCTACCTTAAGACTCCTTCTGGGAAAAGTGGGGTATAAAAACCAACTCTTCTTCAAACTGTCCAAAGGAAATAACTTTTGCCTGACATAGTAATAGAGTCCAACACCTGAAGTAGCCATTCCCCCGCCCCCCCCCCCTGGAACTGATAACTATCATCTGGAGAACAGGTGTAATTCCAGGAGATTGTCAGACTGAGCTGGAAGATGCCAACTCTTTCAGCATTAATAACTAGGGATGAGACCAGCCTTATGCCTGATTTGCTTCAAACATTACCTGACTCCCTTGTGAGAAACCAACCCATGCATAGCAGTGAATTTCCAAAGGAGCAGCAGTGGCGTAGGAGGTTAAGAGCTCGTGTATCTAATCTGGAGGAGCCGGGTTTGATTCCCAGCTCTGCCACCTGAGCTATGGAGGCTTATCTGGGGAATTCAGATTAGCCTGTGCACTCCCACACACGCCAGCTGGGTGACCTTGGGCTAGTCACAGCTTCTCAGAGCTCTCTCAGCCCCACCCACCTCACAGGGTGTTTGTTGTGAGGGGGGAAGGGCAAGGAGATTTTAAGCCCCTTTGAGACTCCTGCAGGAGAGAAAGGGGGGATATAAATCCAAACTCTTCTTCTTCTTCAAAGTTACTTACAGCTTCCATTTAAAAATCTACCTTTTTTCACTGGCTGTTCTTCTGCTCCGCTTGACTCTTGAGGAGGATAGAGGACTCCTCTATGTCACCTTTTCATATGATACAGCAAAACAGTAGGGCACATGTGTATCACAACTTATTTACATTCCACCTCGCACCTGGCTATCTATTCTTCATGCTCAGCCAGAGACAGGGAAACGGCCGTCTGTGGCGCTTGCTTAGCAGTTCAGATGAAGACACCCAGCCAGCTGCCAAGTGGGAAGTTGTTATCCTTTATTACATCTGGTTTCAGTTAATTGTATAGTTATGGTAATAGTGCCCTCCAGAGGAATTTTCAAGGAATTAGCGTCAAGGACAAAAGCTGCAAAATTACGGCTTGTTAAAACGACCAATTTCTTCAAATACCCCTCTAAGCCTGTGTGTATCCGAAGAGTTTGATCCAAAATGATATCCTATCAAAAGTATATTAGTTCACAATTTAGCTGGGCATATGAGACACACTCTCAGCTACACAATGCCAGTTCCGTTCCAGCAGAATACCGTATAGTTCTGTGCAATCACATTGGAAGGAACTGACAATAAAACATAATGGTTCTGTTGGGTTTTCCGGTCTGTGTGGCCGTGGTCTGGTGGATCTTGTTCCTATGGGACAGTGGTGGCGAACCTTTGGCACTCCAGATGTTATGGACTACAATTCCCATCAGCCCCTGCCAGCATGGTCAATTGGCCGTGCTGGCAGGGGCTGATGGGAATTGTAGTCCATAACATCTGGAGTGCCAAAGGTTCACCACCACGACTATAGGAGATCCTCCTGATAATACCACCCAGGTTTGGTGAAGTTTGCTTGTTCCTAAACAGGAACAAGATCCACCAGACCACGGCCACACAGCCTGGAAAACCCACCAGAACCGGTTGACTTCGGCCGTGAAAGCCTTCGACAATACAATAAAACATAATGTTTTACTCCTGGGCCTACAGCAATGGCTATGAGTGTTCTGTGCATGGCTACCAACTGCCTGGTGAAAAAAAGAACCTGTCCTGCTCTTTTAATTGTGGATGCAATTGTGGAGACAATACCGTTTCCCTCCATGCTGTGAACAACTTCCTTTGCTTGTTTCTTAGGGTTGCCTGTTCCCAGGTGGGGCCTGGAGATCTCCTGGAATCACAAATGATCTCCAGGTAAGAAAGATCAGTTCCCTGGAGACAATGGCTTCTTTGCAGGGTGGACTTCATGGCGCTGTTGCTGATGTTCTTCTCTTCCTCAAACCCTGCCCTTCCCTAGGTCCACCCAGTGGTGGGATCCAAAAATGTTAGTAACAGGTTCCCATGGTGGTGGGATTCAAACTGTGGCGTAGCGCCAATGGGGCTGGGCGGGGCACGACAGGGGCGTGGCCGGGCATTCTGGGGGTGGGGCATTCCTGGGCAGGGCTGTGGCAAGGACGCAGCCGCTGTGCTGGTCCTTGGGCAGGAAACAAATGCACGCAGGCGCAGGCTGCCACGCACGCCGGTGCACCCCCTGCTAGACTGCTTCAAGTTCTGCACACTACTGTTGAAAGGAGGGGCGTAACTAAGGCAAAAATCACGTGGCAAAATCACCAATTAGTAACCCCCTCTCGGCACACACAAATAATTAGTAACCTACTCTCGGAAACCTGTGAGAACCTGCTGGATCCCACCTCTGGGTCCACCCCCAAATCTTCAGCTATTTCCCAACCAGAATTGGCAGCCCCAAGACAGGGAAGAGAAAAGAAATGCACACTGCTAATGCTTCTCAGTTCTTTCCACAAGAACAGCAGGGACAGCTGATGATTATGCAAGAACGTAAACATTTGTTTGATTGGCTGTTGTGGGTTTTCCAGGCTGTGGGGCTATGGTCTGGTCGTTTTTGCTCCTAATATTTCACCCACATTGATAGCTAGCATCTTCCGACAGGGGCGTATCTACCTAAAATGGTGCTGGCCCACAGTTGTGCCCTGCCCACATTGGGAGGGCGCAGTTGAACCTCCCCCCACCCCCGTTTGCAATCTCCATGAGGTGATTCTGAATGGTGCAAGCCAGCTCGCTCCTCCCCCAACTCCACATGGAATCATGGTCAGCAGCCCCACACCTGACCTCCATGTGGAGGGGAAGCAGAGTGAGCAGGGCTTGCCCTGCTTGCGATCTACACATCGAGACTGTGAATGGGATGAGCCAGCTTGCCACACCCCTCTCTCAATGGGAAGTTTAGGTGTGGGACTGCCCCCACGCTGGACCTCTACATGGAGGAGGAGGAGCAGGTGGCCATTCAAGCAGGCCCCAGCCATGCTTGGACTGAAGCCAGCTGCTCTGAAGCCTCTAGCTTTATGCTGTTGGCTCTGCCCCCCCCCAGCTCCACTTCTGGTCAGGTGGAGCTTAGGGGGGTGGAGCCAATAGTATAAAGCTAGACTAGGGTCGACTCCCGCGACTTCTGTGGCAGCATCGACTCTAAGTTCGACAAGGCTGCGTTTCAACCCTATGTGCTCCGCGACGGGAACCACTGGGATCGACGTGGTTTTGTGGGTCAGCTACACTGTAATAGTCAAATTTCCGACTCCAGTTGGGAACTACTACTTTTTCAGGGAACCACGCTCGAACTCAGCTCGATTCCAGTAAAGTGCAGAATCTCTGGTGCCAGGAGTCCCCCATTCAGCCAATCACAAACGGCGCACAATTTCCGCTAACCAATGTAAGCAGCCAATCAAAAAACGCCACTTTCCTCCTCCGATTCCTCGTGGCAGTTTCTTTTTATGCAACGCGGTGTGGGGATAGGACAGAACATGTGGTCAGAACAAAATAGCCAATTGGAACGTAGCGGTGAAGAGGCACAGGATGATTCCGCCCTCCGAGCTGGGATCAAGCTGGTTGCAGTGGGGAACAACAATGGCTTCGACCTAGGTTAGTACCCTTCTCAGAGAACTGTGTCGAACCTATTTTACTCGTGTGCGGAATCGCCCTAGGTGTCAAACTCCCAGCCCTCCAGATGTTATGGACTACAGTTCCCACCATCCCCTGCCAGCATGGTTAATTGCTCATGCTGGCAAGGGATGAGGGGAACTGTAGTTCATAACATCTGGAGGGCCGCGAGTTTGACCCCTGTGATAGAGGAATCAAGAGCAGCCCTCCTCAATCTGAGCTCAGCTGAGGAAAGGTTTGGATTTAGCTCTTGCAGCCTGGAGTGGGGCCCAAACCTGGCCTTAGCCAGGTTCAAACTGGCCTTTGCTGCTCTCATCTCCACATGAAGATCACGAATGTGGTGACTTCTGCTTGCTGACCTTCAACTGTGCTTGGTGTTCCCAACCGGGGCACAGTTGAGGGGCCAGGCGTGGCCGCAAAATGTGCCCCATTGCCCCCCCCCTCCAGATATGCTACTGTCTTCAGAGGCACGTCATGGTAAAATGTGTTTCTATGACATCTTACTGTGACATAAGGCCTTTCCCCACTTACCTTAAGCCCCGCGCTACTCTCCTCAAGTAGCACGGGGTCCCCCGACACTTCCCACTATAGGGGCGGTGAAAACGCAGCCGCCCCAACGCTGCCGATCTCACGCCCCCTCAGTGCGCGGCATCCCTGGCGCTCTTGTAAACGGCGCCTTTTGATGACCCCGCGGAGAGCACAGGGTCGTGGGGACGCCCGGGGGCGCGCCAGAGATGACGCACGCTGAGAGTGGCATGCAGCAAAGGGCAGCAAAGGTAAGTGGGGAAACGCCCCCTGCCTCTGAGGATGCCAGCCGCAGATATGGCAAAACATTAAAAGCACACATTACCAGACCACAGCCACAGAGCCTGGAAAACCCACAACAGTCAGTTGATTCAGACTATGAAAGTCTTCAACAATAGATTTCTTATAGGACACAGCGATAAAGTTTACTTTGTGCTAAACATGGATTATTCGGGTGACAGGTTTTAACTTGGTTGCAGATGAGCGTCCTTTTAAAACTTTGTTCACCACCGTGTTGTATTTTCAGTTCCAGGCTGAAACACTTAATGGAAATAAGGCCAACTGCAAGACGAATGGAAAAGCAGGAGCACAAAATAATTAAAAAGAAAGAATATGTCCAAAAACAGCGTACTAAATTCAAAAGAGTTACAAAGAGATAATACTATTAATTTAAAGTCTCACAGCATAAGCTGCAAGATGGAAAATAATGCTAGAGATGTGACGAATAAAACACCCCATTGTATATATATTCACAGATTGCCCGATAAATGTAAATTGTTTTATATTTTATCGTTTGGGAAGCCATTGGATTCTTCCTCGCACGCACGCACGCACGCACGCACGCACACACACACACACACACACACACAGTAGAAGAAAAAGCATTCCATTAAGCAAGAATGTGTCTGCCTTTCCTTCCCCTGCAAATATTCTCAGTCATCAATAGGAGCCCATTTTTTCAGGTTGCAAACTCCAGCTGGTGCAATTCCTAGAGATTTGGGGAAACAGCCTGGGGGAAGACAGGGTTTGGGGAGGAGGGGCCTTTCCCCACTTACCTTAAGCCTTTTCCCGGCAAGGCTACACTCCACTGTAGAGAGCGGGCGACAAGCGTCAGGCCGCCTCTCGACGCTGACGCTAAAACAAGTTTCCTTCAGCTGTGCCATGCATCCTTTGCAAGCAGCGCTTTGATGACCCCGCGAAGACAGAGCTGCGCAGGGGCGTGGGGATGTCAGGGTTGCGGTTATAGGATGCCAAGCTGCGGCTGGAGAGCAGCGCGCGGCATAGGGGGGATAGGGGAGAGTGGGGAAAGGCCCGAGAAGGGCTTTAGCAGGACGCAATCCCAGCCAACCCACTCACCAAAGTAGCCATTTTATTATGTATTTATTTCAATCAGCTTAGAGGCTTCCTTTCCCCACAGAGGCTAAGGGTGGTTTACAACAATAATTAAAACAATACCACAATAAAAGTTCGATAAACATTCTTGCCCCATGTCTGGTGTCTGGAGCCACAAATAAATCTCCAGAAGAGATAATGGTCAAAGTCTAACCTAATCCCCATAAAACCATATTCACACTAACCTACATTAACAAAAGAGAGAGAGGGGAAGGGAAAAGGACGAGGGAGGCCAGCTAGATCGATCCCGTTGCTGCCCTCAACCGTAAGCCTGGTGGAACAGCTCTTTACAGAACCTGTGAAGTTTGTGAAATTTTCTCCAGGCGAACGGATCTCTGATGCCTGGAGATCAGTTGTAATTGCGGGAGAAGGTCCACCACCCATCCGGAGGGCGACAACTATATCTAAAATAGATGTAGGCCTTTGTATCGATTTCACATTTTTAATGTAATAGTGCTCTGCAGGGGAACCGGTGTGATATAGTGGTTAGCATGTGAGAGAAGAGCAGAGAGACCCTTGCTCAGTCGACTTGGGCTTACCTGCAATGTACTATCCTACCTGAAAGTGTAGCTGTGAAAATGAAAAGGAGGCAAGGAAAACAATCTACATCCCACTGATCTCCTTGGCAGATGGAGGCATGAAAATGTATTTCGTAGGATGCATCCCATTCAGAAAGGAAAAGGTTTAAGCTTTTTAAAGAATCAGGGAATGGTTTATTTTTTTAAAAAAACCAAACCAGAACCTGTGTACAGGTGCAGAGAAACATCCTGCCCAGTGGTGGGATCCAAAAATTTTAGTAACAGTTTCCTATGGTGGTGGGATTCAAACTGTGGCATACCACCAATGGGGCTGGGTGGGGCATTCCGGGGGCATGGCCAGGCATTCCTGGGCAGGGCTGTGGCAAGGATGCAGCCGCTGTGTCGGTCCTTGAGCAGGAAACGAATGCACGCAGGCGCAGACTGCCACGCACGCCGGTGCACCTCCTGCTAGACTGCTTCAAGTTCTGCGCGCTACTGCTGAGAGGAGGGACATAACTAAGGCAAAAATCACGTGGCAAAATCACCAATTAGTAACCCCCTCTCGGCACACACAAATAATTAGTAACCTACTCTCGGGAACCTGTGAGAACCTGCTGGATCCCACCTCTGATCCTGCCCCAACCTGCATCAAACACACTGCATTCTATTTATAAATTTAGGTATTTATACCTCAATTTTGTCCTTTCTGGGAACCCAAAGAAGCCCTTTCTGCCCTGACACTTTAAAAAGTTTTGAGGCAGGAAATAAAAGATTTCCTCTGTGGAGTTCTGCATTGTTTTTACCAAAAAATGTTTTATTTGCAGCCTCAAACGGTTTTCAACAAATGCCCTTTTGAAACGATTCTTATGTTGGAACATTTTCAAAATGGCTTCATTTGCAGTCCCTTTAAAGCCTATCTGCCTTTCTTCACTTCCTCATTGTCTCCATTTTCCCAGCTCACTCCTTGCCCCTTTGTCGGTTTTTCCTGCAGGTTTTTCCTGTTTTTCTTGCAGGTTTCTTTATTCTGAGGGGGCGGGGGGCAGATAATCATTGACGGATGGGCTACAGAAGGTGCAGAGAACTGCAGCACTGCCCTGCAAAGCACGGGAAAAAATGTTCTCAAACAAAAAGGGAGAAAAATGGAGAAATCACAAAATGGCTGCCAGGAATCTTTTGGAGGGGGTGAGTGCAGACATACATCATGGTTGTGGGGGGGGGACTGAAAACGTTTTCAAAATGATTTCAGTGATTTGTGCGGAAAGGGCCAGTGACTTACAACGTTGCTCTTTGCTGCTCCATTTTATCCTCACAAGAACAACCCTCTGAGATAGGCTAGGTGGAGAAAGAGTGATTGGTCCAGAATCAATGGTGGGATCCAAAAATTTTAGTAACAGGTTCCCATGGTGGTGGGATTCAAACTGTGGCGTAGCGCCAATGGGGCTGGGCAGGGGACCCAAGGGGGTGTGGCCGGGCATTCTGAGAGTGGGGCATTCCTGGGCGGGGCTGTGGCAAGGACGCAGCCGCTGCGCCGGTTTTTGGGCGAGAAACGAATGCACGCAGGCGCAGGCTACCACGCACGCCGGTGCACCTCCTGCTAGACTGCTTCAAGTTCTGCGCGCTACTGCTGAGAGAAGGGGCGTAACTAAGGCAAAAATCACGTGGCAAAATCACCCATTAGTAACCCCCTCTCGGCACACACAAATAATTAGTAACCTACTCGGGAACCTGTGAGAACCTGCTGGATCCCACCTCTGTCCAGAATCACCAAGTGACCTTCATGGCATAGTTGGGATGAAAAACTGAGTCTTTCGGATCCTAGTCCAACACTCTAACCATTATTCCACACTGGCTCCCAGCTCTAATGTTTTCTATACTTTTTACTGAGCTCTCTGTAGGGCTGCCAGCTTCTTCCTTTGCATCTTGGCTACTGTGACCATCTGACTTACCTGAGACTTACCTGTCCAGGTCCTACCATACACACGAGAATGCTCCATTTGACCTTCTTTGAGACTGTTGTAGAAGAAGAAGAAGAGTTTGGATTTATATCCCCCCTTTCTCTCCTGCAGGAGACTCAAAGGGGCTTACAATCTCCTTGCCCTTCCCCCCTCACAACAAACACCCTGTGAGGTAGGTGGGGCTGAGAGAGCTCCAAGAATCTGTGACTACCCCAAGGTCACCCAGCTGGCGTGTGCGGGAGTGTACAGGCTAATCTGAATTCCCCAGATAAGCCTCCACAGCTCAGGCGGCAGAGCTGGGAATCAAACCCGATTCCTCCAGATTAGATACATGAGCTCTTAACCTCCTACGCCACTGCTGCTCCTTGTACCAGGACTTGTTATGTTCACCCCTCAGGAGGATATATTGTGTGCTTACAAGTTGGCTAGCACATGTATTTGTGTATTTGTTGTCTTTTTGCATCTTTGTTATAGTGGCCAGAATCTGACTTTAATGAAAATTGCTAATTTTGCAACTTTTTTCCTCAAACCTGTGTTGCGAATTTTTCCCTTAAACTTGGGCTGCTTCCTGCTTCCCTGTGTGAACTACAGGAAGCTGGAGCGTTCATTCCCCACCCCTCCTTCCGTCCACTAGTCCAACTTCCTGCTCAATGCAAGATCAGTTTAAACCTGAACAATCCACCAAAAAATTGGCTCCCTCTCTTGAACCAGAGCATGAGCTAAAGCATCAGAGAACCCTCGTGAACTATGTGGGGACAAAGGGAAATTGGCAAAAATAATGATTTGTCTCTTCCACTGGCAAAAAATGTGTGGGGTTCAATCCAGTGGTGGGATTCGGCAGGTTCGCACCACTTCGGCAGAACCAGTTGTTAAAATGGTGCTTGTAAACAACCAGTTGTTAAATTATTTGAATCCCGCCATTGGAACTGGCTGTTAAATTATTTGAATCCCATCACTGATTCAATCCATCATTGCTGGTTTCGATATGCTACATTAGTTTGCAAACTGAATATGTCTTACTGAAATATTTGTTGAATAAATATTTTTTTATAAATTTGTTGCTCACTCTTCCAGGATCACAATGACTGATGGGTGACATATATTTTTGAATGTAAATGCACAAAGATACCTCCCCCTCCCTTTTTTTTTTGCTGTTGAACATCATAAAATTTGTTTGATGTCTATGTACAGAGATCTCGGCAGCTTGCTGTACTGAATATTACTCTGTTTATTCCAGGCTAATAGCCCCATTAAAATCATTTATGTGAAAAGTACACAGTAAACTATTCTTACATGACATAATGGAGGGAAAAGATCATTAAAAAAAAGAAATAGTAAACATTTGCTGGCGGATAAAAACAAGTTGGGGTGAATCCAAATTAGACTGAAGTGGCTTGCCTCATATTCCCGCAGCAAATCCCGTTCTCCAGATTACAGTCCACTGCTATTAACCACTACACCAGTGGCTCTCAACCTGGGGGTCAGGACCCCTTTGGGGGTTGAACAGTGGTGGGATCCAAAAAATTTAGTAACAGGTTTCCATGGTGGTGGGATTTAAACTGTGGGGTAGCGCCAATGGGCTGGGGGGGGGCATTCCGGGGGCGTGGCTGGGCATTCCGAGGGCGGGGCATTCCTGGGTGGGGCTGTGGCAAGGACGCAGCCACTGCGCCGGTCCTTGGGTGGGAAACGAATGCACACAGGCGCAGGCTGCCACGCACGCCGGTGCACCTCCTGCTAGACTGCTTCAAGTTCTGCGCGCTACTGCTGAGAGGAGGGGCGTAACTAAGGCAAAAATCACGTGGCAAAATCACCAATTAGTAACCCCCTCTTGGCACACACAAATAATTAGTAACCTACTCTGGGGAACCTGTGAGAACCTGCTGGATCCCACCTCTGGGGTTGAACTACTTTCTCACAGGGGTTGCCTAAGACTCTCTACATCAGTGTTCTCCATCTGTAAAATGGATAAATATTAGGGTTGGGGGTCACCACAACATGAGGAACTGTATTAAAGGGTCGCGGCATTAGGAAGGTTGAGAACCACTGCACTACACTGTGCTGTAGCCACATATTCTCAGTTCATGGAGGTGACATATGACACAAGCCAGGGTGTGGTGTTCACAAAAGCATGGTTGATAACGGGTTGATCTGTACATGTGGAATCACATGGTGGGAATTTTGTGACGTACTTCAGAGATGGTGGAGTGGACTGGGCCATTCGCTATGTAGGCAAGAGCTCACTCACCTGCCTTGTGCAACTCTGGGCTGTGGTGGGTGTGCCCCTTTCACACGGGGCCCCCCTGGGGTCAGCGCTTCCCTGGTGGTAGGGTTGCCAGTCTCCATGTAGTGGCTGGAGATTTCCCAGAATTACAACTTGTTTCCAGGTTACAGAATCAGTTCCTATGGAGAAAATAGCTAAGTCTTGTGTGTGTGGGGGGGGGGTCTATGGCCGAGGTCTCTCCCCTCCTCAAACCCCACTATCTAAAAGGTCCACCCACCAAATTAGGGCTCCAGGAAGCTCTTGAGGGAGTTACGGGTTCAGGATTTTGTTCCTGACGTTCAGGCATATAGGCATCTCTCAGGAGGTGTATCACAGACTCCAGAAACAGACTTTTCTCTGTAATACCACCTCTGAAGATGCCAGCCACAGATGCAGGCGAAACGTTAGGAACAAAATCCACCAGACATTCATGGCCACACAGCCCGGAAAACCCTCCAGAACCAGTTGAATCCGGCAGTGAAAGCCTTCGACAATACATTACATCTCCAGGTGTTTACCAACCCAGATCTGGCTCATTCTACACTGCCCAGAGGCCTTCGGGGGTTGGGCAATATATGAAATTTCATAAATAATTGTCATAACCCTACTTGATTGGGGGACTTCACCCTGTGGTCTTGAAAGCCACCTGCACATGGGACAGGAAGAGAGTTCAAAACACGTCTTTCCCCCACCTACATCATGGACAAGAACGTTTTTTTCTTCCTATCCCAGGATTCTTTCTCTTTATCCTTTTGTATCCATACAGCAAGCCCGTGTGTGACTGCAAATTGCTGACAAAAGATCTTTTTTTTAAAAAAAATTTCTCCACAGATTCTTTACAAGTTAGGAAAAACTAGCACATCAGACAGAAGCATCATATCCCAGACTGCTCTTTGTTTCACAACATTTCTACCTGTAGGAAGGATTTTGAGCAAGGGAACATTGCATTGTGATTATCCCACCTTCCCTATGACATGGTACGAACCACAGTCATTTTGGCTGTTGTGGTGTTTCCGGGCTGTGTGGCCGTGGTCTAGTAGTCTGTGCTCCTAATGTTTCATAGATATGAGCAAAACTTTAGGAACAAAAAAAAAAGATCACGACCATAAGGAGCCCAGAAAACCCACAATAGCCAGTTGATTCTTGCCATGAAAGCAATTGACAACGCATGATCATTTTCTTGCACCTTGTGCTTTGGCCATTGCTAGAATATTCCACAAAAGAGCGTATATTGAATGGAAGCTCTTTACTACACACACAAGAGTTCTTGAAGGACAGTTCTGTGCGGACACGGTTCTGTTGAGCTAGGGCTGATTCTGCACAGGCAACAAGGGCTCACGTAACCCGTTTCAGTTGCCTGTGCTGCCCTTTGTATTGTGGGTGAAGGGACCAGCCAGGATCTCTGGGGTTCCAGTGGCGGGAGGTGGCACGATTCACACAGGAAGTGCTGTGTTTCCGTGCGAACCAAACAACTGGGAATCCCCCCACCTGAGACTCCTCCCCGAGAATCTCCCCCCACCCACTTACCAGCACAACATGACAGCCACTATTAGAGAATCCACTCTAATAGCAGTCACCTGGGGAATCCACCATAAGAACATAAGAACATAAGAACTAGCCTGCTGGATCAGACCAGAGTCCATCTAGTCCAGCCCACTGCTACTTGCAGTGGCCCATCAGGTGCCTTTGGGAGCTCACGTGCAGGATGTGAAAGCAATGGCCTTCTGCTGCTGCTGCTCTTGAGCACCTGGACTGTTAAGGCATTTGAAATCTCAGATCAAGGAGGATCAAGATTGGTAGCCATAGATCGACTTCTCCTCCACAAATCTGTCCAAGCCCTTTTTAAAGCTATCCAGGTTAGTGGCCATCACCACCTCCTGTGGCAGCGAATTCCAAACACCAATCACACGTTGCGTGAAGAAGTGTTTCCTTTTATTAGTCCTAATTCTTCCCCCCAGCATTTTCAATGAATGCCCCCTGGTTCTAGTCCTTACAAACGAAATCTTCATTAGAACAATGTCACCATTTTTGCCAGCCAGTTTCTTCCAGAAGGAGTCAATTTACACTTCAGCCACACAGTCCCAATAGGTTTCTGAGCCCATTGAATTAAAGGAGTGTAACTTCTTGCTTGTTAACATCAGCAACTGTTAACTTTCAGGTGACTCCATTTAGCTCTCACTGTGGGAAAATTAACACCTAGAAAAAACCCTTACCTTCATCAAAACGTAAACACTTGAGTTGTTAGGCACCATGCAGAGGAGCAGCTTTTCTTCGTTCTCTTTCGTGATAGCACTTGGGGAGAAAAGGCGACATATTACAGCTCGATCAGCTCTAATCTTGAAGGCTGTGCCGGGTCAGTACTTGGATGGGAGACCACCAAGGATGGCTCTGCAGGGGAATTCAACCAACTTTGCTTCTCACTTGCTGGGGTCGCCCTAAATCGGCGGCAACGATGGTAGTTCATACACACAGAACCCTGTGTGGTATATTTAGAAGAAGAAGAAAGAAGAAAGAAGAAAGAAGAAGAAGGAGAAGGAGAAGAAGAAGAAGAAGAAGAAGAAGAAGAAGAAGAAGAGGAAGAAGAAGAAGAGGAAGAGGAAGAGGAAGAAGAGGAAGAGGAAGAGGAAGAAGAGGAAGAAGAAGAGGAAGAGGAAGAAGAAGAAGAAGAAGAGGAAGAGGAAGAAGAGGAAGAAGAGGAAGAAGAAGAGGAGGAGGAGGAGGAGGAGGAGGAGGAGGAGGAGTTTGGATTTATATCCCCCTTTTCTCTCCTTCTTCAGGAGAGACTCAAAGGGGCAGTTGGACAATCTCCTTTGCCCTCTTCCCCTCACAACAAACACCCTGCAGGAGGTGGTAGGTGGGCTGGAGAGAGCTCTGAGAAGCTGGGTGATTCAGCCTCCAAGGCAACTCCAGCCAGTGTGTGTGTGGGAGTGCACAGGCTAATCTGAATTTCCCAGATAAGCATCCACAACTCAGGCAACAGCGCTGGGAATCAAACCCGGTTCCTCCAGATTAGATGCACGAGCTCTTAACCTCCTACTCCACTGTAGAAACTCTAGGGTTGCCACATCCAGGGTGGGAAATATCAGGAGGATTTGTGGGTGGAGCCTGAGGAGAGTGGGGTTGGGGAGGGGAGAGATTTCAATGGGGTATAATCAGTGGTGGGATTCAAATGATTTAACAACTGGTTGTTTACAAGCGCCATTTTAACAACCGGTTCTGCAGAAGTGGTGCGAACCTGCTGAATCCCATCGCTGGGTTTAATGCCCAGAGCCCTTCGGGGATAGGGCGGTATATAAAACTAAACAATAAATAAAAGAAAGAAAGAAATGCCAAACAGCCCACCTTCTGAAACAGCCATTTTTTCTAGGTGGGATATCCACTCTTATTTTGTTGTAAATAAATATAATAGGTGCAAAATAACGTTTATTTATTCCTCTCTTTCTCTATACTTCATTACCACCGGGTATTTAATTCCAAACCCCTTCATCCTTTCTCCTGAAGTATTGGGTCCAAGCCCCTTTTAAAGCTATCCAGGTTAGTGGCCACCTCCTGTGGCAGCATATTCCAAACACCAATCACACGTTGCGTGAAGAAGTGTTTCCTTTTATTAGTCCTAATTCTTCCCCCCAGCATTTTCAATGAATGCCCCCTGGTTCTAGTATTGTGAGAAAGAGAGAAAAATTTCTCTCTGTCAACATTTTCTACCCCGTGCATAATTGTATAGACTTCAATCATATCCCCCCTCAGACGTCTCCTCTCCAAACTAAAGAGTCCCAAACGCTGCAGCCTCTCCTCATGGTAATGTTTGAAAATATATTAAAAGAGTGGATGACACATTCAACTGAAAACAGGAGTCCTAAAAAAACAGGGAAAAAGAAGCCGCCTCTGATAGCGTCACGGCCTCTGTCTGAGCTTTTGGACAGGTGGCACTAGGTGGTGCCAAAGAACAGCAACCCGGCTTCCATGATCTGTTTGGGAGGGAGCAGCTGTCTTTCCATCAACGTGCCGTTTTGCCGAGTTTCTGGCACTGTGGATTGCAGAAATATACACTCTGCTGCACTTCCTTTATTAACATTTCATGTCCAGGGAGCCGTTTCCATTTGCAGATGTTCTGCTGGCCGGAAAGCCGAGTTTACAAGGACTCCATCTGCTAGCAAAGTGCCGAAGGAAGGACACACGGGCATAACTTATTTGTTTTGCGCGCATGGCTAAAGTCAGCTTTGCCAGACATTAGTCTGCCTAGTACATGTCACGATGTGACATCATCCCAGGGGTTAGTGATGACCTGGTGTTTGCACAAGGGACGACCTTTACCCTTTTTTACTCTATCGCCACCCTGACCTAGATGGCCAGAGCCTGATTCTCATCAGATCTGGGAAGCTAAGGCAGGTTGGTCCTGGTTTGTACTTAGCTGGGAGACCATGAAGGGAGTGTAGGGATGCTCAGCAGAGGCACGCAATGGCAAGCCACTTCTGTTAGTCTCATGCCCAGGAACCCCCACCAGGGGTCACTGTAGGTCAGCTCTGAGTTGACAGCACCTCTCACTGCTGTTTTATGACCAAATTACTCTCAGTGTTGGTGGGGAGCATTACAAGAAGAGTTTGTTTTTTAGTACCTCCCGTTTTTGTCATTACACTGAGGTGTATTAACCTAAATGTTGGCTTACAAACTCCTTCTCCTTCCCTCCCCTGGCCAACAGTACTCTCTCTGGTGAAAGCTGGTAGAAGAAGAAGAGTTTGGATTTATATCCCCCCTTTCTCTCCTGCAGGAGACTCAAAGGGGCTTACAATCTCCTTGTCCTTCCCCCCTCACAACAAACATCCTGTGAGGTAGGTGGGGCTGAGAGAGCTCCGAGAAGCTGTGACTAGCCCAAGGTCACCCAGCTGGCATGTGTGGGAGTGCCCAGGCTAATCTGAATTCCCCAGATAAGCCTCCACAGCTCAGGCGGGAGAACTGGGAATCAAACCCAGTTCCTCCAGATTAGATACACGAGCTCTTAACCTCCTACGGCACTGCTGCTGGTGGGCCTGAGAGAGTTCTGAGACAACTGTAACTGGCCCAAAGTCACCCGGTAGGTTTCATATGTGGGAGTGGGGAAACAAATCCAGTTCATCAGACTGAAGTCCGCTGCTCATGTGGAGGAGTGGGAAAAACCTGGTTCTCCAGATAAGAGTCCACCACTCACATGGAGGAGTGGGGAATCAAACCCTGGTCTCCAGATTAGAGTCCACCTGCTCTTAACCACTACACCATGCTGGCTCACTAATGCTGGATGATTCCCTCTCAGTTATGGTGACTAGCTGACCAGGAACTAGTCCTGCTTCCGTGTTCTTTGAATCGTAGATTTAGAAAAAAAATTTATAGACCACATAGCCCATGGCACGCTCAACACTGCTAATCTTAAGATAAAATATGGCTGTCTAATCTCTGTTTGAAGATTTCTGGTGAGGGTCATGTGCATACACTTGCCCATAACTGGTTGACTTATCTGAACTACTCTTATTCTCAGGGAGTTTCTCCCAGTCTCCCCCCCCCCCCAAAAAAAATCTGCCTTCCTGCAACAGAACCCTACAAGGCTGTGAAAGAACGTTATAACAGGCTGATCTGTGTTTAATGTGTTAAACTTGTAATGCTCATTGAACTTTTTAGAATGCAGACATCAACTTTGCTTGACACGGCAAAGGTTTATTAAGAACCTTTATTAAGAAAGGGGGGAAGAATTAGGACTAATAAAAGGAAACACTTCTTCACACAACGTGTGATTGGTGTTTGGAATATGCTGCCACAGGAGGTGGTGATAACCTGGATAGCTTTAAAAAGGGCTTGGACAGATTTATGGAGGAGAAGTCGATCTATGGCTACCAATCTTGCTCCTCCTTGATCTGAGGTTGCAAATGCCTTAGCAGACCAGGTGCTCAGGAGCAGCAGCAGCAGCAGCAGCAGCAGCAGCAGAAGGTCACTGCTTTCACATCCTGCATGTGAGCTCCCAAAAGCACCTGGTGGGCCACTGCGAGTAGCAGAGAGCTGGACTAGATGGACTCT
The DNA here is from genome assembly GCF_021028975.2 of Sphaerodactylus townsendi. Classification (NCBI taxonomy): domain Eukaryota; kingdom Metazoa; phylum Chordata; class Lepidosauria; order Squamata; family Sphaerodactylidae; genus Sphaerodactylus; species Sphaerodactylus townsendi. The sequence continues at coordinate 19,295,780 of NC_059430.1, forward strand.
GGTCTGATCCAGCAGGCTAGTTCTTATGTTCTTATGTTCTAACCTTACTATCTGCATAAAAACAGGCAATCTCAGATGGCCAGTCAGAAGCCTTGCTGGGCAGAAGCCTTGGTAGGCCTAAAAACACTTGGCGGACATCAGAAAGAAACACTTGGCAGGCACTACGATACCCACGGGAGAATCCTGTATTGGAAACTCCTAATGTAGATGGTGCAGGGCCAAGTGAAATCCGATTGGTCCCTGGTGTCACCTGACCCATCCTGGGCTGACAACTGCAGCATTAATTTCTGGCTAACTGTGGTGATGGTGCATACCAAGGAAAGTTGCTCCTTCTTCTAGCCAGGCACCATCGTGGAAAGTGATCCTGTGCTTTATAACCCCTAAGGATTTGGAGATCATCAGCAAAGAACTCACTACTTTAGAGGCAAATGGATATTTCACATGGACTGAGAAGTTGTTGAAATGCCATGTTGAAATACCAAGCACGTTTTAATATTATGGGGATGTGTTTAATAAGTGAGAAGTATTCTATCATGCATTTTTTGAAGCTGGGGTTGTCGGGCAGTCTGCCCCTCCCCTGACCGAAGCGCCATCCGTCTCTTTCTTTCATCATTTGAAATATCCCTGCGCAAGGGAACGGATGATCAAGGTGTTATACTTTTGCAAACATCCTCAGCTTGTGAAACTAGAAAGGACGTTTCTAAAGAAAGCTTCACAGTCCCTTGAAATGAATGCTGTGAAATTTGGCTGAGTCAAATGGCAATAAAAGTTGGAAGTCTGTGCATGTCCTTTTTTAAAAAGCAAGTGATGCCTTTCAGGTAGGAACAGAGAAGAAAACAAACAAACTGTTCAAGGGTCAGCAACAGCCATTCATTTGTAGCAGCATAAGAAGGAAGTCAGCTCTCTCTTTTCCCTCTGAGCAAACACTGAACGTCTCCATTTCATTTTAGTAATGCTAGGTTCTTGTAGCAGAGATATCTTAAAGTGTTTTATCTCAATGTGCTTTCTAAGCGACTACCATGGCGGGAGTTTTCATAATCCAGCTGGTAAATAATAAAGGAACTCTTGTCTTAGCTTTGTTATGTAAAAAATGATCAATGGCTTGAGGTACAGCAGTCGTAAGAACTTTGCCTCTTTGACTTCTACCCTTTGTTTTCTGCGTGGCTGTGTGCTTCATAGTGGGGTCCACTGGCGTACCGCCCATGGGGACATGGGGTAACCCATATCCCTGGGTGCATGCCATCTGGTCACGCGGGGGGCGCAAAATCGTCCCCCCATGTGACCAGGAAGAAGACGTCTTCGGGCGCCCTCGACCCCGCCCATATCATCCTCGACGTGGTTGAGGGTGTCCCCCTGAAGCTCGGCAGGCTTCCCCTCCCCACTTCCATCCATGGCCCCACTGCAGCCTGCGCCGGGCTCAGATCCAGCCTGGATCTGAGCCGATGGAGGTAGGGAGTGGGCGAGTAAGCATGCGGGGGGGTTCCCGGAGTGGGGCACCATTGTTTCTGGGCACCATTTGGCCCCCATATGCCCCTGGTGGGGTCTCCCCACATTTCCCCATTTACATGTGAGGAGGTGCCCCACTGCTGACGCCAAGCCTAGCTGCCATTTTGCCTGCCACCTGCTTCTCCTGCTTCCGGGTTTGGGTGGTTGTTTGCCACCTGCTCCTTAATTTTTTTAAAGAAACAGCTGTCCCTTAAATCTATCACTCCTGGGATAAATTGAAAGTGCTAAAATTAAAAACAAAACAACAAACAAAAAAGGGGACTTAGTGATCCCCCCAGAAATACCAGCAGAAACTGCTCCTGAGCAGCCAGAAGAGGGCAGGGAGGAGCAGAACAGCTGAAGGAAGTCAAACAAATTTCATTCTGCCTTCCCTGAACACGTAAGAGAAAGGATTGTGCAACTAAAGAACAAAACCAAAGCAATTACACAAAAAAATCACAAGCAGTCTAAGGCCTGCATAACTTAACAATGTACTAATTCAGCAATGTGAACAGTGTCTACAATGGGGCTATGTTGCATCAAATGCTCCTCCAACATTCATGTGAAAACATAAACAACATATCATCATTTGTGTCATATGCCCCAAATTCTCTAAAATAGTATGAAAATCCACAGAGATCCCAGATTCTAGTATAAGTCTGGTTTCATAGAATCTTCAATGACTCATGGGATCTATAACGAAAATATACATCTTACAAAATTTTAGTTAGCATGCCAGTGCAGGCAGGAAAAGAAAAGTCATGCTTTTCCCGCTCTTGGAAATTGAGGGGCTTCTCTGGTCTGCAGTGCAGTCAGTTCTGAAGAGCGGAAAACACATGCGCAATTGAGAATCTGATTCGAAGGTAATGCATGCTTTACTCGGAGAGATCAAACATACGCAAAAGACCTTGGAAGTCCTTCTTGAAGCTGGAAGAGGACAGCGTTCTGGGAGGGAAGGATTGGAAAAGGATAAGAGAGGGAACACAGACTCTCTTTGGATGTTCAAAATGTGCACAGTGAACATACATAAAGGGGAAAGCAGAACAGTAGCAGCAGACTCCGCCTCTCTCCTCCATGTAGTCACTGAAGTTTGCGTTCCATCATGGGAGTGATCAGAAGAAGATTTTATCTCCCCAGCTAGGGCCCTCAAAGTGGAGTGCAGTTAAATATTAAAATACTATCTGTATGTGTATGTAAAGTGCTATCAAGTCCCAGCAGACTTATTGAAACCCAGTAGGATTTTCAAGGCAAGAGATGAACAGATGTGGGTTGCCATTGCCTGCCTCTGCATAGTGACCCTGGACTTCCTTGGAGGTCTCCCATCCAAGTAGTAACTGGGGCTAACCATGCTTCGTTTCTGAGATCTGACCAGATCATGTGAGCCTGGGTCATCAGGTCATGGCTTTACAAACCATTGAAAGCATTAAGATACAGTGACTTGCCTTCCTCTGAATAGTCTTCCAAAAGACAAAGTGATCTCCAGGAGACGGAGGCTCATTCCACACATGCAGAATAATGCACTCTCAAACTGCTTTCAGTGCTCTTTGAAGCTGTGCAGAATAGCAAACTCCACCTGCAAACAGTTGTGAAGGTGGTTTGAAAACGCATTATTTTGCATGTGTGGAAGGGGCCAAAGATCAATTCCCCTGGAGAAAATAGCTGTTTTGGTGGTTGGACTCTATGGCATTATATACCCATCTGAGATTCCTCCCCTCCACAAACCCCACCCTTCCCAGCCTCCACTCCCATATCTCCAGGAGTTTCCCAACCCAGAGTTGGCAACCCTCTCCCTCTCCCAGAATGTAAATGGTGAGGATGGTTTGGAAACCCCACAACACAGAGGCTCATTCCGCACATGCAGAATAATACACTTTCAAACTGCTTTCAGTGCTCTTTGAAGCTGTGCGGAATGGCAAAATCCACTTGCAAACAGTTGTGAAAGTGGTTTGAAAATGCATTATTTTGCGTGTGCAGAAGGGGCCAGAGTGAGGGAGCAGGTAAGCTAGCAGTCATAGTGGTTGTTCTTTCTCATGGTCATTACACCAGGTTTGCCTGGTGGGCTGGAAAAGTCAAATCCTGTCTACTACTAAATCATGGGAAAAGGAAAGAAATTATGTTTCCTTGGGCCACGGTGAGTCTATGGGTGGCACAGAGACCTGATGATGCTCACAGTAGAGTTGCCAGGGTGTAATGCTATACAGTCCACCATCCAAAACAGCCATGTTCTCCACGGGAATTGATCGTGGTCATCTAGAGAGCAATTATAATTGTGAAAGATCTCCAGGTGCCACCAGGAGGCTGGCAAGCCTATCTCTGAGGCCTGTGTAGCCACTGAATGATGCCAAGAGCTGATGCCAAGGCAGCATGTGTTTCTCCAAGTCTTTTCCAGCAAGAATACGACAAAAAGCTGCAAGTGTCTATACCCAGGTCTCAAATCCCTGTTTTGTGTTTTGGACTCTGTTTTGTGGAGTCAGCATCTGGAAAAGAAGGGAAATTAAGTCGGTTCTGGATGTTTTGCGTGTCACAGCAAGCAACAATTGGGACCAATTTGTTTTTCAATATTCCCATGTAAATTAATCTCCAGGCCAAAAATTATCAGCATTTCCACACTAAGAAGAGATTGAAAATGAGTTAGGAGCGGGAAATGCAGAACTAATGATCAAATGAATGCAACTAGGGGGAAATTTCACACTTGGTTGAATCAGTTATTTCTTACGCACTTGCTTCATGAATGAGGTAATATTTTCACAGTGGCCTCACTTTTTCCATGTCAGTAGAACAAAGTGTTCTAAACCTTAACAGAGGCAACAAATAACCTACCGCACCATACATAGAAAGGATTTTCTATCTATATTATTCTGACCTACTGTAAGAATAATCTTATCACATTTCAGAGTGGCTTGAGATTGGTCATGCCGAAAGCTTTAACATGAAGATGGTCACCATACGAATTTACTTTGATTGAGCTTCATTGCTTGTGAGATCAGATTCACATCAGATTGCTTTGATGGGTGGGGGGTATAATTCATCTTGAACACTGTGACCGGCTATTTCTGCACATGTGCAGTAGTTGTTTGTTCCTCAGGGCCTGGTCACATCTTGCTAATATGTTAAAACTAACAAACTTAACTAAATCATCCCAAGTACTAGCTAAGAGGCACGTATCCCCCTGGGTGTATTTCAAGGTGGGCATTCAGTAAACCTGAACTATAAAGTAATTCAAAAAGTATTTCATTGGTATTTAGGGGTGGGGGTGTTTCCACCTCCTCCCGAAAAGGCAGCAATAAAAAGGAACCCAAAAACAGCATCCTAAAAAATGCCCAAAGCTGTTGTCAAAAATTGTTCTTCCTATTTTACAGTTTTGTCGGTCAGTCTGAAAAGTTCATTCATGTTCACCTGAATTTTTGATATGATTTAGGCAACATAACATTATTAGGGTAAACACAGTTATTATTTGCTGTCAACCAATATTATTTAAAGGCCAGTGTTTGTTCATTAAATGTCATAATGTATCACAACTTAACCTCCCAGACATATAAGGTTATGTTATGCATTTGTGGTACCTTGACTGACTGAACATGTAACGTGGTGTCAGCAAATTGCATTGAAAGGCACCAACACTAGAACACTCTGAGGGTATGTGATGTCAGTACAAGGTAAACAACTTGAAGGCATTATAGGAGGTCTTTACCAAGTGATGCCGTGTTCTGATGAAAACAATTTTTTTCAATAAGGCGTGTGGTAATTTAGCAAATTTAGCAAATGGTTCTTCTGAGAGGAGAGCTTCAGAATAAAACTTGAACAAGACAATCTAAGCAGGTCTCATCAGACATAAGTCCCATTTCATTCCGCTTACTGTCAGGCAAATCTTAATGTGGAGCAGCAAACTGGTCAGAAACATAATTACGGTTAGAGAATAATCACATTAGAAGAAGAAGAAGAAGAAGAAGAAGAGGAGGAGGAGGAGGAGGAGGAGGAGGAGGAGTTTTGGATTTATATCCCCCCTTTCTCTCCTGCAGGAGACTCAAAGGGGCTTACAATCTCCTTGCCCTTTCCCCCCTCACAATAGACACCTTCAGAGGTAGGTGGGGCTGAGAGAGTGCCAAAGAACTGTGACTAGCCTAACGTCACCCAGCAGGAATGTAAGAGTGCAGCAACACATCTGGTTCACCAGATAAACCTCTGCCACTCAGGTGGAGGAGTGGGGAATCAAACCCGGTTCTCCAGATTAGAATCCACCTGCTCTTAACCACTATGCCACGCTGGTGCAGAGGTTGTCAACTTCCAAATGGTGGGTGGCTGAAGATCTCCTGGCAGGGGCGTAGCGAGGGGGAACTTCGTTCGTGCCCTGCCCCCCTGCTGCGGCTCCGCCCACCCCAGAATGCCCCAACCATGCCCCTGTCACGCCGCATGCTTGGGGCATCACGTGCCCCCCGTCCCATTGGCGCTACGCCACTGTCTCCTGGTATTATATCTTATCTTTAGGCAATAGAGATCAGTTCACCTAGAGAAAATGGCTGCTTTGGAAAGTGGACTGTATGGCATTATACCCCATTGAAGTCCCTCCCCTCCCCAAATCCTCCCCCTCTGCAGGCTTCACTTCCAACCCAGAGCAGACAACTCTACCCTTACTGGCTGTCTTCAAGCAGCAGCTGGATAAACACTTGTCAGGGATGCTTTTGGCCGATCCTGCATTGACCAGGGGGGTTGGATTAGATTGCCTGCATGGCACCTTCCAACTCTGTGATTCTCTTATTCTCAGTCCCTCAGAATGAACAGGACAATTAAACACCAAAGTTTCCTCTTATAGCTGGCTGAAACTAAAAGCCCTTCTGATTGGCTCCCTTGTTGCTGTCTTTTATTTATCATTCACCATCAGCAATAGCTGTTGCTGAAAGGCTAATGTCTGTATGATAAGGTTAGCAATACATGAATGAGTTGTCAACTGGTTGTATGGATTGGCCTTCTGTCAGAAGGCAATTGGTGCCTGATTATGATCTTAAGGCACACAGTGGAATTGACCATTTGGAGGGAAAGCCAATGATTAGATTGTGACGATAGCTTTGCGAGCAGCGAGACTGGACCCCAGCCAAATTAGCTCATCTGCTGTGAGCCGCTTGATAGATACAGAGCGGCCATAAAGCTGACTTCACTGGCTGGTAGAAGGAGGTTTTATAGTCACTTTTATGCAGCCTTAGATCTGCCAAACACAATTCTCTTAAATCTCCCTTTTCTGTTTAGAGATGGCCTTAATTTGATTGTTGTAGCATGATCCCATTTGTCGGTGTCTTCATTGCACTTCGATGAATGCAATACTGTCTTTGGATACCAGAGCTCAAGGTGCTATGTGATGAGTCTGAACTTGAATTCATATGACATATGAAGCCTGTATGCTGCATGGGCCCACCTTGTTGGCTGGCCTCACATGGTGCCAGTTCCAGGCTTTGTCCTCCATTCAACTAGTGTTGCCAGCTCTGGATTGGAAAATACCTATAAATTTTGGGTGTAGTAGAGTCTGAGGAGGGCGGGGTTTGGAAAGGAGAGATACTTCAGTGGGGTGGAATGCCATAGAGCAGTGGTGGCGAACCTTTGGCACTCCAGATGTTATGGACTACAATTCCCATCAGCCCCTGCCAGCATGGCCAATTGACCGTGCTGGCAGGGTCTGATGGGAATTGTAGTCCATAACATCTGGAGTGCCAAAGGTTCGCCACCATGGCCATAGAGTCCATCTTCCAAAGCAGCCATTTTCTCCAGGTGAATTGATCTCCGTAGTCTGGAGATGAGTTATAGTTCCAGTGGTCAGCCAGTTCCTCTGGAGGTCCAACAGTAGGATATAGAGGCCACGGCCTTCCTCTGATGTTGCTCCCTAGCAATGGTTTTTTAAGAGGTTTATTATCTCTGGGCATGGAAGTTCCCTTTAGTCACCATGGCTAGCAGCTACTGATAGACCTCTCCTCTGTGAATCTACCGAATCCACGTTTAAAGCTATGACTGTAGCTATCATCCTCTGGCTGAGAATTCCACATTTTAATTACCCATTGTGTAGATAAATATTTTCTTCTCTATCCTGAATTTACTATCTCTCGTCTCCCTTGGATTCCCTGGAGTTGGGAAGAGGGAGAAAAAGTTCTTTTTGTCAGCTCTCTCCACCCCAAGTGCCCCATATGCCCCCCCCTAGTTGTTTCTTAGCAACTGGCACTCTGTGCCAACTATTTGTGGTATAAGATACCAAGGAAGAGTGGGTAGAATTTCAGAAAGGCACTGGGAACTTTGGGAAGGGATGCTGAAGATCAGAGCTGGAGGACTTGGAAGTTCCTAGAAAATCTGGAAATAATGGTGAAAAGGTAGTGGGGGCAAGAAGAAGAAGAAGAAGAAGAAGAAGAAGAAGAAGAAGAAGAAGAAGAAGAAGAAGAAGAAGAAGAAGAAGAAGAAGAAGAAGAAGAAGAAGAAGAAGAAGAAGAAGAAGAAGAAGAAGAAGAAGAAGAAGAAGAAGCAGCAGCAGCAGCAGCAGCAGCAGCAGCAGGAGGAGGAGGAGGAGGAGGAGGAGGAGGAGGAGGAAGAGGAAGAGGAAGAGGAGGAGGAGTTTGGATTTATATCCCCCCTTTCTCTCCTGGAAGAGACTCAAAGGGGCTTACAGTCTCCTTGCCCTTCCCCCCTCACAACAAACACCCTGTGAGGTAGGTGGGGCTGAGAGAGCTCAGAAGAACTGTGACTAGCCCAAGGTCACCCAACTGGCATGTGTGGGAGTGTACAGGCTAATCTGAATTCCCCAGACAAGCCTCCACAGCTCAAGCGGCAGAGCGGGGAATCAAACCCGGTTCCTCCAGATCAGAGTGCACCTGCTCTTAGCCACTGTTCTTATCCACTGCTGCTTTAGGTATGCTTTAGGTATGTGGTGTTTTGTGAACTAGTGTAAGAATGGGGAAATGAGCCATCTTCTTTAGTATCCATCCCCAGGATTCCGTCTCTCTGGGAATTTCTCATCCAAGCCCGAACATGATTTATTGTGATCGGTGAGGACAGAAAGACTGAAAAAAACCATGCATTCTTCCCAGGTCAAATGAGGATACAAAAATTAAATACTGCTGTGCCTTTATTTTATCTCCTCTTGATGGAGCTAGAATGCAGCACTGGATAGCGTGTTGCGCTGTGACATTTCCTCCACGCCAGGGAATAAAGCTAGACATTATCTAAGAGATTGTTCTTCATTTCTCTCCACCACCACCCCCCCCACTAATCTTTGCTTACAGCTGTTTGTGTCACCCATGATTTAATTGCAGGCATCTTTCATCCCATCAGTTGGCATATTCAAACTCAAGAAGTGTTTTTGTGGGCGTGCTAGCTATATTTACAGGAGAAAAAGGTAGTAAAGTTATATTGGGGACTGTAATCTCTAGAAACACAGTAGCCTGTGGATTTGTTCCCTCTGGTTTGTATGTGTCTGTAGTGGAGGGAGGTGTCCAATCAAGTCAGAGGACAGTCCTGGAATTATTGTTTCCACACTGGGATTTCCCACTTAATGTTCTCTGACCAATGAAGAATTTTACGGAATTTTACCTACGACTCCATGTTAAAACAAGGGCCCCCAATATAGTGCCTGTGAACACCATGGAACCATCCAACACCTTTTGTCCTGCCCACCTAGCGTTTTCAGAAAATAAGTAGGGCTAGATGGAGCTTTTGCCTAGCATGCCATCTGATTGGCTACCGAGGATATGGTCAGTTGTGCAGATTTTGTAAAATGTTGCTTTGGCAACAATTGCTAGCACAGTGCAAGGATATACACAGAGACTACAAAACACAGGATTCAAACAAAAAATAAAGAGCGTGAAAGGCACTCCCAACTAATCCAACCTGAGAAATCAGCAGTAACTGAACATGCTCTAAATCAGGGGTCTCAAATTATGACTCTCCAGATGTCCATGGATTACAATTTCCATCAGCCCTTGCCAGCATGGCCAATTGGCAACGCCGCTGGGAATCATAGTGTAACGAACTAGCAAAGTCCAGGCAAAAGTAACTGTTATGAGTTCTTTATTGAGCTGGCATTCTTAGTCAGAAACAGGCAATGCGAGAACTGAAACCCAGATTACAACCCACAGCTTTTAGCAGACAGGCTCCCCTCCCACCAAAAAGTAATAAACAAGGCAGGATTTCACACGGGGTTTCACACAGACTGGCAAGCAAGTAAAAGATAACCAAAACAGCTAAATTCCCCTTCCCGGTATGAAATAAGCATTGAGCCAAGAGAATTGAGCCAAGAGAGTCCAGCAGAAACCTCGTCAAGGTCAGAAAGCACACACACACACACCACTTTACACATAGTCCATGAACATCTGGAGCACCATAGATTGGAGACCCCTGCTCTAAACCAAGCTGGGCATAGGATCTTATTTGAAGACACAGAAATTTTTATTGTAAGCTGCCTTGAGTTGTACAGATATGGCAGGGTATAAATGTAATAAATAAATAAATTCTTGACAACTCTGAAAGCTATTATGTGGAACTACAGAGAGAAGCATTGAAATCCACAAACACCAGCACAGTTTCAACAGAAAGGAGAGTCAGAAAATCAACAAAACCTGCCTATCAG